>NC_064621.1:380200965-380513587 GCF_023898315.1 Schistocerca nitens | reverse complement strand
TGCACGGTCTGATGTGTAACGACAAGAAAAGCGACCTGCTAACCTTACCTTGCCGGGCACTTGCCAAGAAAAAATACGACAATCATCAGTAAGTATTCACATAAATATAATTACATAAGTGGCCATAAAATGTGTAAGTTCATATGGAAAAATATGCACGGTCTGATGTGTAACGACAAGAAGAGCGACCTGCTAACCTTACCTTGCCGGGCACTTGCCAAGAAGAAATACGATAATCATCAGTAAGTGTTCATGTGAATATAATTGCATAAGTGGTCATAAAAAAATTAGGAAATGGCATTACAGTGTGATAAATCATAAAGTATGTTCATTCAATAAAAGGCTTGATGTTGGAGACGTAGTGGTTCCCTTTGGTTTTTCTGGTTCTCAAAGTTTCGGCGTGTACTACATTGGGGTGAGGAATGCTGCGAATTCGATATGGACCCGCGTATAGAAGCTCAAATTTACTGCATCTACTCTTTCCTTTGTTGGATAAATAGTGTGTACGTACTAATATCTTCTGTCCAATGTGAAAGTCACGGCGTGTACAAACCTGTTTTTGCTGTCTTCTCCGGCGCTCTGCGGCACGTTTGATGTTGTTCAGCGCAGTGTCAATTATTTCATGGTGTCGTAGTCGACGAGATGTAGGAAAGGTTACTAATTCTTTAATTCTGTTAGGTGGTTCAACATTTTTCAATATAACAGACGGAGATAGCATAGTAGATTCATTTGGTATGGAATTAATTACATCCTGGAATGAGAGTATGTATGTGTCCCAATCAATATGTTTTTTATGGCAGTATATTCTACACAGTTTACCAATTTCTTTCATTAATCGTTCACAAGGGTTCGAAGAAGCATGGTACCTGGATATATAGATCGGATAAATGTTTCTATCTCGCAACATATGTGTCCATATAGCAGATCGAAACTGTGATCCATTGTCGGAAATTACTTTCAACACATGCCCTACATGAAATAAAAAATGTTTTACAAATGCTTTCGAAACAGTTTTAGCAGTAGCTTTGCGTAACGGAGTGAAGGTAACAAATTTTGAAGTGAGTTCAACAGCGACAAAGATGTAGCAAAAACCTCTATTAGTTCTGGGAATCGGACCAAAAATCTCTACAGCGGCCATATGTCTCAATTTAATCGGTACAATAGGATGTAATTGAGGAATATGTGAAATCGTGTCTGATTTAGCTTTCTAGCAGATTTTACATGACGCCAAAACTCGTCGTATACGTTTCTCCATGTTGGCAAAATAACAGTTCTGTCTCAGTATAAGAAAACATTTTCTGGCTCCGTAATGTTGTTGTTGTTGTGGTCTTCAGTCCTGAGACTGGTTTGATGCAGCTCTCCATGCTACTCTATCCTGTGCAAGCTTCTTCATCTCCCAGTACCTACTGCAACCTACATCCTTCTGAATCTGCTTAGTGTATTCATCTCTTGGTCTCCCTCTACGATTTTTACCCTCCACGCTGCCCTCCAATGCTAAATTTGTGATCCCTTGATGCCTCAAAACATGTCCTACCAACCGATCCCTTCTTCTAGTCAAGTTGTGCTACAAACTTCTCTTCTCCCCAATCCTATTCAATACCTCCTCATTAGTTATGTGATCTACCCACCTTATCTTCAGCATCCTTCTGTAGCACCACATTTCGAAAGCTTCTATTCTCTTCTTGTCCAAACTGGTTATCGTCCATGTTTCACTTCCATACATGGCTACACTCCATACAAATACTTTCAGAAACGACTTCCTGACACTTAAATCTATACTCGATGTTAACAAATTTCTCTTCTTCAGAAACGATTTCCTTGCCATTGCCAGTCTACATTTTATATCCTCTCTACTTCGACCATCATCAGTTATTTTACTCCCCTAAATAGCAAAACTCCTTTACTACTTTAAATGTCTCATTTCCTAATCTAATCCCCTCAGCATCACCCGATTTAATTTGACTACATTCCATTATCCTCGTTTTGCTTTCGTTGATGTTCATCTTATATCCTCCTTTCAAGACACTGTCCATTCCGTTCAACTGCTCTTCCAAGTCCTTTGCTGTCTCTGACAAAATTACAATGTCATCGGCGAACCTCAAAGTTTTTACTTCTTCTCCATGAATTTTAATACCTACTCCGAATTTTTCTTTTGTTTCCTTTACTGCTTGCTCAATATACAGATTGAATAACATCGGGGAGAGGCTACAAACCTGTCTCACTCCTTCCCCAACCACTGCTTCCCTTTCATGCCCCTCGACTCTTATAACTGCCATCTGGTTTCTGTACAAATTGTAAATAGCCTTTCGCTCCTTGTATTTTACCCCTGCCACCTTCAGAATTTGAAAGAAAGTATTCCAGTTAACGTTGTCGAAAGCTTTCTCTAAGTCTACAAATGCTAGAAACGTAGGTTTGCCTTTTCTTAATCTTTCTTCTAAGATAAGTCGTAAGGTTAGTATTGCCTCACGTGTTCCAACATTTCTACGGAATCCTAACTGATATTCCCCGAGGTCCGCTTCTACCAGTTTTTCCATTCATCTGTAAAGAATTCGCGTTACTATTTTGCAGCTGTGACTGAAATGGGAGATAAGATACTGCGTGAAGAGTTTGACAGAGCACTGAAAGACCTGAGTCGAAACAAGGCCCCGGGAGTAGACAACATTACATTAGAACTACTGTTGGCATTGGGAGAACCAGTCATGACAAAACTCTACCAATGGTAAGCAAGATGTATGAGATAGGCGAAATACCCACAGACTTCAAGAAGAATATAATAATTCCAATACCAAAGAAAGCAGGTGTTGACAGATGTGAAAATTACCGAACTATCAGTTTAATAATTCACAGCTGCAAAATACTAACGCGAATTCTTTACAGACGAATGGAAAAACTGGTAGAAGCGGACCTCGGGGAAGATCAGTTTGGATTCCGTAGAAATGTTGGAACACGTGAGGCAATACTAACCTTACGACTTATCTTAGAAGAAAGATTAAGAAAAGGCAAACCTACGTTTCTAGCATTTGTAGACTTAGAGAAAGCTTTTGACAACGTTAACTGGAATACTCTCTTTCAAATTCTGAAGGTGGCAGGGGTAAAATACAGGGAGCGAAAGGCTATTAACAATTTGTACAGAAACCAGATGGCAGTTATAAGAGTCGAGGGGCATGAAAGGGAAGCAGTGGTTGGGAAAGGAGTGAGACAGGGTTGTAGCCTCTCCCCGATGTTATTCAATCTGTATATTGAGCAAGCAGTAAAGGAAACAAAAGAAAAATTCGGAGTAGGTATTAAAATTCATGGAGAAGAAGTAAAAACTTTGAGGTTCGCCGATGACATTGTAATTTTGTCAGAGACAGCAAAGGACTTGGAAGAGCAGTTGAACGGAATGGACAGTGTCTTGAAAGGAGGATATAAGATGAACATCAACAAAAGCAAAACGAGGATAATGGAATGTAGTCAAATTAAATCGGGTGATGCTGAGGGGATTAGATTAGGAAATGAGACACTTAAAGTAGTAAAGGAGTTTTGCTATTTAGGGGAGTAAAATAACTGATGATGGTCGAAGTAGAGAGGATATAAAATGTAGACTGGCAATGGCAAGGAAATCGTTTCTGAAGAAGAGAAATTTGTTAACATCGAGTATAGATTTAAGTGTCAGGAAGTCGTTACTGAAAGTATTTGTATGGAGTGTAGCCATGTATGGAAGTGAAACATGGACGATAACCAGTTTGGACAAGAAGAGAATAGAAGCTTTCGAAATGTGGTGCTACAGACGAATGCTGAAGATAAGGTGGGTAGATCACGTAACTAATGAGGAGGTACTGAATAGGATTGGGGAGAAGAGAAGTTTGTGGCACAACTTGACTAGAAGAAGGGATCGGTTGGTAGGACATGTTTTGAGGCATCAAGGGATCACAAATTTAGCATTGGAGGGCAGCGTGGAGGGTAAAAATCGTAGAGGGAGACCAAGAGATGAATACACTAAGCAGATTCAGAAGGATGTAGGTTGCAGTAGGTACTGGGAGATGAAGAAGCTTGCACAGGATAGAGTAGCATGGAGAGCTGCATCAAACCAGTCTCAGGACTAAAGACCACAACAACAACAACATCTACTGTCTGGTTCATTCATGATAATATATTGTTGCGGTTGATTTTGTTGCTGATAAGACCGACTGTTATTAAATGTACGGTGATAATTGTACTCATTATTTTTACATCTGTCATGATAGTCATTTCTATACGGTGCATTGCGATAGGAATTGAAATAGTGTGTTTTCTGTACGTACTGGTTTCCTTGTTGCTGTGCAGTACTATTTGTTGGGGCCGACGCTATACGCATACGCGGCGAAATATTAAAGCTTGGTTGACCTTGTACATTACATTGTTGGTTAGGTATGCTAACCGATTGGTTTTGTTGCTGTTGCGGAGAAAAAAAAACCTCTATTGTTACCAAAATGCGGTTCCTGTTACTGATAATTTTACACATACTGATGACTAAAAAAATTTTTTTGTCTGTTATTAAAGTTCTCGTGGTTGTCATTTCTGGAGCGTCTTATGAAAACTGTCACTTTCGGTATAACTTGTCATATCAGGTTTTCTTCACTCATTCTTAATCCTAGATAGAGCGATAGTTAAAGAGCTATTCAGATAGATATAAAGGATAGAAGAAGAGAAGGCAGCAGTGCAGAAAACTAAAGATGAAATAGCACTACTACGGCTCGGAGCCCTGTGCACACTACGGCACATATTCATTAAAGCGTAATGAATCCCGTGAGGTCAATTACGCGCTACAAATAAATCTTAGCTTCTGCGTTACAGGCAATGCCGGTGAAAATTCGAAAGAAAATTGTAGTATCCAGTCCAAAGCTAGTTTCTGCATTACAGGTAATGGCGGTGAAAGTACAAAAATAAATCGACGTATCCAGTTCAAAGCGTGTACCTGTGCTCTGTCATTTTCAAATACCTTAGATTTTTTTACAGATACAAATTGCTTATAATCAACGTTATCGTCACTGAATGTGTGAACAGGTTCACGATTGCATAAGAATCTGTTTGTCTGTATCTTTTCGGATTTTAAGTCGCGTAGTCTCTGTAAATTACCTAAGTCACAGTAAATTACCTAAGTTACAGTATGTTCGGAATGTGGCGTATGCTGTGACGTGTTAGTGACTGAAACATTTTTTGTGTCTGTCACTTCTTGCTGTAAAGTTGACAATTTTCTACGAATCTATCTCACTGATCGTCTGCTGTAAATTTTGGAATTCGGGTGTTTGATTAAACGAAATCGGTGAAGTATCGTCTGATTTGCTGTCATTATTACTTTCAATAACGTCAATACGACTGGCCAATTGATCATATTTTTCAGCCAGTATTTTTACCTGATCATCATTTTTAGTGTCATAAGCATTAATCTGTTTTTGTATTTTACGTGCGGTTTCGTTCAATTTTTTAACGTCTGCTTTGATAACATCGGGATCCTGTATTACTTCTAATTGTTCGAGCCTGTCGGTCACTGTCTGAAAGTCTACTGTATGTGTATCTGTTTTTGTTTTAAGATCGGAAATTTCATCACGCAATTCGGTGTTCAACTGTTTGATAGTGTTAATTTCGTCTGATACTGTAGCAATATTGTTGTCTACGTATGTTTTTGCTTTCGTAAACAATTTACGTTTATTCCTGTCTCTGCGCGGTAATTGTTTCCATGACTTGTCGCTTTACTTTATTCTGTTCCTGTATGAACTTACGGTAACTCGTTTCGCTGTTTTGTAGGTGGTGATTAAAACGTTCGTCAATTTGAGTGTTCTGTTGGTCGATTTTCGCGTCTACGTTTGCATCCAGTGTGCGCGAAAGTTCCGCTGACATTAATTTAAACTCCTCGCGTAACTGTGTTATGTATTCAGAGCATTATATAGCGACTGCACTAATTTCGTGTCTAAGTGATTCAGTTGTGGCTGCTTGTATATTACTTAATTCTTGTGCAACAGATCTAATTTCTTCACTACTTTTCTTAGCACAAGCCTTAATTTCTTCACGTAATTGTTCTTTTGTATCATGACGTTGCGCGACAACGGCTGTAATCTCTTCACTAAGTTGTTTGTTGTGTTCATTAAGTTGTTTGAAGTTTTCATTAAGGTTGTCTTGTTTTTCATTAAGTTGTTTGAAATTCTCATTAAGCTGTTTGTTCTGTTCACTAAGTTGTTTGAAATTGTTGTCTTGACTTTCATTCTGTTGTTTGAAATTTTCACTAAGTTGTTGTTTGAGATTTTCATTATTTTCATTAAGTTGTTTGAAATTTGCACTAAGTTGTAGCAATAGTGCCATAATTTGATCCAACCCAATATTACCTACTCTATTCTCAGTGCTGTTTAATGGCGTACCTGCAATTGTCACATTTTGTGTAACCATTTGGTCATTCTGTGATTCTCGAAAAGGTTTCCCAATCGGATGTGCACTGTTAGTCACTACCTCGGAATCAAATAAATCTGTCCTATTTTGAGTATACTGATCATTTTCGTTAGAAAGATTCATCTGTTCACTATGCAAATTTTGCAAACCGGGTGTGTTAAATTGGGTAGCGTTCATTGTAACAGAACGTCCCGCGTCATCAGTTGTCTTTAAATTAACAGAGGACACAACTGAGTTTGTTTGCTCATCATTAGCATTAAAATCAATACTAGTGATCAGTACGCACTGATTGTCTGTAAATGGAGAATTGTCATCATTACACTGAGTGTCGCAAATATTATCGGTCAAATTATTAGAGTCGGTTATTTCGCTCATTACACATCGCGATGTACTGTTAACAGTTTTTCGCGGCATTTTCACTAATCGAAATTAAGCACAAATGAAACAAGGACAATGCAATATGCAACAAACACAATTACAACAAAGAGCAACAAATTGCCGATGATCTGTGAAACAAAGAGTGACAAATTAGTAAATGCGTTGCGCCAGATGCAAACTACGTTTAAGTAAATAAGAGCAGATATATGACTACTTCTCAGAAGATTCACAAAGGAATACGATCCTGGCCGGATGTCGCCAAGTATAACCTCCCCACAGAAAAATAATAATGAAAATGGACCATGAACCAAGCGTAAACTCCCAACAAAATTAATAATTAAATGAATTTTTCTAATATTGTAACCTCTGAACAAAATTGGCTCCCATTTATAATCTGTGTGCAAAAATGCATTCACATTTAATGTAACCTCAAAATTCAATTCGTAAATCCGGAAATAATAATAAAAAACAAATTAGTAACCTGATAAATTTTATGAGGACAGCAGCGCTGCCCTTCGGCCCTGTATTCTGAATAAAAAAGCAAAAAATTCTCACCTCAATAAAAAACTGCAAATATATCTGCTCTTATGTAGAAATTTTTTGACACAGCTTCGTGCAATGCTGGCGTATATGTATATATATATATATATTTTTTTTATTCTTGGAAGGAATGATCATGCATTGGAAATATTCTTTAAATTGAAATGAATGCTTTTCTTTAAAGAAATTACTTTATATTGTAAAAATTATTATTGGGGCATTTTTTTGGAACAAATTAAATGACAATTAACATACATTATTAGATATGCGCAAGACTGCTTCTTTACCTTCTACAACAATACTCATCCTCCAGAGTCCTGACCATAGTCCCGAGCAGAGCACACAGCCGACACGCGCCGACTCCCGCCGAATCACGCAGTCTACTCAAGACTAGCGACAAGCAACAACTAACGACATACTACTCTCTGGTCAGAGACTCTGCCATTCCTCGCCCATCGCCGGCAACGCATACGTCTTACAACCTACTTATTCCTAACGTAGCAAAATTTAAGATCGATACGTGTTTATCGTGGTGAAGAAACATATCTTAAATAATCCAGCTAGTATTGAGAGAAAGAACAAAGCTGATACAAAAACATTACTGCAGTTTTGCAGCAATTATATTGTAAACCGTAATATTTATTTTGTGTAATGTAGACTGAATTTCTGAGACAAACATCACTTTGTGTTGGACGCTGATAAGGTCTTCTTATTAAAATGCCATAGATTATGAAAATATAATTCTGGCTCTGAGCACTATGGGACTCAACATCTTAGGTCATAAGTCCCCTAGAACTTAGAACTACTTAAACCTAACTAACCTAAGGACATCACACACACCCATGCCCGAGGCAGGATTCGAACCTGCGACCGTAGCAGTCCCGCGGTTCCGGACTGCAGCGCCAGAACCGCTAGACCACCGCGGCCGGCAAAATATAATTCTGTTGTGTAGCTACTTACCATAGTAAATTACGCACTTCAAAGATGCAGCTGAATCCGCGTATAAAGCATGGACAGGTACTGGTAATCCGCATATCCATAGCAGGATTTTTCCCCAAGAGATAGAAGCTTCGATGCTTTTACAGCTTTCTTTAATTTCTCAAAAATTTCCTTGACAGTCTTCACAATAGTGTTTTCTGTCGAGTACATTGTTAATGGAGAGGAGTGGACCACCGCTGAGTTTTTCACCCTCAATTTAGGGAGCTGACGCGCAAAACATTTCTCTTCACTAACATTATATGACAACTCCCTGACCAAGAGAACGACGTTGAACTTTTCCACTTTCAACTTTCGACGAACTTCTTTCTGACGTTGTTCAGTACCATACAACAAGTAACGGTAACAACAACAAAAAATCATAACGTCTGCAGCAGCAAACGCGACAACAAACCAATTGCACAGTACACAGGACAGCAGTCTGCTTGAAACTCAAAGACAGTGCGAGTGGGAAGTGCTGTGGTTGAGGTGTGAAGATCTGCCAGTTTGGCGTGTTTGCTGCGGCTGCGCGTATCGTGCTCGGAATGCGGTTCTTTCTCTACAACTTCCGTCATAGCTGTCAATCCTAAAGACCTTTTGAACAGACTGTACGAGCCATCACGCATCTACTGTCCTGCTTCTAGACGTGGTGCTTGATGTGATGGAGCGGGCAATAGGGGTAATAGCCTTCCACCGGGTACTATTCTCTAAACACATGGAGTTGTGTTCACAATGTTCACTCGGAAACATTGAGATGGACCTATGTTCCTTGACGGCACCAATTCCTCTCGGATTTAGAACCGAATTTCATTGACAAGGTGTATCACCTGTCTCCGTTTCCTGATGGTTAGGTTACAATGACTGTACTTTCGTCGTGTTATATGGCTGAATGTGGTACACCATTCCCTCATTCCCTGTAGCCACGTTGGACAGCCGCCTTTTTACACCGGCAAATCCGGTTACTCCATTCGTGGTATGGCCATCTGCACGCTCAAACACAGTAGCTCCTTTCTGCCGTTGTGTCACATCTCCACTTCGATCCATGTCACTATGCCGATTCCGTCCAACCAACTAGAACCCATTTGACTGCCGTGACTCACGTCGAAAGTAGAGGTCGCATGACTGCCTGGTACCAGTCATACTCCATCTGCGCGCTCCAAAGTTACTAGTATGTTCTTTTAAGATTGTGACCAATTGTTTGTCCGCTAAGCTAACAAGTGAAGTGTAGAACCTCATAGAACTAGAATGTTAAGTTATGAAACAAGAAGTGACGTTGACAATTCGTAGAACGCAACATTTGGTCAGACGAAAGGTTCATGGTTACCATAATTTTAATATTAATAAATTATGCCAGTTCAATAATTTTGTTAAGTACCCGCCAGGGTAGCCGAGAGAGCTAATGCGCTGCTTCCTGGACTGAATAGGCACGCTGGTCCCGGGTCGAATCCGCCCGGCGGATTAACGACGGGGGCCGGTATGCCAGCCAGCCTGGATATGGTTTTTGGGCGGTTTTACACTTCCAGCTAGGTGAATACCCGGCGGATCTCCACTTTCTGCCTCAGTTACACGATTCGTCGACATCTGAAACACGTTCGCACTATTCCATGGCTTACACTAGACGCAGACAGCTGGGGCACACTAATTCCGTAGCAGGGGTTGGGGTGGCGGCAGGACGGGCATCCGGCCACACTCTGCAACTAACACTGCCAAATCAATAGTAACAAGGCAGTGGGACTAAGGCCTCAAGAAAATGATGAATAATTTTGTTATCTAAAATAACTGGCTAGCTGCGAGTAGGACTATCGTGCTGAGGGTTCTGTACAAACTTAATTATGTATATAAACAAGTGATAATTTCAGAAATCGACAATCTCGACGACTTTTGCCTGTTATCGACATTGGGATTGGAAAGACATCAGTCACAGGGATTCCAAGATTTTCGAAAATCATGTTTGACATCGGATAACAAAGGAAAAAAGAAATATTTTCCTTTCTTGCTAGAATTAGAGATTAAAAATTTTCTGATTTTTTTCCTTTACGTGCTCTGTCAAACCTTGCTTCTTGCTATATTTCATGATTCCACGTAGACAGGACTAACCCTATAAATATTAAACAAGAAGTTTGCGAGTAACAAAATACGTAACAAAAATGCCGCATCTTTTGATTGCATTGATTTAGAAGCAGAACTTTTTTTACACCACCGAAGGACCATAGGTCTCTGTAAGTGACTTAAATTTCAACTTGATAAGTCAACCTGTTCTGAGAAAAAGGGGGCTTCATAGACGAACTGGCAGTAGTCTGAAAACAAATGATAAGAAATGTTTTGTGTGATATAATTACAAATCAACATTTTTCGGATTTTTTCCTATGGTTTAACTGTGAAACTCAGTTTCTTGCCAAATTTCATCATTCTAACGGAAAATACACTATAGGTTTTGATGAATGAGTTTAGGAGTATCGGAATATCTCACATAAACGGCCGTGTATTTTATTTGCATCGACTTAGAAGCCTACATTTGTTACGTAGTCAAGAGGCTATAGACGTTAGTAAGTGACATAAATTCGAACGTGCTATCTGCCTTCTTTCTGTGAAAAAGGCGACTTAACAGATGGACCGACAGGCAGAAAGTCATCTAACGAAGGAAAAAAGTTTTCTTCATGTTATGTAATTACAAATTGACTATTTTCGGTCTTATTCTTTGGCTCTATTGCCTTGATTCTTGCCAAATTCCATGATTCTATTTCAACCGGAGGTACCAAATATGCTTCGGTGAGTGAGTTCGTGAGTGTCAAAATTGTCACATAAATGGCCGTATCTTTTGATTGCATTGAATTAAAAGCTGCGATTCTTTACAATGTCAAGGGTCTGCGGACCTTAGTACGTGACATAAATTCCGTCTTGATACGCCTATCTGTTCATGAAAGAAACGGTTTGTAACAGTCGGGCAGACATACAGACAGACAAGATGAACAAACTGCCTATTGGCTTCTGTCTCGGGTTCTTCGGCCGACGTTCATCTAATGATTCTTCTGACGTTTCGCCAGCACGAGTGGCTGGCATTGTCAAAGCTTCACCCTCCATTGCCGGTGGTGAACTGGAGCCGAGCTCGCGGCCGCAGACTATATGTACCTGGCGCGCCAACGTCCGAGGGCTTCTCCGCTGTCATTTCCGGTGCGGTTCTCCTCTTGCTACCTGCGACGGTCGTTCGCTGCAGTACGGGAAGCCAGGATCCGTTTACCTTAAGGCTTTCCTCTTTCTTGTTGAAACTGTTCGCGTGCTTTTGTATTTCTACAGCTTCTCTGAACAAGCGCGTGTGATAGTGCTTCTCTACAGCCAGAACTTCCGTGTCGGCGAATTTTATTACGTGGTCGGTCTCATTCAGTGCGTGCTCTGCCCAACCTGCAATCTTGCTTATGCTCTTTGATCCTGGTGTTAATTGATCGTCCAGTCATTCCGACATAAACTTTCCCGAATGGTTCAAATGGCTCTGAGCACTATGGGACTCAACTGCTGTGGTCATTAGTCCCCTAGAACTTAGAACTACTTAAACCTAACTAACCTAAGGACATCACACACATCCATGACCGAGGCAGGATTCGAACCTGCGACCGTAGCAGTCGCACGGTTCCGGACTGCGCGCCTAGAACCGCGAGACCACCGCGGCCGGCCAAACTTTCCCGAATGTGCATGGTATACGATATATTCCCGACATTGCAAGTGGGTCTCTTTTCTCCTTCGCCGATCTAAGACTCTCTTTGATCTTCCTTGTCGGTTTGAAAATCGTCTTTACGCCATGTTTGCGCGTTATACGGCCGATTCTGTCCGTCACTCTGGGAATATATGGCAGAAAGGCCGTACCCGACATTTCTTTTTCTGGTTCCTTACTTCGCCGAGTGTTTGGCTCTGTTACACTTCTAATATAATTTGTGGAGTACCCATTGCTCCTCAGGACAGTTTCCAGGTGCTGCATTTCTCGTTTGAGGTGTTGCCCGCCAGGTACATATAGTCTGCGACCGCGAGCTCGGCTCCAGTTCACCACCGGCAATGGAGGGTGAAGCTTTGACAATGCCAGCCACTCGTGCTGGCGAAGCGTCAGAAAAATCATTAGATGAACGTCGGCCGAAGAACCCGAGACAGAAGCCAATAGGCAGTTTGTCACCAAGTGGTCACGAAAGCCTCAACAATTTTGTAGACAAGATGAACCTATAAGATGGTGGTGGTGGTGGTTAGTGTTTAACGTCCCGTCGACAACGAGGTCATTAGAGACGGAGCGTAAGCTCTGGTTAGGGAAGGAAATCGGCCGTGCCCTTTCAAAGGAACGATCCCGGCATTTGCCTGAAACGATTTAGGGAAATCACGGAAAACCTAAATCAGGATCGCCGGAGACGGGATTGAACCGTCGTCCTCCCGAATGCGAGTCCAGTGTGGAACCTATACGAGTTCCGTCTTTACCGAGTGAGGTACGGAATCCTAAAATGAGATTGATTTTCTACTAACTATTAGAGTTGTGCCATTGATAAAGCTTTTTCCCAAAAACACAAGGAACAAACAGTTAGATTAACAAAGATAACTCATGTGGTTGCATCAGGTACATTTCTTTCCAAATACAAAATCAGAATATCAGTTTGTTGAAATATCACATTTATATTATTATGTGCATATGGACCCTGTCGAATCACGCATTACATTTATGATTCGTCTTTCTGATAGCTCATATAGCTTTCATTCTTTCGGTATGTGCTCTTTTCCTTTCTTCTGACTACTTGGTCCCTGATCTTTTAGATACTTCATTCTCTGGCGTTATTACCCACCTATTTATCTTCTGACGATAAAGTTTCCTGTCTGGTATGTCCGAAGTTCCTATCTGTGACTTTTCTAAGTGATATTTGACTTCTTCTATCCATGGAATGTTCTTCAGTTTTGCAGCGTAAGTCAAAATCTTGTGAGTTAGCCTTGAAGATGGGTGTCTACGAATGTGTTCATAGAATTACAGATTTCGTTTCCTGATATCTGCCGCAAGATTGGACAGTTCTGTTGCTTTGCGAGATTTGAATCTACACCCCTCTTCTGTTTTATCGGGTCCCAGCAATTTCCTCGTGATCTTTCTTTCCTCCTTCAAGATGTTCTCCAGATTGCCTTTTCTATTAAGTATGAACCTTTCGCTCGCGTCAGTCAGTAGCGAGCCAGTGGGTGTGTTGGACCTTCCATCGAGCTACAGACCCCCTTGAAGATGTCTCCCGCAGTCGGAGACGAAACGTTGGGAATTGATACAGAGTTCATCAACGGACCACGGCATAACAGCCCGGATAATTATAATGAGCATGATATTTCCGGCCGTGAAAGTCTACATTTTAGAATCCATCACCTTGTTGCACAACGATCTTTATCTCAAAGGGCTCTGACAGTTCGCCCACGTACTTCACTTTTGACTTCGTGTCCATGAGTGTTTCCTTGATGAATCTTAATGTCTTCCGGTCAAGTCCTTGTTCTTGTAAGATGTTAAAAAGGGACCGAATCATATACCTTCTTGGAGTAGACGAACATACAGATGATCGGAGAGCTTCGGGTTGCTCTGTATTTCAGTAGCATCTTCAAATTGAAAATTTGTCCAACACAAGAACGCCTCGTTCGGAAACCGGTTTGATAGTCACCCATTTTGTTTTCAAGCTGCTCTTGTGTTCCTTGAAGAAGGCACGCGGATAGAATTTTGTAGGTGACTTGAAGAAGAGAAAACCCTCTGTAGTTATTGACTGTTGTGTCGATTCCCTAAGGTCTCGACACAATGAGTGGCTAGGTGCACGCGAAACTAACGCAGACGGGCGTAAATTCTGAAACAGGAGACTGGATGAAAACTATAAAGAAAAGAAGAGTGATTTTAATATACTTAACTTTAATGTAGTCTTGTTCTTGTTGAAATACATCTCTTGCATAGTAGTAAGCAATTAGCAATGATATAACTGGCGCCTTGCTAGGTAGTAGCGATGGACTAGCTGAAGGCTATTTAATCTGTCTCTCGGCAAATGAGAGGAATACTTGGTAGGTCTAGTCGCAAGCTATGTCGTCCGTACAACTGGGGCGAGGTCAAGTCCGTGTCTTGTGACCTGCCCTGTGGTGGCGCTACGTTTGCGAATACACAGTGGCGACACGCGGGTCCGACATGTACTACAGGACCGCGGCCGATTTAAGTTACCACCTAGCAAGTGTGGTGTCTAGCAGTGACACCACATTGACAATATCACATTTATATCTACATGTACAGATCTTTATCTTTAATTATGAATGATAGTTTGTTGGCCTTTTAGCATAGAGCCAGGTTTTTCGGTTTATATATAAAGTTATATTTGTCGCCACATTATTGCCTTACAGCTGGGAATGCTATGTAAGGCGTAAAAAAGTCTTTTGTTAATTTATGAACTGAGATTTATCGATCGTCTATCTTTCTACTTTTCAGTTATTTGCTTCCTGAAAATGTCCCTGTCTTTCGTTACATTACTGCAGTTTAAAGGGAGGTATTCAACAGTTTTGTTGGTTGAATGATTTGGGCGGGGAGGGGGGGGGGGGATGGGACCAAACAGCGAGGTCATCTATCCCATCGGATCATAGAAGGAAGTCGGCCGTGCCCTTTCAAAGGAACAATCTAAGCATTTGCATGGAGCGATTTAGGGAAATCATGGAAAACATAAATCAGGATGGCCGGACGCGGATTTGAACCGTCGTCCTCCCGAATAAAAATCCAGTGTGCTAACGACTACGCCACCTCGCTCGGTCAATAGCCTTCAGTTATTCTGAACCGTTTATAACAGGCTTTCAATTTTCCACGGCCTGTTTTCATAAATAGGGTAAGAGTAGGATAAGAGCAGCCAGGTGCATTTTCTCTGGTGTTTCGGCAGATACTTAAGACTTAGTTTTTGCAATGTTTAGCTGGAGTCAACCCAAACAAATGCTACTAGCCTAGTGTCAACGAAAAATGTCTATTTGTTTCTAGTTTTAGCAGCGACAGTAAAACACGAAGAACTCCATCAACGGCTTAGCAGTGCTGCCGCTTGGTGGTAGCAGACAGTGCGGTACATGGCGGCACATGAGACGAGGCAAGTCGACCAAGAAAGACGTGAGGAACAAAATGTCTAAGGATATGGCAAATGCTTTAAGACACTGGAGATACAAGTGAACGCATCTTAGTTTTATTTCCGTCACGCCGCATTGCACAATGGCGAAATGAGCTCAATGTTGATTATGGAATGCAAATCAATTACAGAGAATTACTTTCGTAGAAACTAATAACTGATGTGTTGTCTGCTTTATTTTTTCAGGGATTGCTTTGCAAATGTGTAGTCCTGACCACTCATTAAGTGCTGTAACTAAGCTAAATTAATGGAATTTCATCTACTTTGTGTTATGTTTTATTAATTTCAAATCTTCGAAAAATTCTGTAGATATTACTCAGTTAGGACATGGAAACTGGAACATTCTGTCGTTCGGTGAAATCGTCTTGAAAGTGATACTGCACTGGGCTGTATTACTACTGTGGCTAAGTGGGTTGCTCTCATCTGGTCTCTAATGAAGCTGATACCTGCAACAAACAGCAAAGGATCGGTAAAGATTTGTTCCCCACGTCTTCCTTGCCACGTCTCACGTGCCGCCATGGAGCACGCTACCTCATCGGCATGTAGCACTGCTATTCAGCTGCTGCTCGAGTACTAGTTACTCATTGCATTTCACTGTCCCTTTTACCACATACCGATAAACCGAGTATCATACTAGACTAATACGGGACCACTCTATCGAATGGCGCGTTAAATTTGTTTTAAAAATAATTTTGTTTGTAAGAGGAGACAAACCGACTTTTTCTGTTGATATTAGACGTCGCAGGGATGTGGTGATATGCATCATCTGTTCGGGCTTACTCCAGCTACACACTGCACAAAGGAAATTAATCTGCCGAAACACTAGAGAATATGCACCTGGCGAACCGTAGGAGAGACATCCTGTATAATACAGGGCGAACCAGGACGACAAATTTTCAGCGGTTGTTCATGGATAGTTTCTGACCATCTTGATGTAAGGGAGTCATGGTCTCCGATGGCGGTACTGAATAAAAACTTGAAGGAGAAGTTTACAATGGGTTCAACGTTTGGTCAACTGTATATACACACAACGCATACCTCGACATTTGCATCGTTGTGCACCATTTTTAGTGCAAAATAGGTACGAACACAGCAGGAGCGAGAAATGAAACGAAATGAAGTAACACTTTAACGAGCCACCGGATTCTGTGGATCCCTTATACCAAACTACTGAGAAGGTATCACTGAACAGCCTCTGAAAGTTTGTTGGTGGAGTTTTGATTCACCAAGACGTAGGTATGTACGTATGTTCAGGTGCTTATACTACTTTTAGCCGAGCCACTGGCGAGCACACTCCTCGCAAAGATTCATGTACGTTTCCAGCATTGGCTGAAGCAATTTGAACCACACCTGATGCTCGTGTTACTTAAAACCTTGGAGCCAATTACCTTGGGAGTAAGACACGTTTACCATCATTGTTGACAAGGAAGCAATGACATATAAACATAAAGTTGGATGTATGAAGTAGCAGTTTAAACCCAACTTGGTACACATTTGACTTAGTATCTGAATAACAAAAATGCTGTTGGAGTGAGACACCTCTAGTACCCTTAAGGGTGGAGACTGGGTATGCAAAAGCTGATATGTATAAAAAATCTAAACAAAAACGTCGCATCCATAGTCTTGGGGATCACTAGGCTGGGGCCTGATGGCGTTTAACCTCAAGGGCTGGAAAAGCTGTGGGAAGGGGTAATATGGAAGGCATAACTCAGGAACACTTGGAGCGATTTCAGCTGTACGTGTTACACATTCGGCTTGCTGACGGAAAAAGGAACTGCGGACATCAGTTTACCATAGTTCGTATACAAGTGACGGTGTACAGTAGTGTCGATTTCATGATTCATGTTCCTAAGTTACTTGATGGAACTCCCGATGAGTAGTCATGCCCCAAGATTTGAGTAATAAGGGTAATACGTGAATGTAATTATAATCAGGCAACGCTAAGTGATGTTCTAGTTATCTACTGTACTAAAATAACTTTCACTTTTACATGTTGCCCTAACGTTTACTTAACGAAAATTCGCTGCTGGTGTGCTATATCATCAACGAAGTTTTAGCATTGATATCCAGCGCTAGTAGTGTAATTCTCAGTGAAATAATATAAATGTGCAGAGTTTCTCGAAGCTGTTATCGTCTTCTTCAGACCGACGTCTGGTTTGATGCACTTCTCCATGCTACTCCATCCTGTGCAACCCTCTCCATATCTGAATAACAACTCAACTTACATCCTCCTTAATCTGCTTACTGTATTCACCTCTCGGTCTCCCTCTACAATTGTTACCCCGCCCTCCATTACTAAACTGATGATTCCTTGATGTCTCAGAATGCATCCTATTAACCGTTAACTTCTTCTTCTCAGGTTGTGCCACAAATTTCTTTTCTCCTCAGTTCTATTCAGTACCTCCTCACGAGTTATGTTACACAGTCACCTAAACTTCAGCATTGTTCTGTAGAGCCACGTTTCGAGAGCTTTTTCAAGTCTCTTCTTGTCTAAACCACGTTTCACTTCCATACATGGTAACATAGCGATCAAAGATAGATTACAGTATCCGAATTGTTCTGTGACCATATATAGACTTGAATGTCACATAGCGTTATGGTCTAAATAAACAACTGAACAGATGGTGCGTTCTCCAACTGAATGCTGTTACAGTAGGAGGATTCTTTTTAAGATGATTTGCCGAACTGCAGAGAGATTAAGATTTGGGATATGTCTACTTAAGCTAGACTAGACGACTCTAATTGTCACCATCCTGCCATGTTCAAAACTGTGAAATAGATAGTGGAATTTCGGTAGTTATTAATACATTTTACATGCGTTCCTTCATGGTTTTCAAAGTGTTACACGATGACAAAAGGAGCTTAAACGATTAGGTTAATCCTAGGGAGAACTGTTGTTGTAGTTGTGGTCATCAGTCCAGAGACTGGTTTGATGGAGCTCTTCATGCTACTCTGCCCTGTGCAAGCTGCTTCATCTTCCAGTACGTACTGCAGCCTACATCCTTCTGAATCTGTTTAGCCTATTCATCTCTTGGTCTCCCTCTACGATTTTTACCCACCACGCTGCCCTCCAGTACTAAATTGGTGATCCCGTGATGCCTCAGAACATAGCCTACCAACCGATCCCTTCTTCTAGTCAAGTTGTGCCACAAATTTCTCTTCTCCCCAATTCTATTCAATACCTCCTCATTAGTTATATGATCCACCCATCTAATCTTCAGCATTCTTCTGCAGCACCACATTTCAAAAGCTTCTGTTCTCTTCTTGTCTAAACTATTTACTGTCCATGTTTCACATCCATGCATGGCTACACTCCATACAAATACATTTAGAAAAGACTTCCTGACACTTAAATCTATACTCGATGTTAACAAATGTCTCTTCTTCAGAAACGCTTTTGTTGCCATTGCCAGTCTTCATTTTATATCCTCTCTACTTCGACCATCATAAGTTAGTTTTATCCTCAAATAGCAAAACTCATCTACTACTTTAAGTCTCTCATTTCCTAATCGAATTCCCTCAGCATCACCTCATTTAATTAGACTACATTCCATTATCCTCGTTTTGGTTTTGTTGATGTTCATCTTATATCCTCCTTTCTAGACTCGGTCCATTCCGTTCAACTGCTCTTCCAGCTCCTATGCTCTCTCTGACAGAATTACAATGTCATCAGCAAACCTCAAAGTTTTTATTTCTTCTCCATGGATTTTAATTCCTACAACAAATTTTTCTTTTGTTTCCTTTACGGCTTGCTCAATATACAGATTGAATAACATCGGGGATAGGCTACAACCCTGTGTCACTCTCTTCCAAACCATAGATTCACTTTCACGACCCTTGACTCTTTTAACTGCCATCTGGTTTCTGTACGAATTGTAAATAGCCTTTCGCTCCCTGTATTTTACCCCTGACACCTTCGGAATTTGAAAGAGAGTATTCCAGTCAACATTGTCAAAAGTCACAGTCTACAAATCCTAGAAACATAGGTTTGCCTTTCCTTAATCTGAGATAAGTCGTAGGGTCAGTATTGCGTCACGTGTTCCAATATTTCTGCGGAATCCGTACTGATCTTCCCCAAGGTCGGCTTCTACCAGTTTTCTCGTTCGTTTGTAGAGAATTCGTATCAGTATTTTGCAGCCGTGACTTATTAAGTTAATAGTTCGGTAATTTTCACACCTGTCAACCCCTGCTTTCTTTGGGATTGGGATTACTATATTCTTCTTGAAGTCTGAAAGTATTATGCCTTCTCACATATCTTGCTCACCAGATGGTAGAGTTTTCTCAGAGCTGGCCTTCCCAAGGCCGTCAGTAGTTCTAATGAAATGTTGTCTACTCCCGGGGCCTTATTTCGACTTAGGTGTTTCAGTGCCCTGTCAAATACTTCACGCCGTATCATATCTCCCATTTCATCTTCATCTACGTCCTCCTACATTTCCATAATATTGCCCTCAAGTACATCGCCCTTGTATACAGCTGGTTTTCCATCTGAGCTATTGATACTCATAAAAGTGTTTCTCTTTTTTTTCCACAGACCTCTTTAATTTTTCTATAGGCGGTGTCTATCTTACCCCTAGTGATATATGACTCTACATCCTTACATTTGTCCTCTAGCCATCCATGCTTAGCCATTTTGCACTTCCTGTCGATCTCATATTTGAGACGTTTGTATTCCTTTTTGCCTGCTTCATTTACTGAATTTTTATATTTTCTCCTTTCATCAATTAAATTAATTATCTCGTGTATTACCAAAGGATTTATATTAGTCCACGTCTTTGTACCTACTTGATCCTCTGCTGCCTTCACTATTTCATCTCTCAAAGCTACCCATTCTTCTTCTACTGTATTTTTTTTTCCTGTTCCTGTCAATCGTTCCCTAATGCTGTCCCTGAAGCTCTCTACAACCTCTGGTTCTTTTAGTTTACCTAGGTCCCATCTCCTTAAATTCCTACCTTTTTGGAGTTTCTTCAGTTTTAATCTACAGTTGTTAACCAATAGATTGTGGTCAGAGTCCACATCTAATCCTGGAAATGTCTTACAGTTTGAAACCTGGTTTCTAAATCTCTTTCCTACCATTATATAATGTATCTGAAACATTCCAGTGTCACCAGACCTCTTCCACGTATACAACCTTCTTACGTGATTCTTAAACCAAGTGTTAGCTATGATTAAGTTGTGCTATGAGCAAAATTCTACCAGGCGGCTTCCTCTTTCATTCCTTACCTCCAGTCCACATTCACTTACTACTTTTCCTTCTCTTCCTTTTACTATTATCGATTTCCAGTGCACCATGACTATTAAATTTTCGTCTCCCTTCAGTATCTGAATAATTTCTTTTATCTCATCATACATGTCATCAATATCCTCTTCATCTGCGGTGCTAGTTGGCATATAAGCTTGTGCTACTATGGTAGGCGTGGGATTCGTGTCGATCTTGGCTACAATAATGCGTTCACTATCCTGTTCGTAGTAGCTTACCCGCACTCCTATTTCTTTATTCATTATTAAACCTAATCCTGCATTACCCCTATTTGATTTTCTATTTGTAACCCTGTATTCACCTGACCAGAAGTCCTGCCGGCCGAAGTGGCTGAGCTGTTCTAGGCGCTACAGTCTGGAACCGCGCGACCGCTACGGTCGCAGGTTCAAATCCTGCCTCGGGCATGGATGTGTGTTATGTTCTTAGGTTAGTTAGGTTTAAGTAGTTCTAAGTTCTAGGGGACTGATGACCTCAGAAGTTACGTCCCATAGTGCTCAGAGCCATTTGAACCATTTGAACCAGAAGTCCTGTTCCTCCTGCCACCGAGCTTCACTAAGTTCCACTATGTCAAACTTTAACCTATCCATTTCCCTTTTTAAATTTCCTAACTTACCTACCCGATTAAGTGATCTGACATTCCACGCTCCGATACGTAGAACGCCAGTTTTCTTTCTCCTGATATTGACGTCCTCCTGAGTAGTCCCCGCCCGGAGATCCGAATGGGGGACTATTTCACCCCAGGAATATTTTACCCAAGAGGACATCATCATCATTTAACCATACAGTAAAAGTGCATGCCCTCGGGAAAAATTACGGATATAGTTTCCTCTTGCTTTCAGCCGTTCGCAGTACCAGCAGAGCAAGGCCGTTTTGGTTAATGTTACAAGGCCAGGTCAGTGAGTCATCCAGATTTCTGCCCCTGCAATTGCTGAAAAGGCTACTGCCCCTCTTCAGGAACCTTACGTTTGTTTGTCTGGCCTCTCAACAGATACCCCTCCGTTGTTGTTGCACCTGCGGTACGGCTATCTGTATCACCGAGACACGCAAGCCTCCCCAGCAACGGCAAGGTCCATGATTCTTGGGGCATACCGGAATTTTGGTAGTTATTAATACATTTTACATGCGTTCCTTCATGGTTTTCAAAGTGTTATACGATGAGAGAAGGAGCTTCAACGATTCGGTTAAACCTATGGGGAACTAGGAAGAATAATTACTTCATGTTACTGCAACCACGGGAAACATTGGACTTAACATTATTTGTCATCCGTGTATAGACCTGGTAAGACCTTTGATCTTAATTATCAACAGAAAACCACGCCACTGTTTTTGGAATGGCGCTTATCTGGATGCCATTCTCTATCTAGATATGAATACGACTTTGGTCTTTACACTCCATGTAGTTTTAATCACATTGCTTTAGCAAAAGCAAGAAGCTCGTGCTCATAAGAGAAAATCACGCCACTGTTTTTGGAATGGCGCTTATCTGGATGCCATTCTCTATCTAGATATGAATACGACTTTGGTCTTTACACTCCATGTAGTTTTAATCACATTGCTTTAGAAAAAGCAAGAAGCTCGTGCTCATAAGCTAGAGTTTACAGTTCGTTTTATTAAAAGCAGGGCAAAAATTCACAGGAACCACACGATGAGACGTCGATAGATGTAGTAGTTGTGAGTTCACACAAACAGATATATGTCTAGGAGTATAATGAATGTGATGGAATATATTATGAGTCAATATGATATTCCTTTTATCTCTGTCGACAACTTATTTGCTCATTAAAAGCGAAGTTATTCATGTATGATCACTTAATATCTGAACTACTTCGTATTTATTCAAGAGTATTTGGATTTGATTGTAATGCACCGCCGTCTTTTACTTGGCACTGACTGGAAGTGCTGTTCACTGAAACACTCTGTTCTCATTAAGGTTGCCATGGAAAAAGCACCCTCATTTGCAGATGAAATGGTGCAAATTTAAGCAGATGGTAAACTATTTCTGTGTTTACTGCCCAGAATGAAAAGCTGGTCGCTGGTGGCCGAGCGTTTCTAGGCGCTACAGTCTGGACCCGCGCGAGCGCTACGGTCGCAGGTTCGAATGCTGCCTCGGGCATGGATGTGTGTGTTGTTCTTAGGTTAGTTAGGTTTAAGTTGTTCTAAGTTCTAGGGGACTTATGACCTCAGCAGTTGAGTCCCATAGTGCTCAGAGCCATTTGAACCATTTTTGAACCAGAATGAAAAAACCAAATTGAGACCCTAGTTAATGAAGTATCTCTAACTTCGTTTGTCACATTATCCTACAATTTTTTAATAGTTTCCTCAGATTTCTGTGACTTAAGTTTGATTCTCTGGGCACCTCATACATTCCATATTGTCAGTAGCAGTTTTTCAGTTGTCTCAAACTGATTTTAGATATTCTCAGACTCACTGTTGTATTGCGTTCAGTGATTTCATTTTTTGTTAATCAACCATGTGACGCAACTTTTTCGTTGAAAAGCACGTAAATTATTTTCACCCAAGTCAGGTTCCAAACTTTTTTGTTCTTTTGCTAGTTTATCGAGTAAATCATTTTCCGATATAGCCTTTGTCCCCGTCACTATTTTAATTATCCATACGTATTTTCCTATTTCCAAAGTCCCATTGTCTTTGTCTACAACATGTTTAGTAGTTCCCTGATGCTTCATTACACCACCTACGCTAATTTCATATTGTTTACCTTTTCGATATTGGTGCTATTTGTAGTTGTCTATTCACACGAGTAAAATTATCACGATCTGAAATGTTTTCGTATATTAGAATAAAAAATGAATATTTCTGCTAGGTAAATGTTTAACTGAAACCTATATTGACCCAACAGCAATATTTCAGAACACTTTGATGAGATGTTACATTAGAATGACTACCGTAAAAAACTGTCATAGTCGCCAAAACTAATGTAGTGATACAAAATATTAAGGTTGTAACCTCCCCACACGTAATAATAATAAAACATTAATAATGAATGTGATTCTAATTTAATGTAACCTCTGAACAAAATTGGTTCCCATTTATAATCTCCGTGCAGAAATGCATTCACATTTGATGTACCCACAAAATTCTTTTCTCATTGAATGTAAGCTCGAAACAGAAAAATTCCTAAACCCCGAAATAAAAAAAAATAATTCAGTGACCTGGTAAATTTTAGGACGACAGCAGCGCTGCGCCACAGCCCTTTATTCTGAATAAAAAAGCAAAAATTCTTACCTCAATAAAAGCGGCGAATATATCTGCTCTTACCTAAAAAATTTTCGGCACAGCTCCGTGCAATGCTGATCACATTTTTGATTCGTGAAAGGAATGATCATGCATTGGATAAATTCTTTAAATTGAAATGAATGCTTTTTTTAAAAAATTACTTTATATTATAAAAATTATTATTAGGGCATTTTTTTAAAAATTTGGATGACAGTTCACATACATTACTAGATATGCGCAAGGCTGCTTCTTTACCTTATACAATAATACTCAGCCTCCAGAATCCCGACCAGAGCAGACTGCGGACAAGCGCAGACACGCGCAGACACACGCAGACACGCGCAGACTCCTACAGACTACCGCAGACAAGCAACAACTAACAACATACTGCTCTCTGGTCAGAGACTCTCCTATGCCTTGCCTATTGCAGGCAGCGCATACCTCTTACAAGGTCAGTAATTGAATATGTAATATAGGCCACCACTCTCTCTGTTATCTACCATAGCGATTAATTATCTCGATATACCGTGAACCGAAATACGGAATGAAAATTTGTGCAAAGTATTTAATTTTTTTCGCGTTATCAGTATGTTGACTGGTTTTATGCGGCCCACCACGGATTCTTCTCCTGTGCCAACCTCTTCATCTCAGAGTAGCACTGCTAAGCTACGTACTCCATTATCTGCTGGATGTATTCCAATTTCTGTCTTACTCTACAGTTTTCGCCATCTACGGCTCCCTCTAGTACCATGGAAGTCAGTCCCTGATGTTTTAACATATGTCCTATCATCCTGTCCCTTCTCCTTGTCAATGTTTTCCACATATTCGTTTCCTCGACGATTCTGCGCAGAACCTCCTCATTCCTTACCATAACAGTCCATGTAATTTTTAACATTCGTCTGCAGCAACGCTTTTCAAATTCTTCAATCCTCCTCTGTTCCGGTTTTCCCACAGTCCTTGTTTCAGTACCATACAACGATGTGCTCCAAACTTATAATCTCCGAAATTTCTTCCTGTATGTTTGATACTAGAAGACTTCTCTTTGCCAGTAATGCCCTTTCTGCCAGTGCTAGTCTGCTTTTGACGTCCTCCTTGCTTTGTCCGTCATTGGTTACCTAGGCAGCAGAACCCCTAACTTCATTTACTTCGTGACCATAAATCCTGATGTTAAGTTTCTCGCTGTTCTCATTTCTGCTACTTCTCATTACTTTCGTCTTTCTTAGATTTACTGTCAATCCATATTCTGTATTCATTAGTCTCTCAATTCCACTAAGCAGAACATGAAATTCTTAATGGCTTTCACTCAGTATAGCAATGTCATAAGCGAATCGTATCGTTGATATCCTTTCACCTTGAATTTTAATTCCACTCCCGAATATTCCATTTATTTCCATCATTGCTTCTTTGAGGTACAGATTGAACAGTACAGGTGAAAGAATACTTCCCTATCTTACATCCTTTTTAATTCGAGCATTTCGTTCTTGATCGTCCTCGCTTATTATTCCCTCTTGGTTCTTGTACATATTATATACTACCCGTCTCTCCCTACAGCTTACTCCCATTTTTCTCAGAATTTGGAACATCGTGCACCACTTTACATCGTCGAACGCTTTTTTCCAGACCGACAAATCCTATGAACGTGTCTTGATTTTTGTGTAGTATTGCTTCCATTATCAACCGCAACGTCAGAATTAATTATATTAAAACATTTTAAATCATATTTCTCGGTTAGAAATATAGAAATATGTGTTTGACGACAAAGGTTTTGTATGTTAAAATTACCACAAGAACTCATAAGAGAAATTTAACAAAAACCTCAGACTTGAGCTACCAGAATCGCATGTTGGTCAGGTGACCATGCTTCTAAGGCCGTAATTTGCGTGAAAATTGTAGAAGTAGTTGCAGTTTGTGAATTAAATCAAAGAAATTTTTTTTCGGAGATGGATAGAGTAACGTACAGCTCCTTTACACATTAATTTTTCTAAGTGGGTCAAGTATATATTTATGAAATTATTTTTGTTGTAATTTCTACGCAAACGTAGGCGAAGCAGCGGGCGCTAAACTAGTAAATGTAGATCAAAAGATTTCCACAATGTCAACAAATTAAAAATTTAATCGAATGTCATCGCCGTGGCCATCAAAAGATGATAATTATTTCAGTGCATCTTTATTTGGAATTTTATTCCTGTTTAGCAGCATGTTTGCTACTTATCTGTGTTTCATGTCTATGTTTTAATTAATTTACATTAATTAAAACATCACATCGTGTGGGAAACTGTCTCTATCGAGGAATTATGGCCTCCAGCTTTGACAGTGATTGTTAATTCAAAAATCTGTTTGTAGAAAGTGTTTAAAATCAAGTAGTGCGGTATTTCGTTTCAAATTCTGTGGAATTAACTCACGAAAGTGGTCTCGCACAAACACTACTAGTAAATGATGGTTCTGACTGCCAATAAAAGTTTGCAACTTCAGCATACTTTCTAAAATTGATAGTACTGCTGATAACTAGGAACCCATGTTGATATTTTCGTCTACATCTGCATCTACATCTACATCGATACTTTGCAAATCACATTTAAGTAGCTGGCAGAGGTTTCATCGAACCACCTTCACAATATTCTATTATTCTAATCTCGTATAGCACGCGGGAAGAACGAACACCTATATCTTTCCGTGCTAGCTCTGATTTCCCTCATTTCATCATTGTGTTCGTTTCTCGTCATGTAGATCAGCGTCAACAAAATACTTCCGCTTTCGGAGGAGAAATTTGATGATTGGACTTTCGTGAGAAGATTCCTCCACAACGAAAAACGTCTTTGTTTTAATGACGTCCATCCCAAATCCCGTATCATTTCAGCGACGTTCTCTCTCCTATTTCACGACAATACAAAACGTGCTGCCCTTCTTTGAAATTTTTTCATATACTCTGTCAATTCTATCTAGTGAGGATCCCACACCGCGCACCAGTATTCAAAAAGAGGACGGATAAGCTTCGTGTAGGCAGTCCCCTTAATACATCTGTTACATTTTGTAAGGGTCTTTTCAATAAAACGCAGTCTTTCGTTACGCTCCCCCACAACATTTTCTATGTATTCCTTACTATATACAGGGTGTTTCAAAAATGACCGGTATATTTGAAACGGCAATAAAAACTAAACGAGCAGCGATAGAAATACACCGTTTGTTGCAATATGCTTGGGACAACAGTACATTTTCAGGCAGACAAACTTTCGAAATTACAGTAGTTACAATTTTCAACAACAGATGGCGCTGCGGTCTGGGAAACTCTATAGTACGATATTTTCCACATATCCACCATGCGTAGCAATAATATGGCGTAGTCTCTGAATGAAATTACCCGAAACCTTTGACAACGTGTCTGGCGGAATGGCTTCACATGCAGATGAGATGTACTGCTTCAGCTGTTCAATTGTTTCTGGATTCTGGCGGTACACCTGGTCTTTCAAGTGTCCCCACAGAAAGAAGTCACAGGGGTTCATGTCTGGCGAAAAGGGAGGCCAATCCACGCCGCCTCCTGTATGTTTCGGATAGCCCAAAGCAATCACACGATCATCGAAATATTCATTCAGGAAATTAAAGACGTCGGCCGTGCGATGTGGCCGGGCACCATCTTGCATAAACCACGAGGTGTTCGCAGTGTCGTCTAAGGCAGTTTGTACCGCCACAAATTCACGAAGAATGTCCAGATAGCGTGATGCAGTAATCGTTTCGGATCTGAAAAATGGGCCAATGATTCCTTTGGAAGAAATGGCGGCCCAGACCAGTACTTTTTGAGGATGCAGGGACGATGGGACTGCAACATGGGGCTTTTCGGTTCCCCATATGCGCCAGTTCTGTTTATTGACGAAGCCGTCCAGGTAAAAATAAGCTTCGTCAGTAAACCAAATGCTGCCCACATGCATATCGCCGTCATCAATCCTGTGCACTATATCGTTAGCGAATGTCTCTCGTGCAGCAATGGTAGCGGCGCTGAGGGGTTGCCGCGTTTGAATTTTATATGGATAGAGGTGTAAACTCTGGCGCATGAGACGATACGTGGACGTTGGCGTCATTTGGACCGCAGCTGCAACACGGCGAGCGGAAACCCGAGGCCGCTGTTGGATCACCTGCTGCACTAGCTGCGCGTTGCCCTCTGTGGTTGCCGTACGCGGTCGCCCTACCTTTCCAGCACGTTCATCCATCACGTTCCCAGTCCGTTGAAATTTTTCAAACAGATCCTTTATTGTATCGCTTTTCGGTCCTTTGGTTACATTAAACCTCCGTTGAAAACTTTGTCTTGTTGCAACAACACTGTGTTCTAGGCGGTGGAATTCCAACACCAGAAAAATCCTCTGTTCTAAGGAATAAACCATGTTGTCTACAGCA
The DNA here is from genome assembly GCF_023898315.1 of Schistocerca nitens. Classification (NCBI taxonomy): domain Eukaryota; kingdom Metazoa; phylum Arthropoda; class Insecta; order Orthoptera; family Acrididae; genus Schistocerca; species Schistocerca nitens. The sequence goes on along the minus strand of NC_064621.1, from coordinate 380,485,291 downwards.
CACTTTCACGTTGTGAACAGCACACGCTTACAGCAGAAAGACGACGTACAGAATGGCGCACCCACAGACTGCGTTGTCTTCTACACTCCTGGAAATTGAAATAAGAACACCGTGAATTCATTGTCCCAGGAAGGGGAAACTTTATTGACACATTCCTGGGGTCAGATACATCACACGATCACACTGACAGAACCACAGGCACATAGACACAGGCAACAGAGCATGCACAATGTCGGCACTAGTACAGTGTATATCCACCTTTCGCAGCAATGCAGGCTGCTATTCTCCCATGGAGACGAACGTAGAGATGCTGGATGTAGTCCTGTGGAACGGCTTGCCATGCCATTTCCACCTGGCGCCTCAGCTGGACCAGCGTTCGTGCTGGACGTGCAGACTGCGTGAGACGACGCTTCATCCAGTCCGAAACATGCTCAATGGGGGACAGATCCGCAGATCTTGCTGGCCAGGGTAGTTGACTTACACCTTCTAGAGCACGTTGGGTGGCACGGGATACATGCGGACGTGCATTGTCCTGTTGGAACAGCAAGTTCCCTTGCCGGTCTAGGAATGGTAGAACGATGGGTTCGATGACGGTTTGGATGTACCGTGCACTATTCAGTGTCCCCTCGACGATCACCAGTGGTGTACGGCCAGTGTAGGAGATCGCTCCCCACACCATGATGCCGGGTGTTGGCCCTGTGTGCCTCGGTCGTATGCAATCCTGATTGTGGCGCTCACCTGCACGGCGCCAAACACGCATACGACCATCATTGGCACCAAGGCAGAAGCGACTCTCATCGCTGAAGACGACACGTCTCCATTCGTCCCTCCATTCACGCCTGTCGCGACACCACTGGAGGCGGGCTGCACGATGTTGGGGCGTGAGCAGAAGACGGCCTAACGGTGTGCGGGACCGTAGCCCAGCTTCATGGAGACGGTTGCGAATGGTCCTCGCCGATACCCCAGGAGCAACAGTGTCCCTAATTTGCTGGGAAGTGACGGTGCGGTCCCCTACGGCACTGCGTAGGATCCTACGGTCTTGGCGTGCATCCGTGCGTCGCTGCGGTCCGGTTCCAGGTCGACGGGCACGTGCACCTTCCGCCGACCACTGGCGACAACATCGATGTACTGTGGAGACCTCACGCCCCACGTGTTGAGCAATTCGGCGGTACGTCCACCCGGCCTCCCGCATGCCCACTATACGCCCTCGCTCAAAGTCCGTCAACTGCACATACGGTTCACGTCCACGCTGTCGCGGCATGCTACCAGTGTTAAAGACTGCGATGGAGCTCCGTATGCCACGGCAAACTGGCTGACACTGACGGCGGCGGTGCACAAATGCTGCGCAGCTAGCGCCATTCGACGGCCAACACCGCGGTTCCTGGTGTGTCCGCTGTGCCGTGCGTGTGATCATTGCTGGTACAGCCCTCTCGCAGTGTCCGGAGCAAGTATGGTGGGTCTGACACACCGGTGTCAATGTGTTCTTTTTTCCATTTCCAGGAGTGTATATCTTTCACATCACTTGCAGCGCCATCTGTTGTTGAAAATTGTAACTACTGTAATTTCGAAAGTTTGTCCGCCTGAAAATGTACTGTTGTCCCAAGCATATTGCAACAAACGGTGTATTTCTATCGCTGCTCGTTTAGTTTTTATTGCCGTTTCAAATATACCGGTCATTTTTGAAACACCCTGTATATGTGTGTGTGTGTGTGTGTGTGTGTGTGTGTGTGTGTGTGTGATGGAATATATATATATATATATATATATATATATATATATATATATATATATATAGCTTGAAAATTCATGGTCATATATATATATATATGTGTATCTATATATACAGGGTGTTACAAAAAGGTACGGCCAAACTTTCAGGAAACATTCCTCACACACAAAGGAAGAAAATATGTTATGTGGATATGTGTCCGGAAACGCTTACTTTCCATGTTAGAGCTCATTTTATTACTTCTCTTCAAATCACATTAATCATGGAATGGAAACACACAGCAACAGAATGTACCAGCGTGATCTCAAACACTTTGTTACAGGAAATCTTCAAAATGTCCTCCGTTAGCGAGGATACATGCATCCACCCTCCGTCGCATGGAATCCCTGATGCGCTGATGCAGCCCTGGAGAATGGCGTATTGTATCACAGCCGTCCACAATACGAGCATGAAGAGTCTCTATATTTGGTACCGGGGTTGCGTAGACAAGAGCTTTTAAATGATCCCATAAATGAAAGTCAAGAGGGTTGAGGTCGGGAGAGGGTGGAGGCCATGGAATTGGTCCGCCTCTACCAATCCATCGGTCACCGAATCTGTTGTTGAGAAGCGTACTTCACACGTGCATGAACCACATGTTGTGTCGTGCTTGTAAAGGCACATGTTCTAGCACCACAGGCAGAGTATCCCGTATGAAATCATGATAACGTGCTCCATTGAACGTAGGTGGAAGAACATACTGACGAAACTAAAATGAGCTCTAACATGGAAATTAAGCGTTTCCGGACACATGTCCACATGACATCTTTTCTTTATTTGTGTGTGAGGAATGTTTCCTGAAAGTTTGGCCGTACCTTTTTTGTAACGCCATATATATATATATATATATATATATATATATATATATATATATATATATATATATATATGACCATGAATTTTCAAGCAATCTTATGTTGTCGGTACCTTTGATACTGAATCAGAATTAAGACATTTTAGGTTGATGCAATCGATATTTGTCGATGCATTCATGAGAATTATGACACATTTGTTGAACTTTTTACTTTGGTGAAAACATGACACATTCATTAAACTTTTTACTTTGGTGGAAAACAGGTACACTTTAGAAATGTGTTCAAGCACCGGCCTTAACCACAAATATATTTTTAAATTTGTGAACGCGGAGCTCAAGCGGTGTCTTACTGATTCATTATTTAGAGACTTACTTCTGAGTTAAGATCTTGCCAGAGTTTGAAGGGAAGCATTACGGATCTCACGCCCCAACCTAGATCGCTTAACAGCGATAGCATGTGCACACTCGGCGGATCATTTAATGAAATCGTACTGGGAGTTGCACAGGTCTTGCAAGAATGGTATCAAACATAGCTTTTTGAGGCCACACAAACAAAATATTGTATGTTTTCACAGGAAAGTCTTGGTGGTACAGTTTTTTACTTCCTTTATTGAATTTCAGAACATAAATACAAAAATTTTATGCTTAAATACGTTTATCATTGTTATTCCAGATCTATTGCCATCTCTGATATCGTATTTTATGTAGCTCATACACTTCATGGAAATATGATTGAAATACTCACTAGTTATAAAATGTGATGTCACTATTCTTATTGTTATAAGTTAAACTTAAAACCAATGTAGCCTTTTGGTTAACTTTTATAATGAAGTAGCTGCAATTGGCTGTGAAAGATTAAAATTGTCATGGACTAGTATATAGCGGGAAACTAAGGGGGGGGGGGGGCGGCAGGGTGAGGCAGACAGAAAGAGATAGAGAAAGAGAAAGAGAGAGAGGGAGGGATGGAGGGGGGAGGAAGGCAGGCAGGTATATAGAAAGACAGACGGAGAGGGTGGGATGCAGATAAAAACGGAGAGAGAGAGACAGGGAGTGAGAGGGGGAAGAAGGAGAGAAAGTCTCTAAAATGAAACAGTAAAGCCAGAAAGGATCATTTCAGATGGCTCATCCACCGTTCATGATGAATCTTCTTCTGGTTCCAGGCTAGTTGATGCTGGTATTCCACAGTGAAAATTCTGAAATCACTCCTTTATTGCTACATATAAGTGACGTTAAATCTTACACTGCCAAAGCAGAAATATTAGCCTTTGTTCGTGATACTGCCTACAAATCAAACCCAAAATAGCGGCAAAAACGGAGGAAGTAATAAAATAAACATGCAAAAGTGTTATTGACTGGTTCGTTGTAAATGGTCTATCAATTATTTTAGAGAAAAGACAATTCATTCATTGTTGTACAAGGCACTGGTAAGACATATCATCATCAGTAAGACAGTATGGGGGAAAGGAAATGTGTATACTGATTGTTTAAAATTCCTGGGTGTGCATATTGAACAGAAATTTGTATGGAAATGATATAGTGTAGATCATCACAAAAGCTGACATTCAAGAAGACTTTCTCTATTTATAATTGGTGATATTTATGATGCAAACTTTAGAAACGTAGCTTACTTTACGTACTTCCACTAATTGATGTCAAGGTGTAATCATTTTCTGAGGCAATTGTACAGATAGACCAGAAGTGTTTAGTGCTCAGAAACATACTGTATGGATAATATTTTTGGTGTCTCAAGCAGGCAACTGGTTAAAATATTAGTCTTACTACAACAACCTCACAATACATATACTCTCTTACCATATTTGATGTAACGAATCAGCCACAATTTAAGAATGATAGTACCACTGACAAAAAAAAAAAAAAAAAAAAAAAAAAAAAAAAAAAAAAAAAACCACTTGGAAGAAATGGCATTCACTATAGAGCTTAATCTCAGTCTTACATTGAAAGGAACAAAATATGCAGCCATGTAACTATTTGAACGCCTTCCTTATTTTGACATGTCATGAAATTTTTAAAAACAAACTGAAATCATTTCTGCTTGACATTTCTTACTTCACAGGTAAATTCATCAGTACGGTGTACCTGTATGTAGTTGGGTTACATTTATCAAAGTTTGTTGTAGATTGAGTTTTGAAGAAATAATGTTATATAAGTGGCCAATATGCAGCCATGCTTTCACAGAGGAAATGTGGTTTATTTATGAAGTGCATACTCGTTTGAGACAGAATTATTGTCACCTCACTGACTCTGAAGAGCCAATGGCCTCGCCGCAGTGGTAGCATCGTTTCCCATCAGACCCTCAAAGTTAAGCGCCGTCGGGCTTCGCTAACACTTGGATGGGTAGCCGAACATGTCTGCCTAGCGCTGTTGGCAACCGGGATGCACTCAGCTCTTGTGACACAAACTGAGGAGCTACTTGATAGAAAAGTACCGCTACTAAATCGACAACGGCTGGAAGAACGGTGTGCTGGTAATACGCCCCTCCAATCGGCATCCAGTAACACCTCTCTGCTGAGGACGTGGGAATCGGTCGATGCCGTTTACCCTCCAAGGTCTTTTCGGACGGAGTTAGTTTTTAACTGAGTTTCAAAGGGGCCTCATTGTGTGTCTCCGTTTGGTCGGTGGTCGAATTGTGCAATATCTAGATTCTTGGGGTATTCAGAGGTGACAGTGGACTTGATGGGAACGTGACGGCAGGCTTTTACGTCGTCAAGTATCTGGTCACCAAGTCTGACCACTACAAGGGAGGGAGCTGTGTTGTGCACAAAGCACACCGTAAGACCATCAGATCGGTGCCTGCCATTCGAGAACACGTTATGAACTTCCTGCCACATTCCGTGTCGTGCTGCCCCACTGCTCGGAGACTAACAGCAGACAGATTGAGAGAATCACCATCCCGCCCATAGGCTGCTTTTAATACAACAACATAAACGGATGCTGATGTGTGCACATCGACCTAGCGGTTATCGATCCCGTCTGGCATAAAGTTTGCCTACATAGCGCGCGCCTGTGGAGAGGGACGGGAAGAGAGTGTACACGCTGTGTTTGGAAGCACGCTGGGCGACAGTATAAGTTGGCAACGCTTAGAGCTCACACTGTTGGTCCTGACGTTGGTGATTCTAACGTTCATTGGTTGACGGGTCTCTGAGTGGACAGCCTTGTTTCTGCTCACGACGGCATTGGAACCATAGTTTTTTCTTTCTTTCAAAATTTCAGCCCATCAACTGTGGTAACAACGTGATTGAATGTATTGTTGCCTCATTCGAAATTCTCGTCAGCTGCTTCAATCTGTGCTACGGGTATTGCCAACTGCCAGCCCAGAACGATTTCCTTAGTAGTGAAATGCCCGTGTTTTGATGATTTATCAGGTGTGGTTAATTTTTTTTATTTACTGGACTAATTGGTTGCTTGAAGTTTTCGAGGCCATAGTTTAAATTGTCATTATTGTCAGGCCTGTATTCCCTGAAGCAAGTATGAACATGTTTTTGAGGCTTGTTGAATAACACCATCTGTTTGTGTGTTTTAGAAGCTCGTCTTGTTACTTTGCGTTCTATCTCGTGTGTACAACGACCTGTCTGAGGAGACGGGCGAGCTGGACCTGTTGATTATGGGAGAGGAAAAGGGGCTCGTACCAAGAGCGGCAGTTCATGTGTAATGAAAGGAAAGCTGGCTGTGTAATTCTGCTTTAAGTATACGCCTCCAATTATAACCATTATCTCTTGATGCTTTTTTAGTTGCGTGAGTGGTGGCTTCATTTTAAAACCACGAGTTTGTTTAATGTTGTTCAATGATCCTGTGTCGAACTATTGCAGAAATTAACTCTAAAAGTCATTTACTTGTCAGCTTAAATTCGTTTTAGAGATTTCTACATTTAATTAGAGTAATGTGTTAATCCGCCCGGCGGATTTGTGTCCAGGTCCGGTGAGCCGGCCAGTCTGTGGATGGTCTTTAGGCGGTTTTCCATCTGCCTCGGCAAATGCGGGCTGGTTCCCCTTATTCCGCCTCAGCTACACTATGTCGGCGATTGCTGCGCAAACAAGTTCTCCACGTACGCGTACACCACCATTACTCTACCACGCAAAAATTGGGGTTACACTCGTCTGGTGTGAGACGTTCCCTGGGGGGTCCACCGGGGGCCGAACCGCACAATAACCCTGCGTTCGGTGTGGGGCGACGGAGGGGTGAAGTGGACTGCGGAAAATCTCGTGGGGTTGTGGACGACTGCGGCTGTGGCGGGGACGGAGCGTCTCCGTCGTTTCTAGGTCCCTGGTTAACATAACACAACATAACATAATGTGTTTATGAGAAACTTTGTTTTAAAATTTTATGGATTCTGGTTGCTTTGGTAATTGTTGTTTAGACATTAGTGCTTGGTAAAACATATTTTAGTCTTTTATTATTTTAATAGCTTGCCTCAAAGTTTAACGCTAATGTTTGTCTACCCTTGCTTAAGATCAAATCTGGAAGCGCAATGATTCTGTATATGCTTATTGCGGCAAATCACAAAATACTTCCATGCACTGTTACTGGCAAAAGTATTATTTTCTATCTAAGATCGTCACTGACCGAAAACAGTCAGTACTGCCCGACTCCCATCAATTCGTTCGTTCCCAGTTTCAGTTGCCAAGATGCAAAGTGCATATAGTAGTCATCCATATTCAGACAAACCTCCATGATAAAATTCTGTCATCGACTATGTTTATAATTTATGGAGACAAATACCGGTAGCGTGCGGTACTTCCAGTTCGACAACAGAAACGTTTCATGCAAACAACACAAAATCTTGTTTTTATACAGTTACGGGTAATACACAAATGTTACAGACGAGATTTCTAGTAAACATCTGTTAAAAATTATGAACGATTAATTTTTAAAAGTATATTAAAACTAATCTCAAGCGCAATAAAATATTTATGAATAATGGTAACCAGTTTCGGCCATAACGTGGGAATCTTCAGAGCATTTATACCCGAATGGTAGCTGGTGGCGGTGAACGGAGCAGGTGTTGTGACTACACGAACGTCAACTGCCCTTGGAGACACAGCACACGCTCTGTTTACAGTCACCATCATGGTATGAATAGTCTGAAGACAGCCACATTCTGACCGAAACCGGCTACATTTACAGATAAACATTTTATTGTGACCAAGGCTGTTTATACTCCATTTTAAAGTAGCTAGACTGCTAATTTTCTATATAAGTACCAAGGAATGAAACTTGCTCAGAGAGTTATACTGTAATAAAGTCAATAATGTTTGAGAATTGTGGGCTTGTCCTTTCATTAACTAAACCTTTCCAGTGCAGGCGTAAAATTACGCTACAGCTGCGTTTGGAGTGGTGCCAAGACCGGCACATATAGACAGTTGATTAATGGCATGGAACTGAGTTCAGCAATGAATCGTGATTCTGCCTATCCCGGACGACCATCGTCAGTCCGTGTGGCGGCGACTTGGGGAGAGGCCCCATTCTCCCAGTATTTTGGAGAATCACAGCGGTGTAACTTCAGGCGTCGTGGTGCGGGCAGCCGTTGGGTATGACTACAGGTCACGATTCGCAGTGGCAGAGAGAACTGACGGCACAACAATACGCCAATGACATTCTTGCGTCCTCGTGTGTTACGTCTTACGCACATTATCGTGCTGCAATTTTTCAATAGAACAATGCTCGTCTAAGTACGACAAGTGTCTCTATGAATGATGGCGTGATAATGAGGCACTCCCGTTACCAGCAAGACCCCCAACCGTCCCCGATAGAACATGTGTGGGAACAGCTCGGACATCAACTGTCCCAGTGCCAGTATTGTGACAACAGTTGTTGTCTGGTTTGCGTCAAGAGAGGATACAACGGCACGCATCCAGGTTTGAAGGATTACAACCTTACACTGATAAACCGTTCATACTTCGGAGTTCTTTGTAATTTGCCTCTATCGTAATATCACCTACTCTCTCCACGCATGAAGTTCCGTTTCCTAGTCTCTTTCTAGGCGCTCGGTTTTTCTTGTCAGACATTGTCCATCACTACACATTGACGAGGACAAAGTGTGGGAGTAAAAATAAAACGCCACTAGAAATCACTTCTGAATAGAATATTCATTAGAATTAATCGTTCATTTTTTAGAATTGTTCTCTAGGAGAAAATTAGCGGTCTAACCACTTTAAAATGGGTTATAAACAGCCTTGATCACAATCAAATATTTACCTATTAATGTAGCCGGTTTCGATCAGAATGTGGCTATCTTCAGACTATTTATACCATGAAGGTGGCTGTGAATGAACAGAGCAGGTTCTGTGTCTCCAAGAGCAGTAACGTTCGTGTAGCCAAAACACCCGCTCCGTTCACAGCCACCAGCTACCATCCTGGTATAAATGGTCTGAAGATTCCCACATTCTGGCCGAAACTGGTTACCATTATTCATAAATATTTTATTGCGCTTGAGATTCGTTTTACTATACTTTTAAAAATTAATCGTTCATAATTTTTAACAGACGTTTACTAGAAATCTCGTTTGTAACATTAGTGTATTACACTTAACTGTATAAAAACAATATTTTGTGTTCTTTGGATCAAAAAGTTTCTGTTGTCGAACTGGAAGTACAGCGTGCTGCCGGTATTTGTCTCCATAAATTATAAACATAATCGATCACAGAATTTTATCATGGAGGTTTGTCTGAATATGGATGACTACTAATGCATTTTTCATCTTGGCAACATAAACTAGGAACGAACGAATTGATGAGAGTCAGGCAGTACTGACTGTTTTCAGTCAGTGATGATCTTAGGGAGAAAGTAATACTGTTATCAGTAACAGTGCATGGAAGTATTTTGTGACTTGCCGCAATAAGTATTCAGTTTCGGCTGAACAGTTATTCAAGCGATCAGCATCTTCATGTGGCACTGGATACTCGTAGAAATGTCAGAAAAGCGATGGTGGTTTTCTGGGCCGCCTATCCTACAATTTTAATGTAAGTGCTTACATCAGGTCCCAGCAGCCACTGCGCAAAATGTGAAATTACATTGCGCATAACTTTACAACGTTCCAACCAAAGATGTATGTAACCACCCCTGAGAGCCTGTCTATGACTTGCAGCGCTCTGGGTGGCAGCAACAAGCAACATTCGTCGCCATATATTGTAACGTCAGGCACACCGCGCATTTCGGTTTGACAGAAGCAACAGGTCCCGAAAACTCATCCGTTTCTGTTATCGCAAAATAAATAATAATTATTTCGTTGATCACAAAACATATTCACTGCATGTGTACAGTGTACAGACATGTTCGTAAATAATTATAAATACAGTTGGAATATCGAACTTCAACTAGGTACCGGTATTTTCTCACATGTAACATTTCTTATACGTAACTATCGTAGTTGTCAAATTTCTACGTTGTATTTTCTGGATCTTCGTGGTTGTATGTAATGTCATGCAGCTGACTTTATTGAATTTCACCTTCCTTCTGCATTTAGTGTGTCTTAGCGCATCGATAGTACATCTATTTGTCCAAAGTAAAGCTTCATTTTCACAAGTTGCCCCATGGTCGCGAATAAAACAGTGACCCTAATGTAGAATAAGTTTCCTTTACTTTACTTCTACAGTCACAAATTTTTTGTCTGATGACATAAAATTTGTTACCATAGACGTAAAGTAACGAATATTTAGTCTTAATTTTTTGTACATAATTCCGTTGAAAAACAGAGAGACAACAAAACAACGGGTAACCAACATAAGGCGGGAACAAATGGCGGCCTACTCGCGAGGAGAGGACGGCAAGTGCATAGCCCAAACTTCCCAGAACCTTCGCTGAGTGTAAAGAGAGTCAAAATAGTGGAACAAGGGTCTCGGCTTATCCGTAGATACTCCACCGTTTCTGAGAAAACAACCGTAAAAATTTCAACGCACTTCAGTTGCATTATAGCGCGCAATAAACTCAGCTCAGTTTATAGCAAAGTGACTAGCGTCACAACCTCTCGCTTTTTCGGTCTGTGTTCGAAACCCGATTATTGTTTTTATTTATTTTATTTTATTTTCCCATTTATCTATCCATATCCGTAGATGGATGTTTCTTATCAGGTGCCAGACGTTTATCATTTAACGCTTTATTTGGCAGTGTTGCTCTCAAGCAACATCAAATTTACGTTGGCATTATGGAACAACAAACACTTCCCAGTGCCTTTTATTGGCATTGTTGCCTCCAGGCAACGTTCCTTTACACACTGCGAATGCCAGTTGTTACAACTGGTTCAAGGTTTTCCACACGAGATGGCAGTTTGTGCAGTGCTGTTGCAGAGATCTCCTCGTGTGAGGTGTTACAGAGATATCCTCGTGTGAGCAACAGGGGTGTCTTATTTTGGTTCTGAAAGAGTGGATTTCAATAAATTGGCAGTAATCTTAGCAGATTTTCTTCAAGAAATACCCAGAGGTGAGTTTACAGCAGAAATATTTCAATCTAATATTGTTTTGAATTACGTAAATAGTATAAAACTTTTATGTTGCCTGTGAGCAACATTGCCCACAGTTGGGACATGTGCCACTAGTATATTACATATGCTTACGGCGGATATTCAAAACAATAAAATCGTGACACTTGCAAGCTCATTTTCTGGTGTCCAACCACTCGCAACAGTAAAATGATGGGACAGCAATGAAAAAAGAACTGATGTGCCCAGTCCCAGTATTGTATGTCAGTACAACAAGCATATGGGAGGAGTTGATCTTGCTGGTATGCTGATAGAGCTCTACAGAGTACCAATGAAAACTAGGTGTTGGTGCATGAGATTGTTCGGATTTATGCTAGATCTGAGTGTTGTAAATGCCTGGCTGGTATTTCGAAGAGAATCTCTGGACAAGAAGACCTCACTGAAGTCATTCAGGGCAGATATTGCCAATGGTTTGATGTTTCAGGGGAAAGGAAAGTAGAAAGGCCCTCAATAGACATAACACCACCACAAAAGAAGAGGAGGAAGCCAACAGCTCTGACTGTTACACAAGATGTTCGATTTGATAATATGGAGCATTGGCCTGTATACGGTCCCAAAGGTCGTCGTCGTTATTGTCCATCTGGATTTTCTACAGACATGTGTTCAAAATGCAATCTAGTATTGTGCTTCGTTCCAAAGAGGAACTGTTTCCAAAAATTACATTGAAAGAAGAACTAGAAGGGAAAATGAAACAGTTCTGTTACACAGCAGGAATGCATAAATGTGTTTATAAATTAAATTATTCATGTACAGAAAACCTTTTGCTTGAGGTTATTGGCAAACACTTTTTTTCTATAATATGTATAAATGTGGTCTATTGCTGGCAATGTTTCTTGTAAGCAACATTTCATAATTTTTGTCAAATATTTCTAAAACTGACTGAATTGTATTTCTGTAAGCATAATAAATAAATATAAGCACTGAAAAAAATTTTTGTTTTTATTTTCACCATTTGCCAAATCAAGGGTTAATATGCATGTCTGTGGCATTTTCAGGACTTACAATCTTTTTAAATCCGTCTACTCTTACATTTCATTCTTGTATCAGATCTTCTTAATTCAATATTTTATTCTAATGTTTATTCTTTAGGAAGCTTTGAAACATTTCCTTAATGTTGGATAAAAAACTACGGTATTTCATCGAAAAGAACTGAAAATTATTTTTCCATCCATTTACTGTTTTTTGATTCATTCACCGTACACAGAATTAGTAGACAGACACGGACAAACTAGTTCTATATACATCGGAAAACATTCGTGTGATAATCTTCTACGGACATGAGTAGATAAAGGGAAAACAAAAATAAAAATTAAAGCTGTAGTCCGATTTCGAACACAGAACGCTAAAAGCATACAATCGCAATACTAGCCACTATGCCACTGCTTCGGGTAAACAATTTGCTCCCTTACAGACACATAACGTACTTCGAAAACTTTGACCGTCGTTTTCTCATAAACGGTCGAATATCTGCGGGTAAGCCAAGACACGTATTCGCTTATTTTGGCTCTTTTTCCACTGAGTGGACGTTCTAGGAAATCGGGTTTGGGACTTGCCGTTTCCTCCTCTTCAGCATAGTTATATATGCTCATCCTACCTTAGGTCTTCTGGTAAATGCTCTTTTCCAAGAAACAAAATTTCCAACATAATATGAGGTGAAACATTACAGTCCCATCGTCCATCAGCAATGCTGAAAGCCCCACAAAAACAGATGCTAGAACAAAAATCTCTATCCCATATATTTGAAATTGTCCTCGACAGCAATGATAACTAAGCTTCCGAACTGCATGTTGACCCTCGAGCGGGAGCGCCGTCTTTCATAACACGAGCGGGCGCGTGGCGCACTTTGTGCACATGAAAAGAATAGGTTTCCTTATGTTACCAAGGTGAGTCAAGTATGATCGAAGTCACAGTTTAATCTTAGTTTATTTAAATAAGAAGAAAATAAACTTATCTAATATGAGCTAAACTACTGTTTTATTAAACAATAATGAAATAAATTTTCACTATAATCTCTTTTGAAAAGGACAGGTGTCAAAGTGGCAGTAATGACGCATTCGAACCATTAAGCAGTGCATTTACATCAGACCTCGGTCAGTTGCTTATTCGCTCACTAATTATCTTGTAGACAAGTGCCTCAATGTGGGATTATGTTGCTAGTTCGTAACTGGGATCATTTTTTGGAATTGATCGTAAATTTTTTCTCGCCTAGGTCGCTTTGTCTTTTATATTACCGCTGCTCACTGGGACGTACGACAACACAATTTAACGCTGTGTTATCTGAAGCAATGCTGAAGGTATAGGTATAGGTCTGCAGTTGTGAAACAAAAATGGAACCGCACAAAATCATTTTATTTTTGGTTGGCGCACTTTATACAGAGGCTCGCCCCTTCGAGGGTTAAAATGTGTATTTACGACTACTTTAGTCTGCTTTTTCTGTAAGTACCAACGATCTTTATAAACGTATTTCATCGATAGATAAATAAGACAGAACGTCCTAGTGAGAAACACGCTGAACGTCATCCAAGTTAATGGTGTAATCACTGTAAACAAGAGTTGTAAAGAAATTCGCTAGTATCTGTAGGGTAAGTCTCATCGATAATTGCAGAAATGGGCGTATTTGCATTAACGTCACCAGAATAATGCAGTAGTTCGTGCATCGCAAACATTACGCTTGAGGTGCCATAGTACACAAAAAACGCACTTCATATTTGGGAACTATTTTCCGAAAGGCATATTGCCGCCTATAAATAAGGAAAAAATCGCGACTGCCAGTAACAGATGTTATTGTATTTCAAACAGAAGTACATGATTCCACGCTAGCAGACGACTGTATCGCTTAATATAAAGTTGGAAAACATGGCGCCTAAGTTTTCAATTGGCTTCAAGTAATACAGTGCTTTGACCAGTCTTTGTTGATTATACAGGATGTTTCACGATTCATGTTACACGCTTCTAGAGGTTGTAGAAGGGACTTAGCAGATCAGACTTTACGTAGGAAACGTCTGGAAGCATCATACAGCGACGCTAAAGAGTGTCCAGATTACAGGGGCTGTGAATGTACGTATATATAAACAGGGCGATTGCAAGATGATATTACAGAGTTTCTAGGATAATGGAGAAGGATAAATGTGCAAATGTGAGGTAAGGGTGCCTGCACCGGAAACGAACGAGTCGGATGTTATAAGCGAAGACCAGTCTCATACTTTTGACAGTGGAATGCATGTACTGGTAATGTTGTTGCTAAGATGGTAGTATAGACACCTTTCAGAGGTGGCAGTATGGACCAAACCAATAAAAAAAATGTTCACTGGACATGGGCTCTCTTCTGAGACATGAGCAGTTGTTCAAGAGGGAAGATACGTTCCACAGTAGCGAAGATGAACAAGTGCTCATAGCTCCTCAGATATGCATTTTAGACCCATGTATACTAAATATTTATTCTTTGGTTGGTTCCATACTAGCGGCTACGCTATAGTCTTAGTAACAACAGTACCAGTACATGTGTTACATTGTCAGAGATATCAGAATGGTTTTCGCTTATAACTTTCGACTCGTTCGTTTTCGGGACAAGGATCCTTACCTCAAATTGATATATTTGTCCTTCTCTATTATCCTGGAAATTTTCTAATATCATCATGGAATTACGCCGGTGTCGGCACCTATATCTTTGACGCTCTGTAGCGTCGTTGGATAACAATTCCGGACATGGGTTCCTGTGTAAAACTTGATCTACAACCAGTAGAAGAGTGTCACATGAATTGTGAAACATCCTGTATAGGTCTATGGTTCAAACATTGCGATATTTATCAGCATTATGCACTGATCAGCCTGAACATTATGATCACCGACTTACTGTCGAGACAAAGCCATCTAGGCGGTAGCAACAGCACCTGGCGAGGAATGACTGCTAGTCGAAGACGTGCAAGGCGCTTGTAGTATCAGTGATGTGCTGCTGTGCATAGGTAGAATGGGGAATGTGCGCGATCTACCTGAGTTCGACAGAGGGCAAATTGCGATGGCCCAGACGCTCGCCACGGCATTTCAGTAACTGCAACAGGTGTTCGAGGAGTGCTGCGGTTAGTATCTTCAACATGTGGCAAAACTAAGGTAAAACCACGTCCCGTCGTAGTGGGGTTGGGCGGCCAACCCTCATGTCTGACATTGTAGACCAGAGAGGCTGGTAAAACACGACAGGCGACGAACTGTAGTGGATCTAGCATCAGACTTTAATCCTGGGCAGAGTACAAGAGTGTCTGAACACAGAGTGCAAAAAAAAAAAAAAAAAATGGCTCTAAGCACTATGGGACTGAATATCTGAAGTCCTCAGTCCCCTTGACTTAGAACCACTTAAACCTAACTAACCTAAGGACATCACACACATCCATGCCCGAGGCAGGATTCGAATCTGCGACCGTAGCAGCAGCGCGGTTCTGGACTGAAGCGCCTAGAACCGCTCGGTCACAGCGGCCGACACACAGAGTCCACCGAACACTCCTGGAACCGACGACCCATGCATGCGTTAATGTTAACACCACGACATCGGCAACTACGACTGAAAAGAGCACGCGAACATCGGCACTGCACGTTGGCGCAGTGGCAGGGCGTTGCATGGTCTGATAAGTCCTGATACCTTCTTCATCATGTCGATGGGAGGGTACGAATCCGTCGTTTTCCAAGGCAACTGCTCCTTGACACCTCCACTGTGGTCGGAGACAAGTCACAGCGTCTCCATTATTGTATGGGGAACAATAACGTGGGAACCCACAGATTCAATGGAGGTCGCGAAAGGCATCATGACAGCTAAGGAGTATCGTAAAGTGGTTGTAGACCACGTACACCCCTTCATGACGGTCATGTTTCCTGACGATAAGCCGGCCGGTGTGGCCGTGCGGTTCTAATCGCTTCAGTTTGGAACCGCGTGACCGCTACGGTCGCAGGTTCGAATCCTGCCTCGGGCATGGATGTGTGTGATGTCCTTAGGTTAGTTAGGTTTAAGTAGTTCTAAGTTCTAGGGGACTGATGACCTCAGAAGTTAACTCCCATAGTGCTCAGAGCCATTTGAACCATTTGAACCTGACGATAATGGCATGTTTCAACGAGATAGTGCGCCATATCACAAGGCCAAAAGTGTGATGGAATGGTTCGAGCAACACAGTGGCGAGTTCTAATTGATGTAGTGGCTCACCAACTCGCCAAATATGAACCATATCGAACACATCTGGAATGTGATTGAACGTGGCGTCGAGCTCATAGCCCCCTCCCCGGAATTTACGGGAATTAGGTGACTTGTGTGGGCAGATGTGTTGCCAAGTACCTCCAACGGCCTACCAAGGGCTCATTGCCTCCACGTCATGACACATCGCCAAAGGTGCACACACAGGCCATTAGGTAGGTGGTCATAATGTTCTGACTCGCCAGTGTTTCCATCTAGTTAAATAAATGACAAAATAATATTTATTGAAAAATTGTAAAAACATATACAAGGTTATTAAAATAGTCAGATCACAAGATGAAAAAATGATGACGTGAAGTGCTGTTGGCGGACTTCACAGGAGACAGGCAGAGGCGCCGCCACAGACTCTGCACTACCGCGGCCGCAGCCTGAGGTTGACTCCGTTCATCGGCCTCAGGACGAGCTCGCCGATCAGCTTGAGATCCTCCAGCCTGTCCACCGTCTCCAAGCGGAAGTTGCGCAGCACATAAGACAGCACCGCCTTCTCCTCCAGGATTGCGAACTTCTGGCCTGAGAATTTCAACAGACACAGCACAGTTCACTACAGACTAAGCACTTGCTGCTAGCTGATGGAAACAATAATGACTCAATTCTAGTGTGTTTCCTTATGTTAGAGGTCATCATACACTTAAGATTAAACTATAGAAGCTCTTAAGCTATGTGCTGTCTGTACATATTTAACACTGTCTGATCGAATGTATCCGGAGAGAGCTATGTAACGCGGAATACACAACTAGATGCAACGAGAGGCCGACCTGCAAGTACAGTGTCCAGTCACATTAACGTGACCACCTGTGAAAAGTCTCAACTACCAACTTTTGCAGTGCATACCACAGCGAGGCGAGCAGGAAGAGAGTAGGTGACGTTCTGGAAGGTGCTGACAAGGATGTGGAGATATGCTGGCTCCGGTGCCGTCGCCATTTGCTCTAGGTTTTTCGGTTGAGGATCCAAGGCACGAACAGCCCGGTCGATGTGGTCCTACAGATTATCGACTGGGTTTAAATCCGGGCAGTTTGTTGGCGAGGGAATATGGTAAACTGATCCTGTTGCTCTTGGAACCACACACGTACACTGCGAGCTGTCCTGCTGGTGAATGCCAACATACCGAGGAAAAACAAACTGGGGGTGGACATGGTTCATAAGGATAGATCCATCGTGCTTCCCAGAACGACGAAATCATCCAGGGAGCGCCGTCTGTCCTGGAAGCTTCCGAAGATTGTTGCAGGATGTTCACTTTCAGGCATTTCACGCTGTACACGACAGTGGTCATCTGTATGGTGCAGCACAAAAGGTTCTTCATCTGGAAAGTTCGCCTGTCGACACTCAGTGGACGTCAAGTTGCGATACTGGTGTTCAAATTCAAGTCTTTGCCGCCGATTAACAGCAGTCAGCTTGGGTGCATTAGCCAGGCGCTTGCTGCCGAGGTACACAAGTAGCAATGTTCACTGATCGGTCGTTGAGGAGGCACTGTTGGTAGTTGTCTCTTGGTTCATCCAGATGGTCAGTTACTCATCAATCGCTCGTCTTCTCTCCCGTACACATCGCCGCAGCCATCGTTCGTCCTTGACATGTATGGCCTGTTGCGCACCAGAGTTGCCCCAGTACAAGTTTCGGAGTGCATTGCGTAGAGTGGTTGTAAAAAGTCGTATGAAACCAGCGAAACGAACCACTCGTGAGTTGAAAAGTGCTACCAGCAGTTCAGCTAGACAAATGGCTGTCAGTAGAGAGTTAAAAAGAAATGGGTACAATGGCCGATCGTAAGCCAACCATTTCTGTAGTCAGTGCTAAACGACCCTTCAGGGCCGGGGGAGCGATGTGCTGGCTAAAACCCTCTTCGTATCTGCATCCAGTAATATCAATGGGTTGAGGATGACACAATTGTCGGTCGGTACCTCTGGGCCTTCAAGTCTTGCAAGTCTTGGTGTATATTCTACACTATGAGGTCGTTTATTTAATGTAGTACTCCTTAGGGAGTTACTAACAGTCGAACACTAAGGAGAAATGCCCAGCTACCAAGCATCCTAAAAAAAGGTTACAATAGAGAAAACTAATAATCATATTAACAGAATCACTCATCCAGCATATTTTCACCTATGTGAATGTTAAGTGCGCCGCCACTGTTCCAAATTTTAAGCACTCCGTACAAATCCTATGACCACACGCACTCCAGATCACCCCCGTATCAATTACTTTCTCTCACACGTGTACTGTACGAATTCTTAACGTTCCCAAACCCCCTCATACACCTAGTATATCTTCACTTGTCCTGTATTTTGTGTGCCGACCGGAGTGGCCGTGTGGTTCTAGGTGCTACAGTCTGGAACCGCGAGACCGCAGCGGTCGCAGGTTCGAATTCTGCCTCGGGCATGGATGTGTGTGGCGTCCTTGGGGACTGATGACCTCAGAAGTTAAGTCCCATAGTGCTCAGAGCCATTTGAACCATTTATTTTTTGTATTTTGTGGAACTCTGACTCTTGAAAGAAAGTGTATAATCAGCTTTCTTTGGATAACCATTCCCCTTTATATTGTGTCTCTCAAAAGCATAATATATTTTACTGCCTTGAAAACTTCATGACACTTTGTATTCGGGCGCTGTATGTTTCAGCATCCAAAAGTCCTTTTTCTTTGCCTCAGTCGTCATCAGTTTTTATCGACTTTTTTATGGAGGCTTCTCATTAGCACTGTTGCATATAAGCTGTTTTTATAGAGGATAGTGGTACAGGCACATCGTTTGAACATCCAAGCGGAATTTGTACTCCGGGAAAACTTCTCTAGGGAGAAAGGCTTCAACAAGCGTATAGAGAGAACTGTCCCGTCCATAAGGTGTTGGCAGTTAAAGAGAAAATTAGAAAAAATGCCCGCAGCCTTCATATACTTTAAAAGTGTCGAAGTGGGGGAAAAACAAGAGCTAGGCTAAGGAGATTACAAGAAAGAATAAATATAGGATTTGTCTCAAGGTACGTAGAAGAAAGGGCTGTATCCATGTATGGCAACATGCAGTGCGCATTTCGCTTGCCGTCCAAATGACAGATTCCTGTATCCTTGTTGGTCTAGAGCCCTTTATTTTCGGCATTCAGTCCAGCACTCTAAGTAGTATATGAAATAATGAAATGGGTCAAGAAAGTTGAATTCATAAAATTTGAGAGTGCACATGTTCTCATTTCTTTTCCTTTTATACAATAAGTTTTCTTCCTCCCCTCTTCCTTGCGCGTGTTTGTATGAGAATGCGTAACTGGGAGATTACGAGTTATCTGAAGTTCGCCCCAATGAGATCAGAGGTCTTCGTAGAGTCGTAGGCTTGTGCTGCCAACCTAACCTTTAGACTGCTTGAGGTTTTTGCGTTTTATTTCGTGAGATTGTATACCGCAGGAATGGTTTTATTTACGATTGTGTTTGATAAAGCCGTTTTGTGATCAATAGACTGTTGTGAATAATCTCACCCAGCATTTCACCTCCGTTGCCCCTTCCATTCACCTTGAGAGCCATGAAAAGAGAACAATTTCATGATGGGCGTATCGACTACATCGAATATTAAAAGAAACTTTGATTTTGTGTGAACTAAAATCGCTGATTGAACAGCCCGCGACGTTATTTTCGGCTCCTACCAGTAGACCCATTGAGTACTCAGTCGGTTCCTGTTGTCGCTATCTGTTGTAGATCAGACATAGATTTCATAATAATCAGTTTATTCGGCCTTCCTCAGAAGGACATCGATCACCTGTGAATCAATGCCAAGCCAAGTAACTGCTTCCACAAGGGCCAGAGGTAGACTGTCGCGTTGTTGACTTGCTGATTTTGTGAAGCTCTTCCTCTTGCATAAAAAATCCATTTTTTGATTGTAATCATTTCTCTGTCTGTAAATGTACATCAGATCTACCGATTTCCGACGCATTCGGATAATTCCTTAGTGGTGCGAAGCTTTTTTTTCTTTTTCTTTCCCACGTAGTGTGTACATAGATTGGGCGGAGCTGCTCGGCCATTGTACTCATGTTTTTTTCGAACAGTCATTGAACTGCTGGTGGCACTCTGGAGCTCACGAGAGATTCCTTTCGATGATTTCATGTGAAGATTTACAATCATCCTGCGCAATACTCGAATGGTCCCTATATGTGATTGTATGAGCACTTCTTCGGCTTGGTTAACTGAGGTTGTTCCACCGTCAACTTGAGTGGTTTTAAATGTTCTTGATGAATTTGTTACCCAGTTGGAATCGACTGACTAGTCCACGTTCGAAATCACTGAGCTCGCCCGATCGACCCATCCAGCTGTTACTGTTCCCTGTTGAAAACACAATGCCCTCCGGCATCCTTTGCACTACCGGCCATTAAAATTGCTACACCACTAAGATGACGTGCTACAGACGCGAAATTTAACTGACAGGAAGAAGATGCTGTGATATGCAAATGATTAGCTTTTCAGAGCATTCACACAAGGATGGCGCCGATGGCGACACCTACAACGTGCTGACAAGAGGAAAGTTTCCAACCGATTTCTCATGCACAAACAGCACTTGACCGGCGTTGCCTGGTGAAACGTTGTTGTGATGCGTCGTGTAAGGAGGAGAAATGCGTATCATCACGTTTCCGACGTTGATAAAGGTCGGATTATAGCCTATTGCAATTGCGGTTTATCGTATCACGACATTGCTGCTCGCGTTGGTCGAGATCCAATGACTGTTAGCAGCATATGGAATCGGTGGCTTCAGAAGGGTAATACGGAACGCCGTGCTGAATCCCAACGGCCTCGTATCACTAGCAGTCGAGATGGCAGGCATCTTATCTGCATGGCTGTAACGGATCGTGCAGCCACGTCTCGATCCCTGAGTCAACAGATGGGGACGTTTACAAGACAACAACCATCTGCACGAAAAGTTCGACGAAGTTTGCAGCAGCATGGACTATCAGGTTGGAGACCATGGCTGCGGTTACCCTTAGCGCTGCATCACAGACAGGAGCGCCTGCGATGGTGTACTCAACGACGAGCCTGGGTGCACGAATGGAAAAACGTAATTTTTGGATGAATCCAGGTTCTGTTTACAGAATCATGATGGTCGCATCCGTGTTTGGCGACATCGCGGTGAACGCACATTGGAAGAGTGTATTTGTCATCGTCATACTGGCGTATCACCCGGCGTGATGGTATGAGGTGCCATTTGTTACACGTCTCGGTCACCTCTTGTTCGCATTGGTGGCACATTGAACAGTGGACGTTACATTTAAGATGTGTTACGACACGTGACTCTGCCCTTCATTCGATCCCTGCGAAACCCTACATTTCAGGAGGATAATGCACGACCGCATGTTGCAGGTCCTGTACGGGCCTTTCTGGATATAGAAAATGTTCGACTGTTGCCCTGGACAGCACATTCTCCACATCTCTCACCAATTGAAAACTTCTGGTCAATGGTGGCCGAGCAACTGGCTCGTCACAATACGCCAGTCTCTACTCTTGATGAACTGTGGTATCGTGTTGAAGCTGCATAAGCAGCTGTACCTGTACACGCCATCCAAGCTCTGTTTGACGCAATGCCGAGGTGTATCAAGGCCGTTATTACGGCCAGAGGTGGTTGTTCTGGGTACTGATTTCTCAGGATCTATGCACCCAAATTGCGTGAAAACGTCATCACATGTCAGTTCTAGTATAATATATTTGTCCAATGAATACCCGTTTATCATCTGCATTTCCTTTTGGTGTACCAATTTTAATGACTAGTAGTGTATGTTGGTGAGTCTGTCTCTTGTGTCATCTGGTGGCTGATCTCGCATTACACAATGGTGTCCGTATACTTCTGATCAGTGTATTTCCATGCGATTCCCCCATCCGGCATCTTCGGGGAGCATACGCTAAAGGGCCAGATCTCCGGAAAACAAATGCAGTGTGATTAAAATTAAAAGTTACATTACTTCGTTTTCAAGACGGGGGCTCTTTCAGACACTAAAATCCCTGTCGACCAAATTGCTTGAGAGTCTGATGGATACACAGTCGGATATTACTAATCTATCTCGTGTTAATTCTGTAGTCACATCCTATAAACCATTTATAACAGCATTTTTCAAGTGATTTAATGGAAATTTTTTTATTATATGATTGCACCTCGTTCCTATAGCAATATTGCAGATGTGATACTGTGAGTAATCTAGCAACATCTACAGGGTGGCGCACGAAATGTGTTACCATTTTATTTTTGAATATAAACTTTATTGTCAATACAATCTGAAAGCAACATATACTACAATGAAGAGCCGTCCATGGAGATTTGTTCTAACTCAGCACATGCTCAATATGTCCACCATTTCGTTTCCTAACTTCCTTCAAACGAACACTGAAGTTAGTGATTACCCTACGGCACATGTCTTCCGTAATGTCACTGCAAGCTTGAAGAATAAGTCTTCTGAGCTCCATTAAATCACGTGGACGTTTCGGGACAATTTTTTTCTTTAGGTACCCCCAAAGAAAAAAGTCTGAGGTCTGGACTATTGGGGGGCCAATGTTGTCCGTCATTGAAGCGACCTGGAAACCTGAGTGAAATGATCCGCATTTCGAAATGCTCGTGTAAAAACTCCAACACACAGTTTGCAGTATGTGGCCTTGCTCCATCTCGCATGAACCACTGCGTGTTGAAGGGCAAGGCAGTAGCAAGAAGCTGTGGAATGAAGCTAATGCGAAGCAGGCTCAAATAACGCTCGCTGTTCGCAGTTTCTTCAAAGGAAAAAGGGTCCAGTAAGTCTGTGAATGGAAATTGCTGCCCACCCCTTAATCCTCGGAGCATAATGTCGTTCATGAAGCACTTGTGGATTTTCAGTGGCCCAAAGCGTACATTTTGTTTGTTAACCACACCGTCTAAATGAAAATGCGCCTCGTCTGAAAACCAAACGTTGTTGAGAGTCTCTTCCCTATCCTCCGCCCACTGAGCAAACAGTAGACTCTGCTGCTTGTGTTCTTCAGTGAGCTTCTGTGCACAGGTCATCTTCTATGGGTACATATGGAGGTCACTTTTAAGAATGCGTTTAACGGAGCGTCAGGATATTCCCAGTTGCACTGCTGCCTTTCTATACGATTTCCCGGGACTTCTCTATACAGCAACTCGTACCGCTTCAATATTCTCCGGCGAACAAATAGGCTTAGGCCAAGGTCTCTTCGCTTCCAATGTAAGTAGGCTTGTGACTAGTTTGCATTGTTGTCTGCCACTGTAGTGTTGGCCAGCTGGATGTGAACAGCGCGTAGCGTTGCGCAGTTGGAGGTGAGCCGCCAGCAGTGGTGGATGTGGGGAGAGAGATGGCGGAGTTTTGAAATTTGTAATACAGGATATCATGAAGTGCTATATATATTATGACTATTAAGGTAAATACATTGTTTGTTCTCTACCAAAATCTTTCATTTGCTAACTATGCCTATCAGTAGTTAGTGCCTCCAGTAGTTTGAATCTTTTATTTAGCTGGCAGTAGTGGCGCTCGCTGTATTGCAGTAGTTCGAGTAACGAAGATTTTTGGTGAGGTAAGTGATTTGTGAAAGGTATAGGTTAATGTTAGTCAGGGCCATTCTTTTGTAGGGATTTTTGAAAGTCAGATTGCGTTGAGCTAAAAATATTGTGTGTCAGTTTAAGCATAGTCTTGTATAATTGTTCAAAGGGGACGTTTTATATGGCGACCCTGCCAGGATACCTCACTGGAATCTTCTGATTTTTTTCTTGTAGTTTGTGTAATTAGTGTAGCTATTGTTCATTGCTAGTGCGTAATTGTAGAGAGAATCTCCTTTGTAGTTGCAGTCTTTCATTGTTGTACAGTAAAACAGTTGTGGCATGCATGTAGATTTGCACCAAGTATTTCACAGCTGCGCTTGCAATTAACTACATATTATTTTCAGTGCTACGTTAATGTGTTCTCTTATTCTTGCTCTTCAAATTGTGCTTTTCTGTGTTATCGTGTGAAATATTGTGACAATAATGGCGTGTGAAAAACGTAATACTAGGCTCCAAAGTAAACTGAGAAATGACAGTGAAGACGAAAGCAGTGTGTTAGCTCCGCCGAGTAATGAATTAACAGACATTAGAAGTAGTAATTTGGTAATTGTGCATAGGGAAATGGAGCGGGCGGCAAATAATGGTGTAGAGAGTGAAACAGGTAGTGAACAGGGAAGCATTATCGATCGATCGGTCGGCAACAGCTCACCTCAGGAATCCGAAATGCCAGGACACTGTTTCGCAAATACTGTAGATTCAGGTTTTGGGTCCTCACCGTTTTCTCAAATAAGTCAAGACACATTTTCTGCTTGTCAAAATGTGAATGTTGCCGGTGCAAATTCACTGCCGAAAAGCACTGAGGAACATGTTTCAGACACCAGTGCACTGTTATTACAGTTAATGCAACAAATGGGACAAAGGCTTCAAAAGTTAGACACAATGGAACAACACCAGAGACAAACACAGCAACAGTTAGACACAATGGAACAAAATCTTCAAAAGTTAGACACAGTGGAACAAAATCTTAAAAAGTTTGACGCAGTGGAACAAAATCTTAAAAAGTTAGACAAAATGGAACAAAATCTTCAAAAGTTAGACATCACACTTGAACAAACACGTAAAGATTTAACTACTGAGTTACATAACTTTGAATCGAAATGTCAAAAAGTCTGTAATGACGTAAAAACACACATTTGTGAGCATTTCCAACCTATTTTTTCGCGTCATGAAAATGCAATACAGAATCACGAAGCAGCCATAAAAGAACTGCAAACTATTGTTCATGAAAATCACGACACCTTGCAAGCTAAAATTGACTCAGTTGCATCTACCGATTCGGTTACGCAACTTGCAAAAACTCAAGAAAACTTAAAGGACACAGTGGATACGATTTCAACACAAATGGACACTCTGAAACTTGGTTCAGAAAAACACATTGAGGAAATAAGTACACTATCGGAGAAAGTAGCCGAACTTTCGGGTCAGTTCACTAACTTATCTGCAAAGGTAGATGATGATCTGAATGACACAAGACCTGTAGCCGTCAGTGACACAGAAGAGTATGAACAAATTAAGAAATTCAAAGAAAATCAGAATCAAATTAATACGCAATACAAAAGAGAAATCCGGGAAGTACAAGATCAGTTGGCATAAGTAATACAAAAATTTCATATTTCAGAGGACACTCGCGCTCCAACACGGGAAGAGGAACTTAGAAATACGGAAAAGCCACAAAATAATAACACAGGGCATTTCGGAAATTATGAAAAAAATTGGCAAGGTGCACCGAATTTTGAGATGGAACCGCCGACATGACGTAACAATGACCAATATGCTACTCGCCGACACGATGATTTTGACTATAAGCTGTTCATTACTACACGTAAATTCAAAACGTTTAAGAATTCTGCCAACGACATTCATCCACAAGCGTGGCTCCATCAATTCTCTCATTGTTTTCCTCCCAACTGGTCATTGGAGCACAGGTTAGAATTTATGTGTGGCTACTTGGAGAATGAACCAGCTGTAAGAATGCGATCGGTCATTCACGATTGTCACAGTGAAGGAGATTTTTATCATGCCTTCCTCTCAGCATATTGGTCTCAAGCTACACAAGACCGAGTAAAACATAGCATCATAATGATGAAACATTTCGAACAATCTGAATTTTCCAGTCTTGTGAAATATTTTGAAGACATGTTGCACAAGAATAAGTACCTGTCAAACCCATACAGCCCCTCAGAACTCATCCGCATTTGCTTAATCAAACTGCCTGAACATTTACGACATATTATTTTAGCAGGACGTTGCAAAGACGACATTGAAGCTTTTCAGGGACTGTTACAAGAACTGGAAGTTGACACTGACAATCGCGGAACGCGAAAACAGGAGCACAACAATTACAGATCACATCCGTCACAATTCTGCGATGACAGAAATAATACACGACAAGGCTATTCTTTCAACGTAAATCGTGACCATAACAGACAACACCCGTATGACAACCATTGGCAGAGTAGTAATAATTACAGGGAAAGATCACCTCTCCGCGGTAATGACTATCACAGAGACATCAGAGAAACAGACAATATGGGAACCAAAATAATTATTATCAAGGGAGACAGAATAACTTCAGATGCAACGGTCCAGCGCGCAGTTACGATTCAGGGAGAAATTTTCCACCACATGACCGACAAGAAAGAAACTATGGAATCTACTGACATGACGACAGACGATATGATCGTAACGACAGACCTGAATTGCATCAGAACTGGCGGAATTCAAACAGATCAGGGCCCTCTCGACAAGATGAATTTATAGAAGTTAGGTCTCCAAATCCCAATAACGACGCGCGCCAACAAAGACACAATAGGCAATGACTCATACCGCTGGCAGCCACAAAACGCACTTATGAAACTGACGACGCAGCTGCCGTAGCTAGTAATTACGTAAAAATGGAAGACATTAGGGACATCTTACTCCAGGAACACGACGTAAGACATAACAACATTGCATATCCTGTGATTCACATTACTGTAAATGACGTAAAATTTACGGCAGTACTTGACTCTGGCAGTCCCATTTCAGTAATTAGTGAAACAGCTTTTAGCAAATGCAACAAATCGAACGATTGCCCCACACTTCCTTTACGTAAGATTAAATTACAAGGTGCAATCTTTGGAAAAAGTGTAGATGTATGCCAACAAACCAATTTAGAATTCTTTTGCCAAAGCCACAGCTTCTCTATGAACTTTCTTATTGTTCCATTATTGTCGACGGAAATTATATTAGGAGTAGACTTTTTGAATGAATACAAATCAATCTTAAACTTTCACGATGCTTAAATCCGTTTAGAGAAGGAAGGTAAGTCAATAGCTTTGAAATTTGAAGATTGGCTCTCAAACCAAGACGAGGAAATTAATCGGCTTTACCTTCTGTTACACAACAGTTCGGAATTTTCTACGGAACTAGACACTAACAATCATTCTGCAAGTACTGACAGGGATGATATCGACGGCATATTTGAAATTAATGAGTTAATTCAGAATAAAATTCAAACAATTGAGAATTGTAACGACACTGATAGGCAGGACCTTTTTGAGATTTTACAAGCACATTCCACAGTTTTTACTCACAAAACAGGAACAATCAAGGGATTTCAATACCAATTTCGTGTTCGTGAGCATACTAAATTTTGTAATAGACCATACGTAATTCCAGCACGTTATAGGGACCGTGTTAGAACAGAAATACAATCTATGCTTGACGAGGGCATTATTGAGCCTGCAGTAAGCTCATACAACAATCCATTACATGTTGTTGAGAAGAAAAATGGATCGATCAGGCTTGTCTTGGATTCGAGACAAATCAATACTATCATTATTTCTGAAGCAGACAGGCCGCAAACGTTGGAAGAACTTCTTCAAAATTTTAATGGTGTAAAAGTGTTGTCTTCCATTGATCTCAGATCCAGCTTTTATCAGATCGAACTTCATCCAGAATGTAGAAAATACACAGCTTTCCTTTGTTTCGGCGTTTGTTATCAGTTTCGGAAACTGCCTTTTGGTTTGAACATTTCTTCAGCAGCATTCATTCGTGGGCTAAATTCCATATTACCTGAGTTCTTAAAACGTCACATATTCTAATAGCAGAAGCTTCATGGGAGCAACATAATCGCATCCTCAACAGTCTGTTACGTATTTTTGCAGAATCTGGAATTACAGTTAACTTGGAAAAGTCTGAATTCGGTAGGTCAAAGGTGAGGTTTTGGGACATATTATTTCTTCTGAAGGCATTCAGCCGGATCCTGAAAAGTTAGAAGCAATCAGAGCCATTCCAGTTCCATCCACAAAAAAAAAAAAAACAAGTCCGCAGTTTTCTAGGTCTCGTAAATTTTTATCGTCGTTTTCTGAATATGCAAATTATTGCTACACCAAAACTTTGTTCTCTCACTGGAAAAAATACTATTTGGAACTGGGACGAACAAGCACAGTTGGAATTCAATTCTTTGAAAGAAGCGATACTTAACGCGCCAATACTAGCTCATCCAGACCTGTCACAAGATTTCTGCCTTAGCACGGATTCTTCTAAAGTCGGTCTTGGTGCCCATTTAATTCAAGAAGCCATAGAAAATGACACTACCATTCAGAAAAGCATTGCTTTTGCTAGCCGAGTGCTAACAAAATCTGAAAAAAATTATTCCGTTACTGAATTAGAAGCTTTAGCTATCGTTTGGGCATTTAACAAATTCCATTTCTTTCTTTCTGGTAAGCACGTAAAAGTATACAGTGATCATCGTGCATTACAATTTCTTATGTCTTCAAAATTAAATCATGAGAGGTTAAAACGTTGGGCATTGTTTCTGCAAGAATTCCACTTCACAATAGTCTACATTCCCGGCAAGGAGGACATTGTTGCGGACGCACTGTCACGCGCACCGGCTGGGCTTGAGAAAAGTAATACAGAAGGCAACCTCGAGAAAAATTTCAGTATTCTTTACATTCAGAAAGTCGCCTTTGAAAACTTCATCACCACATCTTTAAAGGACATTGTTCATGAACAAGATAAAGATCCGATTTGGAAAGACATCAAAAGTAAATGGCATGAAAAGACACACACACACAGATTCGGCATTATTATCTGGTTAGAAACAACATACTGTTCAAACGCTGCACTGTTGATGACAAGCTATGGGTACTTTGCATTCCTGACGATTTTGTTAATAAGCTCATTTGGTACATTCATTTCTGCTACGCACATTTTGGTCCACGAAAATGTTATCATATTCTTCGAACGACTTGTTATTTTAACAATATGGAAAAGAGAATTCGAAGAGTCTTGTCTATTTGTAAACTTTGTCAAAAGGCGAAACCATCTACTTCTACTGTCTCACATCGTGCTCCGTTGTTTCCTATTATTCCTTCTAAATTAAACGAATTTGCTGCTTTTGATCTCTTGGGACCGCTTGTCAGAACATCTAATGGATTTTCGTACGTTCTAGTCGCTGTTGAACTTACTTCAAAATTTGTTTCTTTCACTCCGTTACGTAAAGCCACTGGACGGTCTGTATCCAACGCCTTTCTTAAAAATTTCTTACGTGAAGTTGGACACGTTAGTAAAGTCATTTCAGATAACGGACCGCAATTCAGATCTGCTTTTTGGTCACGTATGCTTCGGAATCATAAAATCAAACCTGTTTTTATTTCATTGTACTCACCACATTGTAACCCATCTGAACGGATTATGAAAGAAATCAATAAGCTTTGCAGACTTTATTGTCACAGAACGCATCAGCATTGGGACAGATATTTACACTTATTTCAAAACGTGCAAAATGAAATGCCTCACGACTCCACTGCTTTACCACCTACTCTTGTACTAAAGAATGAAGAACCACCGAACAGAATCAGAGAGCTTGTACCTTTCCAGAATACACGTAAACTTGGACACAAAGACATAATTGATTTGGCTATTATAAATATAAAATATGCAGCAGACAAAAGGAGAAAACTACACGGTAAAGCAAATGCAAAGAAATTATATATTGGTCAGAAAGTTCTCATTAAAGCTCATTCATTGTCACATAAGAAGAAACACTTGAGTAACAAATTCTTTCTAGTTTACAATGGACCTTACAGAATCCGACGTATACCACATGATAATTGCGTTGAAGTTGAAACTCTGCGTACTAGGAAGAGTAAAGGTTTACACCACATTTCACATGTAAAACCGTTTATTGAAAGATAATCTGCTTTTTAACTTTGTCTTTGCCATATAACTTTTCACTTTACATTGCTAGTAGGCTTTGTCAGACTTAGAATCTGTTAATATGCAACAATGTTTGAAGTTAAATATCCAGTCATGAACCAAGAGAACTTATTTCAACAGAAATTATGAATGCATTGTTATAGTGAACAGACGACACAATGTTGTTATTGTACATTCTTGCTTGTTAGTTGCACGATTACGTAACGACTATAAGGCTCACATACTTAGAACATTTACAAGTACTGCTAATGAGATTTTAATGCAACATTTTGGTTTACTTGAAAATACATTCTGGATTTAAAGTACTTTCTGTGAAATACCAGATGACACAGTGGTTATTTTACGTGTCAGTTACACGACTTTATCACGACGCTACTAATGAGTGACAATTTACAATGTTGCTTTTGCGGTGTATCTGTTTTATATCTGCACAGTTTTTCTGAATTATTCTGGAAAGTAAAACATGTTTTAGTAGTAACTTTTGTGGTATAGCTACAACGAGAAAGCCTTTTCCGTAGCACAACAATACGTTACAGCACAGTACTTTCTTCATCACGGCAATAAGCGTAAAAACTAAGATATCTATACGCATAGCATTTCACTTTTGTTTATCATGAGGTAAGTACATTGACTTCTGCAGAACTTAGCTTTCGGAGGACGATAACTACGACACTTCCACAGAGGTTATGTTGCAACAAGACGCACATTTAGCACTACAGGACACGTATTTGAGTGATTAATTTTGCACTTAAATCATTTATTTTTAAAGATATTTGAAGTACAATGATACAAAGGTTTTCCGTGATACATTTCATTCCACTGCTGTAATCTGTAACACCTGAGGGTATAATTACATTAATCCTCAGGGGGGTACACGCCTACTTTGTGTACCATGTGTTTGGCAAGCACAAGGAGCCCTAGCTAATATGGTATTTGCTTATACAACTTTACTCATCAGTACCATATTTCTCTAACACAGAATTACACAGCTATCTGATCATTTAACTGAGAAAGACAAACTTTTTTACTACGGCAGTTACAGATGTTTACGTAATTACACTGTTGGATAACTTCACACTTACGAAATTGTATTTTGTCTGTACTGTGTGAACTGTTCATACTTTTTGGGAACCATTGTGATACTATGAGAGCTTTGAATGATGTATTTGATAAGGGGGCATGATTTTAAAGTACGTTTGAGGTAGATGACACTATTGAAATGAGCAGAGAATTTTTTTTAGGTTTTTAAATTATTGGAGGAAGCTACGACGATTTTGAGAGTTGACTGAGGTGTTATGATGTTATTATTACGATGACTATGTGTATTATGCTGTTGCGGTATGTTTATGATCAATAAGCTGATGCTATATGAGTTATTTGAGTATGCTACGTATCTGTTACGATGAAATATTGAAGAAGTGTCGACGAATAAGGTAAGGAATAATGAGTAGTGGTTAGGGACTCTGGTTTGTGAAAAAGGTTGTTGGAAACCAAGAATCGTATTTTAAGAGTTATGAAATGTGTGTACATGTGTGAATGTATCACAATGCCACTGAAAATTTTTTGGACACTGTTATATTCATAGGATTTTGTTTCTACACATTTGCAACGCAAATTCTCGACCTGTGAAATTTTTTATATGAGACTGCCACTGTAGTGGAAACTGCTGTCATAAATATTTCCGTAAGAAAGTTAAGTGACCACCTGCACGTAATGCGTCGTGGGCACCCAGCTGTGTCAGACGCCTGGAGAAAAAGCCATTAGTGTGTGCCTTTTCAGAGGCACAGGTAAAAAAAAAAGGGAGGCCATTATCCTTGCTACTGACATTCCTTTGTAGAAAGCATCGCAAATACGACACGCTCAAACTTGAAAACATATGATTATACTGTGGAGCTCTTAATTTATGATATTTACTAAAATGCCTAATGAAACGATGAGAAACATTTCACGGCTATTGTCTTGCTAGTTGAGAGAAATGCCACATGGCTTGCTTTATGTATTTATTTACTCAATTTGTTTAATATCTAGTTTCTAGCTGCACTGCAGCATTGGTTAAAATAAAATTTATAGATGTACTAATATAAATATTTTCTGTCTACAGATCGAGTAAATAATAATTAAAGACATTTACCTTCACAGGAACTGCATTCATAATTTTCTTTTCAAGTACTTGGTAATTTATTTTGTAGAATAAGTTGTGGTGCACCACTTTAATGACATAGATATTAAGATGTGAATAGACATTCCCCTTATCTGCATTGTTGTCTTTACTGTAATATTTTTCTGCTTGAGCTTTGTCATGTTTAGATACAATTTATTGCATTTGCTTCTGCTGTTTACCAGGCATAGTACTACTAAATTTCACTTTACATTACTCTGTTAAGCCAGTTTTACTACTGATTTATTTTTCTTGTTTGCTGCTCATTGCGTAATATTAGTTGTAATATTGCTGTTTGCTTGGCCAATTTGAATGTTTTGTCATTGCTGTTTGTGTTAATTGTTTTGTACTGCTGCATTGCCTTGTCCCTTAGTTTAGCATCTGAGCTCAGTAGATTTAAGTTAGCTTAAGAGGGGGTAGACTATGTAAGAGAATGAGTTGCGATGAATTGGAAGAAATGCATTGAGAAGTTATACGAAAAAAGTACAGAAAGCAGGTATAGATAGGACCTTTTGGGAATAATGATGAACGAAGGGAGATCTCCATGAAAAAAAAGGTTTTGTTTGCAAAATACTGCAGTACCAAATGTTACACTGAAAACAAACCCTGCCCTTTCCTCTTGTGTTATTCTGCTATGTGTCTGTGTACTCTTGTATATTTGTGTTTTTCCTGTCTTTATGTGTTTAGCTGATATGAGTTACGTTGTAGAATTTTTGTAATACTATGTTATTTAATTTGTTAAGATGTTTAGACATTATTTATCTGTTCTGTTTTGTTGCTCATATGTGAAGCTGATGTTTCAAAAGTTATTCTGATCTTTATGTATGTACTTATGTCATAATTCTTGTAACACTGATGTGCATGTTTATTTCTATTCTTTTGTAAAGCCTGTTTTGCTACAAATGTTATCTGTACTATTATGTTCTTTAATGATATACACTCCTGGAAATGGAGAAAAGAACACATTGACACCAGTGTGTCAGACCCACCATACTTGCTCCGGACACTGCGAGAGGGCTGTACAAGCAATGATCACACGCACGGCACAGCGGACACACCAGGAACCGCGGTGTTGGCCGTCGAATGGCCCTAGCTGTGCAGCATTTGTGCACCGCCGCCGTCAGTGTCAGCCAGTTTGCCGTGGCATACGGAGCTCCATCGCAGTCTTTAACACTGGTAGCATGCCGCAACAGCGTGGGCGTGAACCGTATGTGCAGTTGACGGACTTTAAGCGAGGGCGTATTGTGGGCATGCGGGAGGCCAGGTGGACGTACCGCCGAATTGCTCAACACGTGGGGCGTGAGGTCTCCACAGTACATCGATGTTGTCGCCAGTGGTCGGCGGAAGGTGCACGTGCCCGTCGACCTGGGACCGGACCGCAGCGACGCACGGATGCACGCCAAGACCGTAGGATCCTACGCAGTGCCGCAGGGGACCGCACCGCCACTTCCCAGCAAATTAGGGACACTGTTGCCCCTGGGGTATCGGCGAGGACCATTCGCAACTGTCCCAATGAAGCTGGGCTACGGTCCCGCACACCGTTAGGCCATCTTCCGCTCACGCCCCAACATCGTGCAGCCCGCCTCCAGTGGTGTCGTGACAGGCGTGAATGGAGGGACGAATGGAGACATGTCGTCTTCAGCGATGAGAGTCGCTTCTGCCTTGGTGCCAATGATGGTCGTATGCGTGTTTGGCGCCGTTCAGGTGAGCGCCACAATCAGGACTGCATACGACCGACGCACACAGGGCCAACACCCGGCATCATGGTGTGGGGAGCGATCTCCTACACTGGCCGTACACCACTGGTGATCGTCGAGGGGACACTGAATAGTGCACGGTACATCCAAACCGTCATCGAACCCATCGTTCTACCATTCCTAGACCGGCAAGGGAACTTGCTGTTCCAACAGGACAATGCACGTCCGCATGTATCCCGTGCCACCCAACGTGCTCTAGAAGGTGTAAGTCAACTACCCTGGCCAGCAAGATCTCCGGATCTGTCCCCCATTGAGCATGTTTGGGACTGGATGAAGCGTCGTCTCACGCGGTCTGCACGTCCAGCACGAACGCTGGTCCAACTGAGACGCCAGGTGGAAATGGCATGGCAAGCCGTTCCACAGGACTACATCCAGCATCTCTACGATCGTCTCCATGGGAGAATAGCAGCCTGCATTGCTGCGAAAGGTGGATATACACTGTACTAGTGCCGACATTGTGCATGCTCTGTTGCCTGTGTCGATGTGCCTGTGGTTCTGTCAGTGTGATCATGTGATGTATCTGACCCCAGGAATGTGTCAATAAAGTTTCCCCTTCCTGGGACAATGAATTCACGGTGTTCTTATTTCAATTTCCAGGAGTGTATTTTGTACCTTTGTTATGTATTCTTATGTTATAAAATTGTAATTGACACCAGTTCATCAAATTAAGTAACTTGTAAGTTACATTTCACTGCACACGTTTCTGTTGGTCATAGTATATGGACAATATGTGAGAAGTAGGGACTGTTAGTGTTTGCACGTGTGTTAATAGTTCAGCAAGGGACTGGATAACAGCATTGCTGGTTCTAAGGACAATTCCAAAAACTGTGTGAGTGCACAAGTGGTGGTTTATGGACTTGCTATATTCTCCGCAAGACTCTTCGATGGTGATTGTGCACCTGCACAGTCGCAGCAGATGGCTGCTGGCCATCTCTACAAGGACAACAGTGGGTCTGCACCTTTGATGATCCATCAATACCATTATTTCTACAAGGACTGCAGTGGGTCTGCACCTCTGGTGGCCCACCTATACCACAATATCTACCAGGGCTACAGTGGGTCTATACCTTTGATGACTCACCAATACCATACTCTCTACCAGAACTACAGTGGGTCTGCTCTTTGATGACCTAGCTACCAATATTCTTCAAAACTTTGACTGACTCTGCAGTCGGTTTGCTCTGTTGTGGCTCATTACCTGTCAGCATGTCAAGAGTCAGCACTGTCTTTCCGTTGGAAGGACAACACTACTTCTTCAAGACTGCATGGAAATCCACTACTTCCATGTGCATTGTCTTTTACTGCTCAGACTTTGAGAAAAGAAACAGCAGTTTTACTGTGATGAATGATCAGGACTGTCTTTATGGACTGTGAGAAAATTTTAGCTTTTGACCAACATTGTATTTTATTACCTTTGTTATTGTAATTATGAAAAATTTTTCAAATCATTTTGGCCACTGCCCAAAACAATTTGTAAAATTTTTTTGTGGGGAGCATGGGGGCTATGTAAGTAGGCTGTTTATGTTTTCTTATTGGCAACGTAACGTAGCGCTCTGTATGAAAATCCCTGGCTGTGTTGTGTGCAGTCTGTGGCTAGTTTGCATTGTTGTCTGCCATTGTAGTGTTGGCCAGCTGGATGTGAACAGCGCGTAGCGTTGCGCAGTTGGAGGTGAGCCGCCAGCAGTGGTGGATGTGGGGAGAGAGATGGCGGAGTTTTGAAATTTGTAATACTGGATATCATGAAGTGCTATATATATTATGACTATTAAGGTACATACATTGTTTGTTCTCTATCAAAATCTTTCATTTGCTAACTATGCCTATCAGTAGTTAGTGCCTCCAGTAGTTTGAATCTTTTATTTAGCTGGCAGTAGTGGCGCTCGCTGTATTGCAGTAGTTCGAGTAACGAAGATTTTTGGTGAGGTAAGTGATTTGTGAAAGGTATAGGTTAATGTTAGTCAGGGCCATTCTTTTGTAGGGATTTTTGAAAGTCAGATTGCGTTGCGCTAAAAATATTGTGTGTCAGTTTAAGCATAGTCTTGTATAATTGTTCAAAGGGGACTTTTTACCAATACTGTTCCTTATTGCACAAATTTATCATAAAACCTGTGGATGGTCTTCTCGCGAGGGACCCATCGTGTGTTAAACTGTTGTCGAAAACGCCTCTGAGTCACAACAAGGCTTTTCGTTTCATGAAAAGTAACACAACTGCCGATCGTTGCTGTATCGTCAGTCTTCCATTGTCAGACATTAGCTAGTCTCCTGGCGGCAGTATCGTGAATTTCACGTCATTTCGTAACTCATTTGTTTTTCCAAGCTCTGCTGGTACTGCTGTAGAGATCCCAGCGGGATATCTAATGTGCGTCGTAAATTGTGAAAGAAACAATTGGTAACACATTTCGTGCGCCGCCCTGTACTATGAGACACTTTTTTAAAAACAGTTTATTGACAGTTTTACAAAGCTTGCGCATGAAACTTAAACAACATTTAGGTTATATTCAGTTAACTATCTAAAGTAATTACTGACACATAATTATATGGTCGTAATACAGCTGCTGCCCACTTACCTATACAGTTTCGTGGCCCAGCGCTGAAGGGTACGTAGGCGTAGGGGTGCCTGCCCTGCATCCTATCCGGCAGGAAGTTGTCCGGGTCGAAGCACTCCGGGTTCGGCCACTGGTCGGGGTCGCGGTGAGTCTGGCGTATGTTCAGGAATATCGTACAGCCTTCGGGAACTGTGTAGCCACCTGTGAGGCCAGCGAAATGCAACCGTTACATGGAATTTCACTCTTTACAGTACTGGAATAATGCTTACATTCAGCAGATAATACTAACAGTTAATGCTCGTAGTTAAATATCTCTAATTGACTCCTAAATAAAATGAAAGCAACTGTGAAAGTAAACTTAAAACGTTACTGTAATAACTTTACAAACTCTATACGTACTGCCTGCCTGAGGCAGATCAATGACTTCACCCCATTCATTATACACTGATAAGCCAAAACATTACGACCACTGCCCAACGTGGATGCCACTTGGTGGCGGTGCGAGCTACGCTGGAACAAAAGTATGTTAAAGGAATTGACACGGACGGGGTATCACCCTAGTGAAGATATGGGCTGAAAATACGTTGCGATAAACAACCTTGACAGATTATTATTACGCAGAGCCTGTGAACGAGTATCTCAAAAACGGCGAAACAAGTTGAATGTTCACGTGCTCCTGTCCTGAGAATCTGCGGAAAGAGGTAGGACAGTGTACGACTCTTCACAGAACTTGAGCTTCGGAGGCTTGTTTGCTGTGAAAAGTATGGTAGTAGGGGATCTGAGGCATCTCTGCCGAAAGAGCACCATGCTGGTGCACACACAAGTGTTTCGGAGCACACGATTCATCATAAATTGTTGAAAATGGAGCTCCGCAGCAGACCACCCCTACATATTCACAAGTTGACCCATCGACATCGTCAGTTACGGTTGCAGTGGGCAGGGGACCATCGAGATTCGACCGTTGATCAATGGACACGTGTCGGCTTTTCGGATGAATCACATTTGATACACTACGTGCAAGGTCGTCTCCACAAACTCCGTCATCGAGGTGAACGGCTCGAAACGTGCATCGCGGCACGGACACACACTTGTGGGAGGCATGGGAGACATTGGGTAGGACCTGTGCTAGTATTCGAAGACACGCTGACAGCTGCGAACTATCTGCATCCCTTACACATGGTGTCCTCTCGACGGCGATCCTATTTTTCAGCAGTATAATGATCCGTGTGTCGGAGCTAGAACCGTCCTACAGTCGTTTGAGGAGTATTATAGGAAACTGACATCTATGTCTCGGCGACCAAATTCGCCTGGTGTAAACCCTATGCAACCCGTCAAGGTCGCTATCGGGCCCCATCACAACGAACACAAATCAGCGGCCCGTTATTTACGCGAATTGCATCACATGTGCCTAGACATCTAAAGCCACATATCTCCACAAACCTACCGAAAAAATTTTGGATCCCTGATACGCAGATTCAGTGATGTATTTAGTTCCAAAGACGGACAAACAAGCTATGAAGCATCAGTGTGCTATGGCTGTGCGAAATCCAGCGACTGCACAAATGTAAGGTTATTTCTCTTAGAGAATACATAGGCACTGCTATCTATTGTTCTTAATCCTGTTTTATATTTCGAAGCAGGACGTATTTTAGCCTTTTATTCTTATGATCTAGTCCTTCATACTTAAATTGTCGATATGTATTAGACCATAAACTGGCAAGGAGTCAAATTTGGATGAACACTACATGCGTTTCCAGTGAGAGGTTGTCCGAATGCTGTGGAAGACCAGCGACAATGGTATAATGAAGGCAGTGTGGTATACTTACCAACTTCAATCTCCTTCGTCACTCGGCGACTGACTCCAGGTACACTTGGGTAGAGCCTCAGAGCTTCCTTGATGACCATCTCGAGGTACTTCATGTTGTTCAGGTCATGTGCAGTTGGACGTCTCTTAGGATCGTCTTGAAATATGTCGTTCTGCTCAGCGAAGATTTTCTCCTATAGGAAGCAAACAGCATTGGTGAGAAACGATCCAGAGCTAACAATATTTATCTCTCTCTATTTCTGTCTCTCACACACAAACACACATACACACACACACAAACACACACACACACACACACACACACACCAGCCAGCAGTGGTGGATGTGGGGAGAGAGATGGCGGAGTTTTGAGAGCGGATGATTTCGACGTGTGTCCGCCAGAAACAGTAAATTTGTAATACTGGATATCATGAAGTGATATATATATATATATTATGACTTTTGAACACTATTAAGGTAAATACATTGTTTGTTCTTTATCAAAATCTTTCATTTTCTAACTATGCCTATCAGTAGTTAGTGCCTTCAGTAGTTAGAATCTTTTATTTAGCTGGCAGTATTGGCGCTCGCTGTATTGCAGTAGTTCGAGTAATGAAGATTCTTGTGAGGTAAGTGATTCATGAAAGGTACAGGTTATTGTCAGTCAGGGTCATTCTTTTGTAGGGATTTTTGAAAGTCAGGTTGCGTTGCGCTAAAAATATTGTGTGTCAGTTTAGTGATGATCAGAATAAGTAAAGAGAGAAATATCTGAGTACGTTCAGTTGTGCTCACCTGTTTCAAAATCAAATAACGTAAGGGTTTTGCCAGCACAGGAATTCATTAATTTTTCTAAGGGGACGTTTCAACACACACACAGCGGAACGCTTATGCAGACAGAACAAGAAGTTCAAGAAATATTATTTTGGATTGTATCATTGCAGCCTCTCTTTCATTCTCAGATACAAACAAACACACACACACACACACACACACACACACACATGCTCTCGCGTACGCGCCCGAACGCTTATGCAGACAAAACAAGAAGTTCATGAATTATTATTTTGGATTATATCATCACAACAATTAAACGGCTGTATCTGCTTTAGCCTCCATCATCAGATTCCATCCAAAATTTCGATCAACATTCCTAGAGCTACGCGAATGTGATTGAAAACCAGCGACAGTTGACTATGAAACACTTGTTGCAATAATTTTGAAATGAAAGCTACACAAAAGGATAGGAAGAGATTTTAACTCACCTGGATGTCAGGATGGTGTCCAAGCAGAACCAGAACCCACGACATGGCAACCGACGTCGTGTCGTGACCCTTGAGAACAGACAGAAACGTAGAAGCGTCGAAACGGACTATTGCATTGATAATAGAACTACAAAACAGCAATGTCGCTGCAGCTCTGAAGCATTCAATATACTGATTTTTTTTATTTCTTTTTTCATCTATTTGAAATATTTTAAAACACATGAAAAGACTATGTAAAAACTTATATCACGTTATTCAGATCTTACAATCTGCTAAAACAGTGAATCTTCAACAGAGGAAGCAGAAAATATCGTTCTTAAAATAACTTCAACGAATGTGATGGCGCAGTGACTAACCCACTTGGTGTTCCATATTTGCTCACGTTTTTTTAATCATCCTTCTTTTGACTTCTTCGAAGCAGCCTAGTGCCAACTTTTTCATCTCGGGTTCCCTCTAGTACCATGTAAGTTGTTCCCTGACATTTCAACACACGTCCTACCATCTTGTCCCTTTTCCTAGTTAGTGTTTAGCGTAAAGTCCCTCGCTCACCGATTCAGCGAAGGATCCTCCTTTCTTATCCGGGTTACATTTCCTTCAAGCAGGATACGATCCACACATCGTCCAATCCGAGCGTGTCTGCTCAGTCTTTCGGAAGTCCTCCGTTGCCGAGGGCTGAAAAGCTCCAAAATAGCTGCTAATTGATTTTCTGCCATAAGGTTCCCTCTCAATTTCGGAATACCTTACCATAATCGGTATATCAGAGAAATAGACATGGAGTGTATGACAGTTCGGAAGTATATGAGAGTATCCAGAAAGCTTCCGTCTACTCAATGGCGATCATTTAAACTAGAAGGACCTTTTTGTAGGCCTTACATGTACTGAAGTTCAGCCTCTTTAACGCATGTCCTAGAGCGAATAATGTCTAAGAAAGTTATCTTCATTTGTGAATGGTGAAACAAGAATACACGCTGATCGTGGATTAATGGATACTACGAATGACATGTTCCTAGATAAGCCCTAAAGTTTTCACCATTACTTGTTCATTATTTCACCCGCAGCAAAGATAGTTAAAGTGGAAAATGGAGACTTGCACTATGAATGGAATTAATTTTGTAGTCTAGTCCTCGCTATTAACGGCTAGGTAGGTCAATTCGGTTGTCAGAGGAAGGCAAATGCGTACCACCTCCAACAGGAAAATATCTAGTAATAGCTCTGTGATGTTCAATCCAAATTTGGGTTGTGGAGAACTGTGCTGTATAATTAGTGCAACACCTAGCAAGCAGCTTCATCGATAAAGATCCTAGTCTTAGTTTCACACTACATTTACGCTGCTCTTAAAATACAGATAAAAAAGTCCAAGTTACTGAGTGAGGAGCGGTACTACCTAGTAACACATTACAGTGGCAAAATAATTTACATTACTCTGTCTTAAAATTATGTTTGGCTCTCACTGAGGATGGTTACTTTAAAATGTAAATCTGTAGTCACGTACCAAATGCTGAAAACCAGCACCAGTGAGGAAACTTGTTTTTCAGTTATTGGAAGTATCGTTTCTCCTCGACAATTTGTTCTGTTCTGTGGAAATGTTGTAGTTACTACTGGCATATGAGTGTGGATGAACACTTTACCGTGTTTTGTTGTTAAGTATCAGAATTATTCATTACTAAATCTAATCATCCTTTAATCGACAGAGTGGCAGCTCAGAACTGTATCATGTGTGTTGGTTCTGTAAGCTAACACAGTGCGATCGCATGTAGTCCAGATAGTACGAGGATCACGGTACTAAGAAATTAATGCGAGATATTTTCATTTCTCGGATGGAATTCACTTTCATATACAGTTCTTTAAAGGACGTCACTGTCGTCTTTGAATATTAAAATCACTTATTGACGAAGTCCACTATTGGTTTTTCAGCCTACAGTGCCATCTTCAGGTGGAACTATTTCATGCTGTAGAACTTCTGATAGTTTCTGAATTTCACATGTGCTAAAGTACAGAATTGTTATGCCTTTAGAGTGGCCGAATGACTTTAATTCCCATATCTAGTTATAAATAAAGCAATTTTAACAGTCAAAGATGGCAAAGATACCTTATAGAATTCTTGGGTATCCGCCGGTCCTGTCTCCACAATATTTCTGCAAACGTATTTGTTGCCGTTTTCTGGTCATTGCTGATGACTGGTGCTCTACTTTTGTCGGCGCCCTACATATGTTCTCCGTTACACCCCCAGGAACTCACCTCCTTTTACTGTCCGTGTGGCTGACGCAATGGGTGGCGGTGGCAGGCTCAATGTAAGGAGCATTGCCTAACTGAGATGTAAGTTGCCATCTTTATTAATTAGACCCCTTGGACTCTAATTTCAATAGCTTTAATCACTCAGTCCCAGATGGAGAAAGCTTACCAAAGTATTTTCTTGGTGTTGTGGTTTATACTGTGGTTGGCCTTGTTCGCTTGATGGTCTGGCGTAATTCAGTGTGACGCCTACGTACACGGCACCTCTCTTCCAACATGTATACAGTTTCCCAGTTTTTGCTTTGGCACACTGGCAGAGGATTTGGTAGCGAAAGCCTACTTCATGCTTTACTGGACCTAGTAGTTTCAAGGTCCATCCATATTTCCTCCCATTGCTGTAAGGCAGGGGTAGGCAAATAGCGGCCCGCGGGCCGCATGTGGCCCGCGGAGGGGTTTTGTGTAGCCCGCCAAGACATTTACAAAAATCATAGGAAAAACAAAATTTCCCTTCCCCGTGCGACTAAAAAAATCCGCGAGCGTCTGCGCTACTTGGTAGTGCATACTACCGACAGATGTCTCTACAGTCACGCAACCAACATACCTGCATGTTGGCGCGGTGGATTATCGGAGCAGTACCATCAGCCACCACGGGCACTGAAAAAAGCACTGTGCATCCCGCTACTGGCGCAAATTTATGCTCCACGCGTGGCTGATGGGAGCGCTGTATTTCTCCCGCGCCGAGTGAATAGTACGACGTTCAGGGCAATTTTCTTCTTTTCCAAGTGGTTTACTTGTGTTTTGTCTGTGCAGCAGTACAACGTAATATCTATTATTTTTACTTCAGTGCAATCATGACTCCTAAGAAGAAGCGTAAAGTCGGTGATAAGTGCCGTCTGTTCAATGAAGACTGGACGACCAAACATTTCTTTATTGATGCAGGAAATAAAGCCGCATGCTTACTATGCCATGATACAGTTGCCGTATTCAAGGAGTACAATCTGAAACGACATCACGAAACAAAACACAGTGACTTTGGCTGCAAACTTTCAGATGAAGAACGAAAAATAAAAGCAGTGGAGTTCGTTAAACGCTTGAAGAACCAACAAGCGTTATTTACGAAGCAAACATGGCTTCAAAATAGTGCTACAGAAGCAAATTTCACGGTCGCCTATAACCTTGCTAAACGAAACAAACCTTTTTCGGATGGCGAGTTTATTAAACAGTGCATGGTAGAGTGTGCAAGTGTATTGTGTCCTGAGGTTAAAACCAAATTTGAGAGCATTTCGTCGTCAAGGAGGACTATAGCGTAGCGCATTGTTTTAATTAGTGATGAACTTGCGGACCAGCTAAAGAATGTGAGCGAAGATTTTGTTTGGTTTTAACTGGCAATGGACGAAAGCACAGATATTGAAGACACTGCACATGTACCCATCTTTATCCGTGGAATTAATGAACATTTCGTCATCAACGAGGAATTACTTGGTACAGAATCCATGAAAGATAGAACCACTCGTCAGGACTTGTTAGAATGTGTTGTTAATTGTGTGGAAACAAGTGGCTTATCCTGGAACAAAATGGTAAGCATCACAACGGATGGGGCCAGAGCTTTCTGTGGGAAAAATATAGGTATGGTGAAATTTTTAAAAAACAAATTACAAGCTGAAGACACAGATAGTGATATTTTGGATTTTCATTGTATTTTACATCAGGAAAGCCTCTGCAAGACTGCACTAGACTTAAAGCATGTGGTAGATCCTGTTGTTGATGTTGTAAACACAATCAGAGCAAGTGCACTCCATCAAAGACAGTTCAAATCTCTTCTTGAGGAGGTGT
The DNA here is from genome assembly GCF_023898315.1 of Schistocerca nitens. Taxonomy (NCBI): domain Eukaryota; kingdom Metazoa; phylum Arthropoda; class Insecta; order Orthoptera; family Acrididae; genus Schistocerca; species Schistocerca nitens. The sequence continues at coordinate 380,441,670 of NC_064621.1, read as the reverse complement.
GGATAGAACATAAAGATGTAATTTACCATAACAGTGTGAGGTGGTTGAGCTTGGGCAAAGTATTAAAAAGAGTCTGGGCATTACAGGATGAAATTATTTTATTTCTGGTCACTAAGGAGATATCTCATGATTTTGTTGCCAAAATAGGATGTGAAGAGTGGAGATATGAGATGATGTTTGCAGCTGATATTTTTGAAAAACTGAATGAGCTGAATGTAACTTTGCAGGGAAAGGGGTTGTTTGCTCATGAAATGTGGACACATGTCAAACCATTTAAAACAAAACTAGGTCTGTTAGCAAGGCAAGCAAATGAAGGCAAATTTTGTCATTTCCCTTTACTAGGGAAACAGAAAGTACCTGGAAGCGTTTCAGCTAAGATTAGGGATTATCTGCAGAGTTTAGAGGCTGAGTTTATTACAAGATTTAAGGATTTTAAGAAAATTGAGCCTCAATTTAATGTTTTATCGTATCCCATCACTGCTGATATTGACACTGCACCACAGGAGTTGCAACTTGAACTGATTGACATGCAGGCAGATCACGCAGTGAAAGAAACGTTTCGTGCTGTAACTTTAGTTGACTTTTATCAATCTTTGCCAGCTGAAAAATTTCCATGTATCAAGAAATTTGCAGGCCAAATGTTCCCCATGTTTGGATCGACATATATTTGTGAACAAAGTTTTTCTTGCTAGAAAATCAACAAGAGCAAATACCGAAGCTGTTTAAAAGACAGTAATTTGCAGGCTGTGATGAGAATATCAATTAGAAGTCTGACTCCTGATTTCAAAAAAAGAAATGATAGGATGCATTTATCCCATTAAACTTGTTTTAAAATTTAATGTACTTGGAGATGATATTAAATTAGCAAAATAAATGAAATTGAACACAACTATCTTATTTGCAGATGTCAGAAGGAAGGAGGTACAAGTGACTTTAGTCTTATCAAAATTATAAGAAGTATACTTATACCCCTTTGCTTCTGACTCTTTCATTTATATCTAACGATTTTTATTATACATTTTATGAAATGTAAAGCTAACTAACCAATGCATTTTAACGCTTTCACTACTACACCCGAAATTGCAACTCTGTGTGTGATACGCGATTAGAAATAAAGAAAACTTGCATTATATATACCTCACTGTAGCGACTGTATTCATCTATCTTGTTCTGGGCAAACAGTTTCCCCAAGGTATGCCTTACAGCAGGGGTGCTGTAAGGCATACCTTGGGGAAACTGTTTGCCCAGAAGAAGATAGATGAATACAGTCGCTACAGTGAGGTACGCCACACCACCAAATGAGCTGTTGTGCAGAACATAGCATAAAAACTGACCCTACCAAAGGCTACAGAAAACTGAGTTACATAGTTTTTCTTCTCACTGGATTGAATGATCAAAGAGGTCAGCAATTTCAGGGTCTAAGATGGTCTACAAATGAGTCAGGCATGGAACCCTGCACTGGGTGTAGAAAAAGAAAAGCATTCCTGTATAGTGAGGTCAGGATCCGACAGCGATAGCTGAGACACAGGAGGGTAGAGTTTGGAGCAGGCGTACTATCCCAATAATCATCATCACCACCCGTAATGGCGACCAAAAAAGACATCAATATTGTTATACACATCTCTTTGCCAAACCGTCCCGTAAAGGATGTAAAATCTGCAATAAAGAGTCCAACCAAATCGCAAAAATTAATCCCCGTCGACAAATAAAATATGTATCAGTACCACTGAGTTAACTAATTTAGATTACAATTTCCTATGTTGAAATGGATGTTCACCTAAAGAAGAAGGCTCTTCGAAAGAAAGGTATCATTAACCGGGAGCGAATGAACGCTCTGTAAGTCATAAACCGGGCTGGGAGACCACCGCAGGGGATTTAGCAGAAGGGACTCTGACATCTGTCCAGAATGGCCATGCTTTGAAACAAGCCGCCGTCGGCAGCGCTCGCTGAAAGTAGCAATACAGATTGCATCTCCAGTTGCGCCATGACCACAAAATCTGTTTTCAATGAGATATGTGTTCGCAGGACGCATGCCATTGTTGGCAGAGACCCGGAAGAATGCAGTTTTGGACACAACAGTGAAACGTCAGGTTTCATCAAAATATACAGACCGTTGTAGATAATATCTGAAAGTGGAATAAGTGGAATGAGGTATAGCAAAGTTTGAGATGCCTTTGAATACTATGGGACACCATCACGGAGCTAAGATCTGCAAAACAAAATACTTAACACAATCTGAAAAGCGCTAAGACTGTGTTCAAAAATGGTTCAAATGGCTCTGAGCACTATGGGACTTAACTTGTGAGGTCATCAGTCCCCTAGAACTTAGAACTACTTAAATCTAACTAACATGAGGACATCACACACATCCATGCCCGAGGCAGAATTCGAACCTGTGACCGTAGCGGTCGGGCGGTTATAGACTGTAGCGCCTAGATCCGCTCGGCCACCCCGGCCGGCCTCTAAGACTGGATATATAGACAATTTATAAGTGAGAGCGAGAAACACGGCTGTGCTTACGGAGGTCCATCTTCATTGGCGGTAGGCAAAGGCAGGAAGAGAGTAGGATACAGTTTTTCAGTGCCAAGCGTTACGAAGCTTGTTACCTACTAACTGCCTGAAGCAAGAGCAAGGGAAGGAGGTAAATATCTTTTAAGATAATTTCTTGCTGGTCAGCTCTCGGAATATTTAATGTTCAGTCACTCATATACTACGACAGGAAAACTCAGAGATCTGAATCCTCCTTGGAGGAAGCAGGCGGCACAGCAATACTCTGCAGCCATGAGCTATCATTAGACGATTAGGGATGAGCATCTTCCCAGCCAAGCCCTTCTTCGAGCAGGTTTAATGACCAAGTGTCTTAAGAATTTATCTGGCAGACCGGAATTAGACGCAGATGCAAGTGGTTTGGTATGAAACCGATGGCTGATTCTGCAGCCACTTCAGCCTCCACCTAGTGATTAATACGGCGGTATCCTGCCGCAACAGTGATACAAACTGTAGGGAAAGTCGAATCATTTTTAACAAGATTCAGTAATTTGAAACTTCGTTCAGAAGACCTATCTGTAGTCAGTGGTTCAGTATGCCTCCAACTTCGGCCATAGATGCAAACGCATGCTCTTGTAGCGCTTTCTCTTTTCACACTCTAACCCTTTGGCAACCACACTACGACTTACTTGAATGTAATAGTTTATCCTGACATGTGTTCTCCTGAATCATACTCCATATTCCAATCCCAGGCATGCCAAAGCGTTAGCTTAACATTATTAAGCTTTGGCAAACCATTTATCACGCATTTCACGCATTTCAATGTAATAAACTAGGTTTATTGCGATTCTCATTTTATTTTGTAGACAACGAATTCCTTGGTCATTAGATAGAGGGCAACTACGTGATTACGTCAGATGTAGTGGGCCATTAATACACATTTGATCCACACTGCATACGTTAGCAAGCACTCCTCAATTCCGCAACAATGTACAATGTACTCCCGCAAAAGGATTCGTTTACTTGCGAACTTCTGATGCAGCCGTTAGAGTCATAAAAATTTGTAGTTTTTACTTAAATTTTTAAGAAAGATTAGCATTTGCCATCTCACAGTTCATTCATTTAGCTAAACTAAAATTATTTTAAGTTGTCGGTTTCTAACCATTTTATGTATATTTTTCAGTAGGTAAGGCTGCTGTATGTGTATTGTAGTCCAGCTGAAGAGGAGAGTAGTTGACTTGTTTTCTGTGTACTTTGTGTGTTCTGAATTAGGAGAGGATTGAATTAAAGTGTGTACTTGTGATCTGATAAATTTTATAGATGTTTCGTTAATTTCATTCAAACGTTAAGTGTGGATAACGTCAGAACACGCCGAAATTTACGAGGGCGTGAAAGAGTGGTTTAGCAAGAATGTGTATAGAAGAGAGGGACAGAGAGCTTTCAGGTAACTTAGAAATGTTAAGCAGTTATTCTAATATGGAAGTATAGGAGGAGAATACCCAGCATGTCCGTTTTAGTGAGACATGAGAAACAGCATCACAAAATGAAACTAATATAGAGAATGAGCAACGTAAGGAGCAGGTTAATGATTAAGTGTCTGAAGCTGAATTTAGAAGACAAGTAAAAAATTCACAGGTAGTGGAGATTTCAGAAACAAAAGGTCACGAAAGCGCAGCGCAGAGTGATGCCACTCCTGAACCCACATATCAACCACCAGCAGGACTAGACCTGAAGAGCTTTCTGATCGAATAGTTCAAGGAAAATGGCACGCAATTCTAGAAAATCAAGGAAGAAAAGAACGTGCAGTATAAGTAAGTGGACAAACATTTCGATAAAAGCGAAAATCTTATTCAAGAACGGTGAGGAAGAGGGGGACACACAGTTTGAAGAAACTAAGAAGCAATTTGAAAAGCTAAACAAGTTAGACGAACAAGTTAGGGCTGTGAAGCAGAAACTGGATGATCATGAGAAGAAAAGACAAGAAAACTGCTAGCTAGGCAACGAAACAATCATGAAGAAAATAAATGAACACACACAAGTCTTTAACACAATAAGGAGGAATACCAAGGGCGTGATTAAGGCAGAATATCAATGGAATGACAAACGGATTAAAGAAAGAGATTGACACCAACACGAAGAACAACAATACTTATGTGCGGATCATGGATACCAAAACGCAGAATATTGACAAAAACGTGAAAATATTGAGACTATCGGAACGTGGGAAGAGCAGTACGTAAAATCGCACAAGCATATTCTAGAAAATGTAGTCGATAATGTCGAGGTATTAACCACCGCTGTCGAGCAGCTGTCAATGTGTAAAGAAACCACGTCCGATCGAACAGTACCAGTAAGCAAGCCTACTCGTAAACGAAGAAATTAGAGATTTCGGACAGTTTAACGAAACACACGCCCACATTAATCAGAAGGACAAAGATACATTAGATACAGTCAGGAGAGAGAAGGAGAGCAGCAGAAATTCGAGTAGTAATGGAAGGGAGAACGTAACGATCCGAAGTGAAGAAGAAAACAACCGTTAGGGATGAGAACTCCGAAAACTGACAGACGAGTTACGTCGAATCAGGGCAGTACCGCCGCATTCAACTCCATCGGCAACCACCACAGCAACCGTAGAAACATTATTGTGCGAGATAGATCAATAAGAAATCATAAAACAGTTTGTATCTGTGCACAAGTACTCTTTATTTCCGGATGCGTCTAACCGATTTCACCAGAAGATTTGTATTCACGAAATCATCAAAGTGGTGGCCACCGGCTCTGAAAATTAAATTTGTATGTGCAGACTTTAGAGAAGAGGCAGCAATAACAATGCGAGTGATTGCGGAGGGTGCAAGACGTAGAAGAATTCACAAGGGCTTTCTTCGATTAGTGTTCACAAGATCAAGTGAAACTGGAATTGCTGATGAAGGAAAATTATGTCGCGTCGAGGTGGCAAGACCTTATACACTAGTGTCCATTAAAATTGCTTCACCACGAAGATGACGTGCTACAGACGCGAAATTTAACCGACAGGAAGAAGATGCTGTGATATGCAAATGATTAGCTTTTCAGAGCATTCACACAAGGTTGGAGCCGGTGGCGACACCTACGTGCTGACAAGAGGAAAGTTTCCAACCGATTTCTCATGCACAAACAGCAGCTAATCGGCGTTGCCTGGTGAAACGTTGTTGTGATGCCTCGTGTAAGGAGCTGAAATGCGTACCATCACGTTTCCGAGTTTGATAAAGGGCGGATTGTAGCCTACCGTGAATGTGGTTTATCGTATCGAGACATTGCTGCTCGCGTTGGTCGAGATCCAATGACTGTTAGCAGAATATGGAATCGGTGGGTTCAGAAGGGTAATGCGGAACGTCGTGCTGGATCTCAACGGCCTCGTATCACTAGCAGTCGAGATGACAGCCATCTTATCCGCTTGGCTGTAACGGATCGTGCAGTCACGTCTCGATCCCTGAGTCAACAGATGGGGACGTTTGCAAGGCAACAACCATCTGCACGAACAGTTCGACGAAGTTTGCAGCAGCATGGACTATCAGCTCGGAGACCATGGCTGCGGTTACCCTTGACGCTGCATCACAGATAGGAGTGCCTGCGATGGTGTACTCAACGACGGTCCTGGGTGCACGAATGGCAAAACGTAATTTTTTCGGATGAATCCAGGTTCGGTTTACAGCATCATGGTGGTCGCATCCGTGTTTGGCGACATCGCGGTGAACGCACATTGGAAGCGTGTATTCGTCATCGCCATACTGGCGTATCACCCGGCGTGATGGTATGGGGTGCCATTGGTTGCACGTCTTTGTCACCTCTTGTTCGCATTGACGGCACTTTGAACAATGGACATTACATTTCAGATGTGTTACGGCCCGTGGCTCTACTCTTCATTCGATCCCTGCAAAACCCTACATTTCAGCAGGATAATGCACGACCGCATGTTGCAGGTCCTGTACGGGCCTTTCTGGATACAGAAAATCTTCGACTGCTGCCCTGGCCAGCACATTCTCCAGATCTCTCGCCAATTGAAAACGTCTGGTCAATGGTGGCCGAGCAACTGGCTCGTCACAATACGCCAGTCACTACTCTTGATGAAATGTGGTATCGTGTTGAAGCTGCATTGGAATCTGTACCTGTACACGCCATCCAAGCTCTGTTTGACTCAATGCCCAGGCGTATCAAGGGCTTTATTACGGCCAGAGGTGGTTGTTTTGGGTACTGATGTCTCAGGAGCTGTGCACCCAAATTGAGTGAAAATGTAATCACATGTCAGTTGTAGTATAATATATTTGTCCAATGAATACCCGTTTATCATCTGAATTTCTTCTTGGATTAACAATTTTAATGTCCAGTTGTGTACTATACTTCAGAGAGATGATACGTAGGTACCAACTTTTATGGGCCAGCTCAACCCATAAGAATTATGCAATAAATTGCAAACAACCGTAGAAGTTGCAATATTAATTTTCGTTATCGATGAATAGTTTCCAGCCCTAAACTCCTTATCAAATCATCCATTAAGCTATGCAGTACCATCCATTACGACAGCCACATGACTAATCGTATTAGTTAAACACGTCATTGTATAGTAATGTTGGACTGAACTTCATTCACATTAGTTAGGTTACTCAAGTGGGCTAGTCGAAACGTTAACAGGCGATGGGAAGCTCAGTACCTGGCAGAAGACATATCTCGGGACTTGACGACTAACAAGAGAACTGGAGAAGAGATGATAGACAAGAAATTGTCGAAATTCGTGGAACGGATCCAATACACAACCAAAGAGCCTTGGAGGAAGGAAAAGATTCACGAAACTGAGTTGTCACCCACGTTCGGGGGTGGACTATTCGAGGTTTGGTCAGCAGGAGCGTGGTATATGGATTTTGCGAAGCTCAGGAGTACATTATTTGACGAACTCTTTTTTTTTTATTTTTTTATATAACGAGTTACTTCTTACAAAGGGAGCAAAGTGGTGGACGGGGTAGGGGCAAACAGATGTAGAACACCGATAAGTCTGGAGCGGCAGTTGTCAGGAGTCAGCTCAAGATGGCAACGAATCTGTTTCCGGAAATACCACGGAGAACTTAAGGCGTGACTCGGGCAGGCACCAGAGAATCCTGTAAGTCAGAAACATACCAGCAAAACATCATGTCGCGTGACAATGATGTCGATGCAAATGGAATAAAAATGTGTAGTCGTTTATTCTATCGATCACGTCGGTATCGAATACCTGGAAATCTTCAGTCCATGTTGAATATTACAAGTTGGATACTAAACGCAAGATTGTTCTGAGACGGCAGCTTTTCCTTTTGTAAAGTCTTGTGTTTGTTATCGAAGTCACTGTAGCAACAATAATTACACGCTTTAAACTCAGAACACCTCCTCTATATACTAAATTTCAGTTGCTGATGTCTCCCTCTTGTCAGGTGCCAGAACCATCACAGCAGCAGGTCTCACCTCAAACATGAAGGTGTCCACTTCCTCCTGCAGCTCCTGGTCGTCAAGTTTCTGACCATCCTCAGAAGCGTCCAGCAGCAAGTCCAGAAAAGCCACACGTCGTTTTCTACCTGTAAGAGTAATTAGGTTGTGAACGAGTATCCTTACCGCAGACAGCTCGGTATTATTCTGCCTGATTTCTAAACTGGAAAGCACGTACCTAGGTCGTCATCCTGCGGTGCCTTCACTTGGGATTCACTCGTTTTACGGGCTGATTTCCTCTCAGCTATCACCTGCAACACATAAGGCATGTCAGATTGCAAGAGGTTTAATGGTACAGTAACTATTGCAGGCACTGGTCAGTATCGTCTGTTGGAAGGAAGAAACGGCGGCTTTTTAGTCAGTACTTCACAGCTAGCAAGTCTAACAATGGTCAATACTATTTACTTAATTATGCGTAAGTTGAATAAATGGGAACAGAACAAAAGTAAGCAAAACGCCGAAACTGATAACAATCGTCATGGTTAAACAGTGGCACGAGGTGCCTTTGTATTTTTAACTGCTAGAAATGCCGTGGAAAAGAACTATACAAAGGAAGCACCTACTGGGGTAACAGAGCTCTTGTAGAGTGCACATGGGTTTTTTTAGTGTAGGCGGTAGTTTGAGATACTCCCACGAACACTTGCCAGCCGATACGCGTATTGAGAAGTCAGACCGCGTTCACAGCAAAGACAGTTCGACTGCAAACATTTTATCAGTAAACTGTCGAAGTGTTCGAAACAAAGTTCCCAAATTTATTGGCCTCCAGGAAAATTCTCAGCCTCAAATTATTCTTGGAACCGAAAGCTGGCTAAAAATCCAAAGTAAAAGGCTCCGAGATATTTATGATATTTATCGAGTCTTGGAATGTTTATCGGAGACATAGTAGATGCCGTACGGGGTGGGGAAGTGCGTGTGTGTGTGTGTGTGGGGGGGGGGGTTCGTTCACTGCAGTCGAAAAAAAAGTTGTCTCTACTGAGGTTGATACTGAGTGTGATAGTGATGTTATCTGGTCTCGCATAACAGGCTAGGTGAAACCAAGTTAGTTGTTGTGACAGTTCTAGAGTCATTCAAACCGATTATAGACTGGGCCTTTTTTGGATTCGTTGGAGGGGCTACAACAGACAGTCTTTGAACACATTTTCCGAAAACTGTCTTGAGTAGCTAGTTCCGCAACCCACACGCATTGGAAGCATCTTGGACCTTGTAGCTAAAAACAGGACCGACTTTATCGATGGTGTCGGACATAGAGGAATTATGGGCAAAGTTTAAACTGTAAATCGTGATCAGGACAGGTATGTACCCAGTAAGTGGATTAAGAGCAGAAAAGACCCACCGTGGTTTAATAACGAAATTCGGAGAATGCTGAGGAAACAAAGGCTGTAGCACTCTCGATTCAAAAGAGGACGCACAAATGACGACAGGCAAAGATTGATAGAGATTCGTGCGTCTGAAAAAATACCTATACGCGAAGCATACAACAGCTACCACAATCTTGAAATGACTAAAGACCTGGCGGAGAACCCTTAAAAATTTTGGTTCTATGTAAAATCGGGTAAGCGGGTCTAAGGCTTCCAACCAGTCACTCGTAGACCAGTATGGTTTGTCAGTAGAAGACAGCAAAAGGATGGCCACGTTTCAGAAATATCTCACGCTGGAGAATCGTAGAGACGTACCGTTGTTTGCCCATTGCACAGATTCCTTAATGGATGACACACTAATAAGGATCCCTGGCGTAGAGAAACAACTGAAATAGTTGAAAACAAATAAGTCGCCAGGTCCAGATGGAATCCCAGTTCGTTTTTACGAAGAGTACTCTACGTCATTGGCACCATAGACTCCATTTATCGCGAATCTCTAGACCAGCGCAAAGTTCCCAGCGACTGGAAGAAAGCACAGGTGACTCCTGTTTATAACAAGGGTAAAAGAACGGACCTACAAATTTACAGACCAATAACCTTAACATCGGTTTGCTGCAGAATTCTAGAGCACATTTTGAGTTCGAATATAATAGTTTTCCTAGAGATCGAGAAGCTTGTGTCCACGACTCAGCACGGATTTAGAAAGCATCGCTTGTGCGAAATCCAGCTTGCTCTTTTCTCTCATGATATATTGAGAACTATGGATGAAGGGCAAAAGGCAGATTTCATATTTATAGACTTCGGAAAAGCATTCGACACGGTCCCCACTGGAGACTGTTACCGAAGGTACGTGCATACGGAAAGGCTCCCAGATATGTGACTGACTGTAAGATTTCTTAAGTAATAGAACCCAGTACGTTCTCCTCGGCGACGAGTGTTCATCGGAGACAGGGTTAATTCAAGAGTGTCCCAGGAAGTCTGACAGGACCTGTCGCTACTTCCTGTATACGGAAATGATCTGGCAGACTGGGTGGGCAACAATATGCAGTTCTTCGCTGATGATGCTGTGATATGCAGGAAGGTGTCGAAGGTAAGTTACTGTAGGTAAAAATTTCTGGTTGGCGTGATGAATGGTAGCTAGCTGTTAATGAAGAAAAATGTAAGTTAATGAAATGTTCGAATACAGCGTTACTAGCGACCTACTCGACACACTCACGTCGTTTAAATATGTGGGTGTAGCGTTGCGAAGCGTTACGAAATGGAACGAGCATGCGAGGATTGTGGTAGGGACGACGAATGGTCGACTTCGGTTCATTGGGAGAATTTTAGGAGTGTGGACGTCATCTGTAAAGGAGATCGCATATAGAACGCTGGTGCGATCTATTCTTTTAGTGCTGTTCGAGTGTTTGGTATCCGCATCAGATCGGATTGAAAGAAGACATCGAAGCAGTTCAGAGGCGAGCTGCTAGATTTGTTAGCGGTAGGCTCGATCACCATGCAAGTGTTACGGATGTGCTTCGGGAGCTCGAGTGGGAATTCCTGGAGGTAAGAAGATATTCATTTCGAAGGACACTACTGAAAAAGATAAGAGAACCGCATTTGGAGCTGATTGCAGAACGGTCCTACTGTCGTCAACATACGAGGGGCGTTCAGAAAGTAAGCTCCGATCGGTCGCGAAATGGAAACGACTATGAAAATCCGATTAAGCTTTGCACAGATGTGTTGGGTAGTGTCTCTAGTATAACCCCAGTTAGCATCACGTCGCTCTTCTCATTTCTGAGCTCGCAGTGAGTGCGTAAAGATGTCTAGAAAATAGTGTCTGCCGCCAAGTACGAGGGCCTGGTGAGAAATTTCGCCTGAAGCTATGCAGCTAACATTACATAACTGTCGTGCTGTTTCTTCTTCAAGACAATTCTCAGCCGCATTCTGCAAGGGCAATGAAGATACTCCTGCATCGTTTTCAAATGGAAATGTGAGATTACCCACAATACAGTCCGCAATTGTCTCCCCCTGAGTTTCATCTCTGGTCACATGAACCGCTGTCTTTGAAGACAACATTTTGACACAGACAACGAGGTGTAGGCCAGCGTGGAGAATTGGCGGAAAGCACTGGCGGCTGCCTTCTATGATGAGGCTATTGAAAAGTTGGTACAACGCTATGACAAAAGTCTAAGTCAGAACGGCGACTACGTAGAGAAGTTGCTGAAAGGTGTAGCTAATCGTTACAAGTAAAACATTTCTGATGTTCACTGTGGTTTCAATTTGGCAATCAATCGGAGCTTACTTTCTGAACAGGCCTCGTACATTTGGCGAAGGGCCCACGAAAATAACACGTGAGAAATTAGCGTCCATACGGAGGCATTTAGACAACCGGTTATCCATCGCTGTATCTGCGAGTGGAACACTAAAGGAAACGACTAGCTGTGGCGCAGGGTACCCTCCGCCTCGCACCGTACAGTGGCTTGTGGAGCATGTGTGTAGATGTAGATTATCGCATTATCGCGAAGTAGTTTTGTTGCGCTACGTGCCCGTGCTACGTGCTACATGCCAGCTCTACTTTCTCCCCAGAAAGCGCGATACACAAAGCGTTAAAACACGATAACACACAGAACAACGGTTTCGGGTCACACAGACAGCTGGCGCATATGACTTCCCTCCCTTAGATTAACTGAAGACTGAGGCGACAGGAAACATATCTGGTCACAGAGATTAATGAGAAATTATTAAATCGTGAAATCGGTGGACCCCGTACGGCTGAAGAAACGCAAAGAAAAAGAGAGAGGTAGGATTCTGAGTTAGTGAAAGAAGTGGATGTGGCTTGGTGGCAGTAAACTACAGAACGGTTTGTCTGTGGTGATATATTGCCCGTGGCAGAACGAAGAAACTTCCTACTGTAGGGTGAAATAGCCATAGAGGTAGACGAACAAAATCTAAAACATTGAAACTTCCTGGCAGATTAAAACTGTGTGCCCGACCGAGACTCGAACTCGCGACCTTTGCCTTTCGCGGGCAAGTGCTCTACCATCTGAGCTAGCGAAGCACGACTCACGCCCGGTACTCACAGCTTTACTTCTGCCAGTATCTTGTCTCCTACCTTCCAAACTTTACAGAAGCTCTCCTGCGAACCATGCAGAACTAGCACTCCTGAAAGAAAGGATATTGCGGAGACATGGCTTAGCCACAGTCTGGGGGATGTTTCCAGAATGAGATTTTCACTCTGCAGCGGAGTGTGCAGAGTGTCGTCTCCTACCTTCCAAACTTTACAGAAGCTCTCCTGCGAACCATGCAGAACTAGCATTGCTTATTGCAATGAAATTCAGGTGATACATATCCAGTTTTAGGTTGTAGGTGACCAACTTTATGAGATAACAATGTAAGATAAGTTAATAAATGAGTGTTAACAATGTGACATATTTTCTTGCACAATCAGGAGTTAATTTCTCGTGTTGGGCGACACACAGTGAAGTATTCTCTTATGCTTGAGAGCTCTTTAACACTCCTCCTGGCCACAGCACATCCTAAAGTTTTCTGTGTACGACTCAACTGTAGTCTTCTTCAGAGGGCCCGACACTTCAACAGTGCCGCGAGGGAGGAAGAGGGGGGGGGGTGACGGGGAAGGGGGGGGGGGTGCGTAATTTTTCTAGGCTATGCTAGCTTCCGGTGCGATATATGGAGCTGATTACAGACTGAAAGACTGACTGCCGATAGGCAAGACTTTTTTCTTTCTTACGAAATGGTCAGCTTCTTAAGTACTGCTGGGTCCCCAGAAAATCTAAAATGTAGCAATGTGGGGCCATTATATTACTACTCACGGGTGACTGCCAGTGGACCTTTGGATAATTCCACGTACTTTCGGTTTTTTTTATAGTGGTGTTTGTCTGTGTAGAATATCATTACACACCGCGTTCCAGAATTGAATTTTGAATTGAACGACCTCCTCTCTACCAACAGGCTCGTTCTCGTGCTGGAAGAAGCAGAAGACTATAGCATCACGTCTAACAAGACACCAGATTTCGCGACTGCTTCATTTCTTCACTAATGCTCCAGATATTGCTTTGATTGTTATTCGAATCTTAGGGGCAGTGTGAATCTCATATAGTACATTTATCGACATCTACGAGCAGTCACATACTGCTAAGATACAGGAAAACATAAATAAAAATAACGACTGGCCGATACTATGAACAACCAGACAAATGGAAATGGAAGTGAAGCCACATGCTTCTTGACAGAGTGTAAGGGAACGATGCGGGAGACCCGCACCGCCATACTAGGCAAGGTCCTAATGGAGGTGGTTTGCCGTTGCCTTCCTCCGACCCTTAATATGGATGAATGATGATGAGGAAGACGACACAACACCACCAAGTCATCGCGGGGATTGTGACAATCCCTGACCCCGCCGGGAATCGATCCCGGGATGCGCTCGGGAAGCGAGAACGCTACCACGAGACCGCGAGCCGCTGACAACCAGACACAGCCATACAAAATTTGGCGAGAACAGTTTTCAATTCCTTGTTTGTAAAGCTGCAGGAAACGTACACATAATTCGGAGGGAACACCTTTTCAATACTTTCTTCGTAAAATTGTAGAAAAGATTAATTAATACATTCTCTTGCCTTCTTGTTAAACCCTTAAAGAAAGGGGAATGAACATGTTACCAGTACCTTCTTTGTAAACCCGTGCAAAATTTTCAGTTGGTCGTAGTACTCTTTTGCTGACGAAGTCCTTTCGAAAATGAAATCAGACTGCATCCATGGATTAATCATTCTTTCCACGGTTAGTTCACTGATCCTGAAAATAATAAAAAGCATCAAAACTTGTAAACTAATCCTTGCTCTGAAATTTGGGATAAATTTTAAGACAGTTAAACATTTGTCAAATTATCTGCACGATTTACCGTTTGCTGAATATGTACCACAGTTTATATATAGGATGATTTTAATTAAAGTTCCGGCTTCAAAATACTGTAAAACAAGAAACGCTGCTCGCAAGGACGTCAGATTTGAACGGAATATGACTGAAGAAGGAAGAAACGTTGTGAAAACAAAGAATTGCAGTAGACAGCGCTTTAAGCGTCATAAAATAAATTGGTCTTCCAACAAATGACAAATGAATTGCAGTACAATGGCCACTGTGACTTGCCTAGAAAACCATCCGTACTGTCCAATGTGCATGACTGCACAAGTTTGGCATTGAACAGTTGTGGCACACTTATGTATGCCCGTCCACCACGGCAAGATCCTATTACATTGAACGAAAAAAAATCGAGTTTTGATTGTCCTGTGAACCGCATAAAATCAACGACGACAACGGTTTTTAATTATCCTGAGGTCAAAAACAGCATAAAAGCAACAGTGAAATGGGTTTCTAGGATTTAGTACCTCAGTCGGTATAAACGGAACCCGAATAGGATCTCTTTTTTTGTCCGCGTGTCTGTCTTACAGTGTATCTGTCTGTCTGACCGACTGTTAACACTTCTTTTTCTTCGGTAGGGGCAGAAGGATCATGTTAAAATTTATATCACATACTAGGGTCATTGGACCCTTGGCGAAGTAAGAAATTTAGGCTTCTCAGCCAACTCGATCAGAAGATATGGTCATTTATGTCACATATTTACTTATGTGCGATAAGAAGTGCAATAGTATCGAAGGAAATTGACGGAGATCCGAAATGTGATATAATTTGGGTGAAGGTCACGGTTAAAGCAGGCTCAGACATGGCAATTGGATGTCTCTACAGGCCCCTGGCTCATCAGTTGTTGTGGCTGAGCACCTGAAGGATAATTTGGAAAATATTTCGAGTAGATTTCCCCACCATGTTATAGTTCTGTGGAGATTTTAATTTGACGGATATAGACTGGGAGACTCGAACGTTCATAACGGGTGGCAGGGACAAAGAATCCACTGAAATTTTTTAAGTGCTTTATCTGAAAACTACCTTGAGCGGTTAAACAGAGAACCGACTCGTGGCGATAACATATTAGACCTTCTGGTGACAAACAGACCCGAACTATTTGAAACAGGTAACGCAGAACAGGGAATCAGCGATCATAAAGCGGTTACGGCACCGATGATTTCAGCCGTAAATAGAAATATTAAAAAAGGCAGGAAGATTTTTCTGTTTAGCAAATGTGACAAAAAGCAGATTACAGAGTACCTGACGGCTCAACAAAAAAGTTTTGTCTCAAGTACAGATAGTGTTGAGGATCAGTGGACAAAGTTCAAAACCATCGTACAATATGCGTTAGATGAGTATGTGCCAAGCAAGATCGCAAGAGATGAAAAAGAGCCACCGTGGTACAACAACCGAGTTAGGAAACTGCTGCGGGAGCAAAGGGAACTTCACAGCAAACATAAACATAGCCAAAGCCTTGCAGACAAACAAAAAATACGCGAAGCGAAATGTAGTGTGAGGAGGGCTATGCGAGAGGCGTTCAATGAATTCGAAAGTAAAGTTCTATGTACTGACTTGGCAGAAAATCCTAAGAAATTTTGGTCTTATGTCAAAGCGGTAGGTGGATCAAAACAAAATATCCAGACACTCTGTGACCAAAATGGTACTGAAACAGAGGATGACAGACTAAAGGCCGAAATACTAAATGTCTTTTTCCAAAGCTGTTTCACGGAGAAAGACTGCATTGTAGTTCCTTCTCTAGATTGTCGCACAGATAACAAAATGGTAGATATCGAAATAGACGACAGAGGGATAGAGAAAAAATTAAAATCGCTCAAAAGAGGAAAGGCCGCTGGACCTTATGGGATACCAGTTCGATTTTACACAGAGTACGCGAAGGAACTTGCCCCCCTTTTGCAGCGGTGTACCGTAGGTCTCTAGAAGAGCGTAGCGTTCCAAAGGATTGGAAAAGGGCACAGGTCATCCCCGTTTTCAAGAAGGGACGTCGAACAGATGTGCAGAACTGTACACCTATATCTCTAACGCCGATCAGTTGTAGAATTTTGGAACACGTATTATGTTCGAGTATAATGACTTTTCTGGAGTCTAGAAACGTACTCTGTAGGAATCAGCATGGGTTTCGAAAAAGACGGTCGCGTGAAACCCAGCTCGCGCTATTCGTCCACGAGACTCAGAAGGCCATAGACACGGGTTCACAGGTAGATGCCGTGTTTCTTGACTTCCGCAAGACGTTCGATACAGTTCCCCACAGTCGTTTAATGAACAAAGTAAGAGCATATGGACTATCAGACCAATTGTGTGATTGCATTGAAGAGTTCCTAGATAACAGAACGCAGCATGTCATTCACAATGGAGAGAAGTCTTCCGAAGTAAGAGTGATTTCAGGTGTGCCACAGGGGAGTGTCATAGGACCGTTGTTATTCACAATATACATAAATGACCTTGTGGATGACATCGAAAGTTCACTGAGGCTTTTTGCGGATGATGCTGTGGTGTAGCGAGAGGTTGTAACAATGGTAAATTGTGCTGAAATGCAGGAAGTTCTGCAGCGAATTGACGCATGGTGCAGGGAATGGCACTTGAATCTGAATGTAGACAAGTGTAATGTGCTGCGAATACATAGAAAGATAGTTCCCTTATCATTTAGCTACAAAATAGCAGGTCAGCAACTGGAAGCAGTTAATTCCATAAATTATCTGGAAATACGCATTAGGAGTGATTTAAAATGGAATGATCATATGAAGTTGATCGTCGGTAAAGCAGATGCCAGACTGAGAGTCATTGGAAGAATCTTAAGGAAATGCAATCCGGAAACAAAGGAAGTAGGTTACAGTACGCTTGTTCGCCCACTGCTTGAATACTGCTCAGCAGTGTGGGATCCGTACCAGATAGGGTTGATAGTGGAGATAGAGAAGATCCAAAGGAGAGCAGCGCGCTTCGTTACAGGATCATTTAGTAATCGCGAAAGCGTTACGGAGATGATGGATAAACTCCAGTGGAAGACTCTGCAGGAGAGACGCTCAGTAGCTCGGTACGGGCTTATGTTAAAGTTTCGAGAACATACCTTCACCGAAGAGTCAAGCAGTATACTGCTCCCTCCTACATATATCTCGCGAAGAGACCATGAGGATAAAATCAGAGAGATTAGAGCCCACACAGAAGCATACCGACAATCCTTCTTTCCACGAACAATACGAGACTGGAATAGAAGGGAGAACCGATAGAGGTACTCAGTGTACCCTCCGCCACACACCGTCAGGTGGCTTGCGGAGTATGGATGTAGATGTAGATGTAGATGTCATATATTTACTTGCAAATACACTCATCAAAACATATGGTGTACTTCCCTTTACGGTAGACTCGTCAAATTTGGCAAGAAGCAAGGTTTCACAGTACAAGTTAAAGAAAAAATCCGCAAATTATTAAATTGTATTTATACAACATAAAAAATATTTTCTTGTTATTAGAGGCTTCATGATCTGTTAAAATTATCAGGAAGTACCGTAGAGATTCTGATCTGGTTCTCAGTAAATGGTAGAGTGATTCACGAGGAAGGTTCGTGTGTGTAATTTACAAATATTTCGTGGTGACTGGCTGAACTACGATGGAATGAAGTCCCCTGACGCTTTGAAAACGATGACTTTGTCACCTGGCTGTGACAGACGTTAAGGGCGGTCGACTAATGTTCTAGCGTCTCTAAGATGTAAAAGCAAAGTAATACTGGTAATTGGTGCAGAATTGCAGTGCCATTGTTTGGAATGGGATTCCAACATCCTATAAAATATGCATTGAAGGACTCCACAGAACAAATCGAAATTTGCATAACAGCAATAATACTATGGCCGACAGTATTGTTTTCTTCTCTGGAGACGTTCATCGAATCTTGCCAGTAATCGCAACAGGGAAAAGAGAGGACGAATCCAACGCGTCTTTAATTGCCAGTTAGCATGACATCTTAACATAGCTCCAAAATTAATAAAATAAATGAAAAATTACAATGGCGAATGCAAAAGTACATAAAAAATTGAAATTTAAAGTTAAAACATTCCTGAAAGTCTGGGAATGCCCAGGATCGATATCATGCCAGTGTCAATGTCGACAGAAGATGAAAAGCGTCCAGATTCTCGATTCCTACCTATTTACATAATTAAGTCTGTACAGAACCGTTGCTGCGCGAATAGTTCTTGCACTTACCATGATTTTTAGTTGTCGTGAGACTGGCGGAAGACATTTTCAATATGCTGTCCACCGTTTTCTGCCACAAGCTGAAAACAGGAAACAGCATGTTTCACGACCGACTGGACTGTGTCAGTGGCCACGTTCAGAGTGCGTTGAGCAATGCGTCTTCAGTCCCGCTACGTTCGTAATTGAGAGCACTGAATATAGCATCTTTCAGATAACCCCAGAGCCAGAAGTCACATGGATTAATATCCGGTGATGTACGGCTGATAATTACAGCATTTCGAAAACGCCTCTGAAGCAGCTGCTTCCTGGCTGTGCAATGTGCAGAGGAGCGCCACCTTGCATAAAAATTATCCTATCCACATATCCAAGCTGTTGATGCGCTGTAATGACGTAGGTGCGCAAAAGACTCACATAGCGTTTGCCAGTGACGGTACAAGAACAAGACCCGCAGCACCCATGTCCTCGAAGAAATATGGTCTTGCGTTGAACGATGCCGTCTACCCACACCACGCAGTTACCTATGCAAAATGAAGCGCTACCGGTTTAGGTGTGAACAGATATTCCGTTGCACACACTCTGCAATTCTGTATACAGGGTGGTCCATTGATCGTGACCGGGCCAAATATCTCACGAAATAAGCTTCAAACGCAAAAACTATAAAGAACGGAACTCGTCTAGCTTGAGGGGGGAAACAAGATGGCGCTATGGTTGGCCCGCTAGATGACGCTGCCATAGGTCACACGGATATCAAATGCGTTTTTTTAAAAATAGGAACCTCTATTTTTTCTACATATTCGTGTAGTACGTAAAGAAATATGAATGTTTTAGTTGGACCACTTTTTTCGCTTTGTCGTAGATGGCGCTGTAATAGTCACAAACGTATAAGTACGTGGCATCACGTAACATTCCGTCAGTGCGAACGGTATTTGCTTCGTGACACATTACCCGTGTTAAAATGGAGCGTTTACCAATTGCGGAAAAGGTCGATATCGTGCTGATGTATGGCTATTGTGATCAAAATGCCCAACGGGCGTGTGCTATGTATGCTGCTCGGTATCCTGGACGACATCATCCAAATCTGCACACCAGTAGCAGACAAAATGCGAGAGAATCGGGAATCTCAAAAACGTCGGTGTTGAGATGCTACATCAACACCGATTGCACCTGTACCACATTTCTATGCACCAGGAATTGCACGGCGACGACTTTGAACGTCGTATACAGTTCTGCCACTGGGCACAAGAGAAATTACGGGACGATGACAGATTTTTTGCACGCGTTCTATATAGCGACGAAGCGTCATTCACCAACAGAGGTAACGTAAACCGGCATAATATGCACTATTGGGCAACAGAAAATCCACGATGGCTGCGAGAAGTGGAACATCGGCGACCTTGGCGGGTTAATGTATGGTGCGGCATTATGGGAGGAAGGATAATTGGCCCCCATTTTATCGATTCCAATCTAAATGGTGCAATGTATGCTGATTTCCTACGTAATGTTCTACCGATGTTACCTCAAGATGTTTCACTTGAAGCGGTATTGAATAGCATATTTCAAGACAGGTGGATTGGTCGTCGAAGCTCCATACCATGGCCCGCAAGTTCACCGGATCTGACGTCCCCGGATTTCTTTCTGTGGGGAAAGTTGAAGGATATTTGCTATTGTGATCCACCGACAACGCCTGACAACATGCGTCAGCGAATTGTCAATGCATGTGCGAACATTACGGAAGGTGAACTACTCGCTGTTGAGAGGAATGTCGTTACACGTATTGCCAAATGCATTGAGGTTGACGGACATCATTTTGAGCATTTATTGCATTAATGTGGTATTTACAGGTAATCACGCTGTAACAGCATGCGTTCTCAGAAATGATAAGTTCACAAAGGTACAAGTATCATATTGGAACAACCGAAATAAAATGTTCAAACGTACCTACATTCTGTATTTTAATTTAAAAAACCTACCTGTTACCAACTGTTCGTCTAAAATTGTGAGCCATATGTTTGTGACTATGACAGCGCCATCCATCACAAAGCGAAAAAAGTGGTCCAGCTAAAGTATTCATATTTCTTTATGTGCTATACGAATATGTAATAAAAAATGGGGTTTTTCTATTTTTAAAAACGCAGTTGATATCCGTTTGACCCATGGCAGCGCCATCTAGCGGGCCAACCATAGGGCCATCTGGTTTCCCACTTCAAGCTAGACAAGTTTCGTTCTTTGTAGTTTTTACGTTTGACGCTTATTTCGTGAGGTATTTGGACCTGTCACGATCAATTGACCACCCTGTATAAAAAAGTCTCTGCAGATGGAAATGGACTTCGTCTGTACACAGAATGTTCCAAGGCCATTTATTGTCAACTTCCACTCGAGCAAGAAATTCTAAAGTAAAAGTTTGTCTGACTGGCGGGTCAGTATGAGGCAACTCCGGAATGTGGGTAATTTTGTATGGACAGCAATGCAGGATGTTCGTAGACATTTATGCACCGTGCTCACAGGCATGTCTAAAGTCCGGGCAATTCCCCCTGCACTGCATGTTTGTACGCCAACGACTAGCCCCACCCGCAATGTTGTTGTCACATCTTCCACTCCCCTCTGTCACATTGAACTTCAAAAGAATCTGTTTTTTCGAATTTCATAATCATTTGCTCCATAACCTTGTCAGACATCGGATCAACGCCTCTTCTCATACCTTCGGGCGTCCAGAACGTCTGCAGGGCGACTAGTGCATAGTTACCGTTCTTGTTAAAGATTTTTACCAGCAGCGCGCATTCCTGCATTGACATTGTCATGATGGCGTCTCAAACGCAACCTGAGGAACAGCCGTGTATCCTGAGTCTTTTATGTTCACATATTCTGCCTCTCACAGCTCCATCTAGCGGTAAAATGTTCGTTAATTTTTTTGTTTCCGTAACATTTCCCTATTCTTCGATAATATTCCGATCCAGTTTGACTTCATTCTGAGGAATGGTTCAGACGTTTACAGCGTACTGAAACTGGATCTTTAATTATACTCACCCTGTATTATTTTGAACTTGTGTCACTGTATTGATCGTATATTGGGAGAATATTAAAAACACAGGAGGAACCACTTTATGATCGTTTACATGTTTATTCAAAGCATTGCCGACAACAGATGCATATGCCCAACTTCAGATGCTTGCATTCACATGTGAGGCAGTACGTATTCTTTACCCCGTGATAGCTGCTGTTGCACCACGTGACAAATAATTATTTCTTTCTTAAAGTTACAGTTGATTAATGTTAACCGATATTTTTAGCTAGACACCGAAATGTGTGCTCTACTTGCAAAAATGGTTACAGCAGGTACGAAAAAATCATCTTGAATTCGTACTTTCGTGTATTCCGATTTTTTACTAGGAAAACTATGTACGTTCCATTACACGTTATTTAATTTGATCAACAGCTTCGCATCATGAAGCACATACAATAATAAATAATTTCACTGGTACTGTTCGCAAGTTTCACTCGGCAGCACTTCACAGTTATTGACCCAGTCTTTTCGGGCGTACAAGCGCCGGTCATGAGCTTTATAAACGATATAACAGTAGCGTTTTTAAATGTTCATAGATTTTCTACGGAGCAGAGGCAACATGTAGAAATATGCTTATCCGTGACATGTAGTAAATTTTCATTGCTTTTGGTTTTTTTAATTTTTTGTTCTTACTTCTATGCGTGACTGCACTTAAGTTAACCTATGAGCTTGAGTTGTACAGCAAATTAATTGGAATTTGACATAACATTGTAACACATCTGAATACATTATGTGTTAAAATAGTGTCACTTATGTATACGTACTAACAGCAAGTTCAGGAACTTACAAGACCTTCTGCATAGAACGATATATTGGGAGTACATATTCTAATTACCAACTTGTACGGAGACACATTTACAATGTATTACTGTTTTTCTCTAATGATATTTTTACAGCTCAGGTAAATTGTTTCATGTAAATAATTCTAATACAAAGGTCACATAGTGAACTTAGGTAACGTATTAATAATCTTATGAATTGTACAACACAGCATGAAAGGTGGAAGTTTAGAAAGAGATTTTTATTTGCTAGTTCAGTCTGCTCATTCGGCAGATGTTATGGTGTATTGTGTTGTATTGTACTGTATGAAACTGGGGACCTAGAAACCACGGAGAGGCTTCGTCCCCGCCGTAGCCCTCAGTGGTTCACAACCCAAGCCACAGCAGTCCACTCACCTTACCGCCGCCCCACACCGAACCCAGGGTTGTTGTGCGGTTCGGCCCCCAGTGGACTCCCTGGGGACGTCTTACACCAGACGAGTGTAACCCCAATGTATGCGTGTAGAGTAATTGTGGTGTACGAGTACGTGGAGATAGTGTTTGCGCAGCAATTGTCGACATAGTGTAACTGAGGCGGAATAAGGGGAACCAGCCCGCATTCGCCGAGGCAGATGGAAAACCGCCTGAAAACCATCCACAGACTAGCCGGCACTCCGGACCTCGACACTTATCCGCCGGGCGGATTCGTGCCGGGGACCGGCAAGCCTTCCCGTCCGAAAATCAGTGCGTTAGATCGCACGGCTAACCGGGCGAGCTATGCTATCTTACACTGGTATATACTGTATGTATTTATATTTCTTCTAGCAGGTTCAACTTGTTACGTGTTTCTGTTACGTGTAGGATCTGTGCAGTGTTCTCCAGTTCTCCAGAAGCATGATCTTCACGTGGAGGATGTTACCCAAAAGCTCACTTACGATAGTTTTCCAGCCTAAATGCACCTTTATGACATTTTAACATTAATGTGAATTATTCCTTCTTGCTACCAAAATTTTTTGCATTAGAACATATATTTGTTATTTGTAACTGAAAGCATCGATTCAAATTAAAAAAAAAGTGTGATAGTGAAAAAAATAACTATTTCTCACACTGTTCAACAGTAGACTACATGGTGCCATCTTCACGCAGTATGGTTTCATAATAGCATTAAGTAAGCTATTGTCGTACAGTATTTATTGTGTTATCTGTAGAATTAAATCCTTGTCTTAAATGTTGGCTATTGTAAATCTCTAGGAAGACATTAAAGTACTTCTTCGCAATATAATTCACAACTTTTAATAAACAAAATATGATTTTACTCAAAGATAATATCAATCTATCCTAGAAAAGGCGGTAGATACACTAATGTTGTGTTATCTATAAGTGAAAAAGTTTCATTTCCAACACGTACCTGGTAACGGCGTTGACATAAGCAGATTGCGTCTGATTCTGAGCATTGATTGAAGTCCCCATTGCTGTTTCTGGGCATACGAGAAGGAAGCATCAGTCTAAAGGTATTTCAAATTCTTTTAAAAAGAAAATACAAAGAAGTATAAATATCTGGAGCCTTATACATTATGAAAGTAACCTGTGACAAAGGAATCTGTTACGCTGGCAACAAATTTTTGACATACACTATTTTGCCTGAATGTATTATTTTCTCGATGAAAATCACTTCGACGCTACACCTGTAAACCAAGAGTAATGCTTACATCAGAAAGCTTTCATATGACACTTGCAAACAAAATGTCAATAGCATACATTTGTTGCAGTAATGTGTATACTACCAGAGGACTCCAAAAATTAAAAAAAAAATCAGTAAATCCTTTCGATATTTTAAGAATTGATAATGAATAGACCTTAACTGACACATTAAATTCATCAAAAAAGGAAACAGTTTTTTTTAAGATTTTCATTGCTTTTCTTTAGCAGCTCCGATTATCTTTGTTAAATAACTGTCCTTTTGTTTAAGCACAATCCTTGTTTTCGAAGATGCCAATTTAATCTGCCTAGTATTAAGTAAATTTATGACGTCGTACATTATTAATATCCTGATGGGTTTGTTTGTTTCCAGTTTTGTATTTATTTTCAGTCTATAATCATTTTATCTTGAAACTTTTCAATTGGGCCGTATTTGCATAAAAACAACAATGGGTATTGTGGGTCTGCTTAAGGGCAAGAAAGTTGTTTTTATTCATTTTCTTTACAAACTAATTTCAGCAACATTATCGGCACATCAGTGAGTTTTCCTTCATCTAAAACATGCAAAATTAGCAACATTATGAACATTGTAAAACATTATTACATCTGTACTGTGTTTCCAAATACTGTATTTTGTGAATAGTTTTATAATACCTTATTTAAGTCACAGCATGGTTTCTACGATAGTTATAAGTTGTTCCTAGAATGTTTTCTGTGTTTTGCTGCCATTTCTTTGGCATACTGCATGTCATCAAGAACTGCATAAGCTGTTGTTATTAACAGATACGAAAAAGTGGACTTAGATAAGTTTGCGATATGCTATTGGGAATTGTGGCAGTGATGTGGATACAGTTTTGGTGTGCACATGTTGTTATGTAATTTTTCATTTACTCACGTTCATTAGTCTGCTTGCAGATACCTTTAAACACATAAAAACGTAATTATTACAACTTGGTTATAATTCAGAATATTACGTCATTGTATTATACGATACATTCTCACAACACTCGCGAAGAGCAAGATGGCGTAATGTTTTGAATTATGACGAAGATGTAAAAGTTACGCTTTTCTACAAGCCGACCAAAGAACACTAGTACAGTGCATACCAAAACTGTACCCACAACACTACTACGTTCTCGAGTAGTATAACGCTGACGTATGTAAGTCCACTTTTTCATATTTGTTAATAACAGCCGCTCATACAGCTGCAGATGAAATGCTGTACGACGAAGAAACGGCACCAAAACACAGAAAATATGCCGGAAACAACGGTCAGTGGAGAAGCCGTGCCCTGAGACTTAAAGGAAATAAGTTATTATAAAACTGTTCGTAGAATACTACATTTGAAACCAGAAAGTGCAGATGGAATAATGTTTTGTGACGTTTATAGTGAAGCTATTTTCCATGTTTCAGAATAAAGAAAAAAAACACTGGTAATTGGGATACTGTGGCTGAAACTAGTTGGGGGGGGGGGGGGGGAATAAAATTAAAAGTATTTTGCACCAAGGCGGACCTTCAATCCACCTTGTTGTTCAGTCTATAACTTAGAAACAATTCCACAAATTTTATTAGGTGGATCTATATTTTTCAACACAAGATGCGGTGAAAGCATCGTAGAGTCATATTGGCCCAAGTTCATTTAAAATTCTGAAGTGGTTTAGGACCACTATATTCGTATAATTTCAGTTTTGTTTGCTATAATGCATGTACAGTAATAATGGTTATTACTAAGTATTGTAGCAGTCTCGGAATGTTCCACCCTTCCACCAAGGCTGGGACAGGAAAACGGGGCCCACGTGTGGAGCCGCTGATACTGATGCTGCGGTGTCAGCGCTGATGGTCGGGCACTTCCCAGCCGACCAAATCAGCTTCTCCCAACGAGATCGGGCGAGTTTTGTATATAACGGACCGGTGATGCTGCTCTTTCTCTCTTCCTAGCCTCGACACGCGGTGCACAGCTCTTAAGAGACTGAAGTTTCCCGTCATGCCTGTCCTTGTATATGCCTTTGTATCCCTTCTTCCAGTAAGCCAAGGCTTACTTTCTTACTTCAGGTCTTCTTATTACCCCTAAATTCGTAGCCGGATTTGTCGCCCACCTTCCTAACTTGGTTATTTTGTGCTTCCGTTCTGGCTATTAGGCGCATTGGACCATAAAATTAAATATTTTCCCCTTCTAAATTGTTCTGTGGCACATTCTTCTTTCCGTGTCTCATATATCAGCGAAACCAACACAAAAATTTCAAACTTTACGTCGAGTGTCACACTGTTAATTTTCACACACACACACACACACACACACACACCACGTGTGTCTGTAGAAATATGATTGCAAATTCTCAAATTAAGTGTTCCAATGCTATTTCCATTTGGTGAAAAAGTATATGCTTAACAGGCAGTTAACCATATTTAGACCAAATCGAGATGGTATAACAACCTGACCAGATACTGCAGAAAAAACATGTTGGATGAAATGCTATAGCCGGCCGCGGTGGCCGAGCGGTTCTAGGCGCTTCAGTCCGGAACCGCGCGGCTGCTACGGTCGCAGGTTCGAATCCTGCCTTGGGCATGGATGTGTGTGGTGCCCTTAGGTTAGATAGGTTTTAGTGGTTCTAAGATCTAGGGGACTGATGACCTCAGGTGTTAAGTCCCATAGTGCTCTGAACCTTATTTTATTTTAATGCTTTAATAAGCAGGCCATCATTCAGGCAAATATGCAGCGTGCATTATTGCCAGCTACTGGAAGAATGCAATTAATTACAATTAATTAATTAGGCATGAACTTCGTGTACGGCACAATGATCCAAAAATATTTCCACATCAAAATCGGTATGTTAGATTTATCAAGTGTTACAGTGTTAATTCAACAACTACATTGTCTACAGATATATGCCATCAACACAATATTTATCTTAAAATCAATTCCACAACTTGTGAAAATATTCGTCAGCAACAAGCACACAAAATATTAGGTCTAGTGTTATAATGGTATCACCACGTGGAAATGTGTAAAGGGTGTTGGCATTTCGATCTGAGAATGTTACTAGTGGTTCATAGAGTGAACTGCCATCACCTGGCATTTTTACAAGTTTTTCAGTAACGATTCACCTTAGAAAGCATTCTTGAGAAGAGAATGCATCATTTTCTGTACTACAAAAACAGAATCGAAGATATTTATTTCTATTTAACTAGACTAACTTTAGATTATGTACAAAACGAACGTTCAAGGACGGCTGCGATGTTTGCTGACTGAAATTATGGTGCTAAGCCTCTCTCAAACCTTTCCGGATTAAATTTCCCATAATCAGTTACAAAATACTACCGAAAATACCATGTGTATACCATGTGCAATAGCATACAAGATAACTAAAAGATAAACTAACCAAATATCATTTTAGAAAGGAAGGAAGGGGTTTTGACGATATTTTTAGTACAAGGTGTCACTTAAACCGCATGTTTTCACGAGTCACAAGAACTCAATCTTATAAAATTTTAACATGCGAACAACATTCCCAAAAACAGTGGTGAAACATAGCGGAGATTAAACTTGGCGAAAGCTAATGGTGGGAAAAGTGAGAGCTGAAAGATCGATATCTCGAAGATATAATCTTCGCAAAAAAATAAAATTATTTATCGTAATATGTAATGACTTCATGTACAAGACACAAGCACGTTGCTTATCGTAACACGCAAGCGTAATTACAGACTTCCGATTATTAACGAAAATTCAATTTCTGCACGAAAATAAAAATGTCTTATTTCTCAAAATATGTATGATTTCGACCACAAAATGTGCTTGAAACTTTGAAAATTTCTCGGATATTCAGCTGGGTGACGTCGTACAACAGGCGCAATATTTCCGCAAGACGACTTCATGCCTTCTTCAGGCTTTCTTGGTGTCTGATTGATCTTTGATGGATGCCGACTTTACATAATCTTTACCCTCCACCCCCAGTCTCCGTCTTGGCGATTCCGTGCGGTCCGCGGCCGGTGGTGGGGCAAGCGCGGCGCCGGGTGGTGGGGGAAAACACATGCAGGTTTGTACCTGCATGCCTCCAGCTGTCATGCTCCCACATAGCTAGAGGGTGACCAGAGCACACTGGTGCACAGAGCACGCGAAATCTCGGACTGTGACAGCCTGGCAGCTGAATTACAGCACCTATAGGCAGTGTTGCGCACGAACGGTTACAACAACTGCCAGACAAAACACGCCTTAAGATCGAAAAAGCCGAGATCACAGCCTTCCGAGGACGAAGACAAACCAGCTGCGATGGCGATTATACCATCAGTCGGGAACACAGCGGCAAATATCGGCAGAATAGTTCGAAAATACAAAGATAAACGCCTGTTTCGTCCTCCACCCAAAAAGAAGAAGTTATTAGGATAAGTCAAGGACGACTTAGGGCTCCGGAAACTGGGAAATGTATGTAGGCCAGAGCATCCGGACGGTACAGGAGAGATGCAGTGAACATAAACGCCACACAGACAACGCACAGCCGACCAAGTCCTCCGTGGCAGAGCACTGTATCTCATATGGACATGACATGAATTACGATGGCACAAATGTATTACAACAATCGAACATCTTCTGGGACTGTATCCTCAAAGAGGCAGTGGAGATCCGGCTGCATAACGAGTTAATAAATAGACAGCGGTTTCCAGTTAAGCAAGGCCTAGGATCCAGCCTCGAGTATGATTAACATACAGCGACAGTGTACATGGAAATCGGCTCCTGCCGGGACACCTGAAGAAGAAGATGCATCGTCACCACGGCAGAGCAGTTACGCACGCGGCAGTGGCCGCGGAAGGACTGCGGTCCATGAGCTGCCGGGGGACGCTGCTCTTCCCCCACAATCCGGCGCCGCGCTTCCCCCACCACCGGCCACAGACCGCACAGAAGCGGCAAGACGGATGCGTGGGAGGGGGTTAAGGATTGTATAAAGTCGGTATCAATCAGAGATCAATCAGATTCCACGAACGCGTGAAGAAGGCAAGGACCTATATCTCTGACGTCGATCTGTTGTAGAATTTTAGAACATGTTTTTTGCTCGAGTATCACGTCGTTTTTGGAAACCCAGAATCTGCTATGTAGGAATCAACATGGATTCCGGAAACAGTGATCGTGTGAGACCCAACTCGCGTTATTTGTTCATGAGACCCAGAAAATATTAGATACAGGCTCCCAGGTAGATGCTATTTTTCTTGACTTCCGGAAGGCGTTCGATACAGTTCCGCACTGTCGCCTGATAAACAAAGTAAGAGCCTACGGAATATCAGACCAGCTGTGTGGCTGGATTGAAGCGTTTTTAGCAAACAGAACACAGCATGTTGTTCTCAATGGAGAGACGTCTACAGACGTTAAAGTAACCTCTGGCGTGCCACAGGGGAGTGTTATGGGACCATTGCTTTTCACAATATATATAAATGACCTAGTAGATAGTGTCGGAAGTTCCATGCGGCTTTTCGCGGATGATGCTGTAGTATACACAGAAGTTGCAGCATTAGAAAATTGTAGCGAAATGCAGGAAGATCTGCAGCGGATAGGCACTTGGTGCAGGGAGTGGCAACTGTCCCTTAACATAGACAAATGTAATGTATTGCGAATACATAGAAAGAAGGATCCTTTATTGTATGATTATATGATAGCGGAACAAACACTGGTAGCAGTTACTTCTGTAAAATATCTGGGAGTATGCGTGCGGAACGATTTGAAGTGGAATGATCATATAAAATTAATTGTTGGTAAGGCGGGTACCAGGTTGAGATTCATTGGGAGAGTGCTTAGAAAATGTAGTCCATCAACAAAGGAGGTGGCTTACAAAACACTCGTTCGACCTATACTTGAGTATTGCTCATCAGTGTGGGATCCGTACCAGATCGGGTTGACGGAGGAGATAGAGAAGATCCAAAGAAGAGCGGCGCGTTTCATCACAGGGTTATTTGGTAACCGTGATAGCGTTACGGAGATGTTTAATAAACTCAAGTGGTAGACTCTGCAAGAGAGGCGCTCTGCATCGCGGTGTAGCTTGCTCGCCAGGTTTCGAGAGGGTGCGTTTCTGGATGAGGTATCGAATATATTGCTTCCCCCTACTTATACCTCCCGAGGGAATCACGAATGTAAAATTAGAGAGATTAGAGCGCGCACGGAGGCTTTCAGACAGTCGTTCTTCCCGCGAACCATACGCGACTGGAACAGGAAAGGGAGGTAATGACAGTGGCACGTAAAGTGCCCTCCGCCACACACCATTGGGTGGCTTGCGGAGTATAAATGTAGATGTAGATGTAGAGTCGGCTTGCCGAAATATAGCGCCTGTTGGACGCCGCCACCTGGCTGAATAGTCAAGAAACTTTTGAGATTTCCGTACGCCGGGAAAACCTCAGATCACACAGACACTTGAAACTAGGATCATAACATCTTTTTGTAACATTTAAAAATACGTGTGGCTGCGGTGCAAGGCCATGTTGGGTTGCACTGTGCCCTTACCAGTCGTCTGATTTCACATGTCAGGCTCGCCATGCACTGCAAGGAATGTGCACTTTCGGTCTACATACTGGTGGCAGCCTTCTGACACAGTAAAGAGCTGCTGTCTGTTCGAATCGGCCAGGTACGAAATTCCTCAGCTCAGATGTGCGCGCCTTGTGGGTGCAGGTATCTGACCGCCCGTCCCAATACCGCAGCGGCGGGTCGTGGGATCGGCTCCCGCTCCACCAAACGTCGCCCACCCATCGCCGGCCGGCTGTGTTCTGCCCCGGTCGGTGACTATTATTGATGCAGTAAGACGTTGGCTCCGCCGTCAACCGGTAGAGTTGTTCCATGAAGGTGGCGTAAGGCCGCCGCATTGAACGGAGATAATGTTGAAAAATGGGGACCTGTAGCCATAGATTGGAGAATACTGCGATACATTGGAACCCTGAATAAAACCAGCCTGCTTTCAGAAAAAAAGGTTTTATATTACTTAGTTAACGCCCCTCGTTGGTTGAGACAAAGAAGAATGGTTAAAACTGGAGCCAGGGGGATGAGACACGTAACAAAAGAACTTTAACTATAAAGCTAATTATTAATAGTAACTTTGTAGAGAAAGGGGACAATTGTGGAGCAGTCACAGCAGCAAATTGCAAATCTTTTGTTGGAGACGAACAATTAGAGGAACGTCTGAATCATGGAGTTGTGGCTGCATCAAAATTTAATGGGGACGAAAGGTACAAACAAATTCCCTTGGAGCAACAGCTTCAATTGCACAAGCCCCTATGGTTTTGCCATCGATGGCAATGGCAGTTAATCCGGTAGAAGACGTTTCTTGGAACTTATACGGCCTTTTTAGAGGAAGCCGAATGAAAATGGGCATGCATTTCTACATAACATCAGAGATTTTAGTCAAATTTGTGTAAGCTCAGACGAGAATATTATTCAACTTACGTTAGTTGCGTGGTGATGCCAGCAGCTATAATGAGTCCTTAGATTCACTAATAAACGCTTCCTCTCTGTAAACACTTTTGTGCGCTTTGGTGAAGCCTTTCACAGACAAAAATGTGTTAGCTATTATCGGAATAAGTTATCTACTTTAAGTAAAGAAGCTGTAGAAGATTTTGAATCGTTTGCCACACATATGTTTTGACAGAATGCCAAGAACGTAGCTATGCCCTGCTTCATGACTCCGAGGTTTGCGATATAGATGTCTTTGTTAAAGAAAATGATCCTATATTAGGAGGCGACATCAGGTTCGTGCTCCCTGGTATCATGGAACAAGGGGTAGGACTATCTCTGTTGATGGAAGATCTAAATCAGTTTGTAACAACTGCGACCCGTGCCACTAATGTAGAACATACATTCATAAACGGAGCAAGGGGTGGTCGTTGCCATCAATTGGAACACCAGGCGCACGATCGCTGAGCATCATGTAGCGTGCATTGTAGGGTTCAAATGGTTCAAATGGCTCTGAGCACTATGGGACTTAACATCTGTGGTCATCAGTCCCCTAGAACTTAGAACTACTTAAACCTAACTAACCTAAGGATGGTTCAAATGGCTCTGAGCACTATGGGACTCAACTGCTATGGTCATAAGTCCCCTAGAACTTAGAACTACTTAAACCTAACTAACCTAAGGACATCACACACATCCATGCCCGAGGCAGGATTCGAACCTGCGACCGTAGCAGGCGCGCGGTTCCGGACTGCGCGCCTAGAACCGCTGGACCACCGCGGCCGGCAGCATTGTAGGGAAATAGGCCATATGCAACAGGCATGCTGTAGTCATCGGTAACATAAGACAGAGTGTTAGTTGAGCCCACGGAGCGAGTGGCAGAGGCAGAAATTTGGGAAACGAATTAGGAGCTGAGTAGCCTTTTGTTAATCTAGAT
This sequence comes from Schistocerca nitens, assembly GCF_023898315.1. NCBI lineage: Eukaryota > Metazoa > Arthropoda > Insecta > Orthoptera > Acrididae > Schistocerca > Schistocerca nitens. The sequence continues at coordinate 380,409,362 of NC_064621.1, read as the reverse complement.
TAATCTGGTGATAAGCTAAGGCTTAGAAAAGGCTGAAAATGTGAAGTTTCTCAGAGAGTTAAGTTAGAAAATAGCGAACACACTTTTTGCTAGCCCAGCACAAGTGAATAATATTCTTCCACTTTAGCAGCAGGCACGTCTTGCGGCAGCGGCGCTGTCTTCTGAGCGGTTTATGACAAGAAATAATATTCCCTTTAGGCTTGTGGAAGATTAATTTGAAGAACAGTACGGAAGTGTTTCCGCTTACAGTAGAGGTATTATCACAGGAAAATTCAGTTTTTGATACGCTGACAGGGAGTGTCTTCCTGTGCTCCGTTCACGGTGCAGTTGACTTTGGGTTACATACTGACTGAATAAGTGACCGAGAATTCCTGATTGACAACGAAAATACTGTACAGGAATCTAAAAACGACAAGAAAGGATCTGTCCTACCATTCTCGGATCGATGCACTTCAGTCGTTAAGTCAGCTGATTGCAGAATTATACATAGTGGAATGGGAACTATTCTCTGCGTGATGGCCAAACCTACATTCTTCAAGCACCCAGTTATTCTGGTGGATGAAATTCCAAGGAATGAGTTGCTAGACGGATTATAAGTCCACGTAGAAAGAAATATATGAGAACTTGATGTATTTAATGAAGAGATATTTTTGCCTGTTAGCAATGCTATTTTGGCAGGATAGGTGCCATAATACCAAAGGGAACAATTTTAGCGAGTATACAAGAGTTGCCAGTAAATGAAATTTTCCAATGGGAAGACAAGGATAAAGGAGGAAATTTACATGTATAACAGTATATGTAAATAACACAGATATCACAACCCCCTTAAAACAGAAGTTCAAAAAAAGTTGTTGCAGCTGCCTGAGGAGGGCACAAATTTATTATATTCAGTGGTCTTAATTTAGTACAGCTAATGAAGAACGAGAGGATTTGCCTGCTACAAATTTGATGTATCATGAGATTCCCACCAGAGACACACAGACAATCATCCTTATCATTTGTGACCTATTGTTGAACAGAATGTTTGAGAATAGATGAAAATACAATAGAATGCTGTCCCTGGGCTTTGCCTGTCTTGATTATCCCAATTCGGACACAAAATGCAGAAACATCAGAACTAATGTGTATAGACATGAGAGTTTTGAACTCTGGCTACATGTACTCTCTCAAGAATGTATAAAACAGTGAACAGTTGGGCAGCTGCCAATTTTCACAACGCAAGACATCTTGCTATCTATCATCGAGTACTTATTGTACTAGAAGAATGTAATAAAACTGCCGGCCGAAGTGGCCGTGCGGTTAAAGGCGCTGCAGTCTGGAACCGCAAGACCGCTACGGTCGCAGGTTCGAATCCTGCCTCGGGCATGGATGTTTGTGATGTCCTTAGATTAGTTAGGTTTAACTAGTTCTCAGTTCTAGGGGACTAATGACCTCAGCAGTTGAGTCCCATAGTGCTCAGAGCCATTTGAACCATTTTTTTTGTAATAAAACTAAATCTGTAGTGCTGTAAGGGCATTTCGATAGGAGAAGGTGTTACTAGAGGTTCATAGGAAGACAGCCATCACCCAGCTGTGCCGTACCACAAGTCGATAAGTCGCGTCCAGCTTGCAAGTGGGCTGATCTTTGACCAGGGGACACGTGGATACGATACAGACTAGTAACCCTACCCAAGGCATACACTTCGGTATTGATCAGCCTTCAATATATTGTGATGTAGAGCAATATAAAAGGCACATTTTTCTTATTTATGCCCATACAGTCATTAAAGGAGTGACACACCCACCTGAAAAAAAAAAAAAAAAACTGAGTTCAATGTCTCCGAATGAATGCCATTCAAACCTAAATTGATAAAAAAAAAGTTCTATCGTTTTTTAATGATGCACCCATATTTGTCGCAAATTCCTTTTTTTCGAAATCCCCTCCTCCTCATTATTTTGGTTTTCATTTCATCATGGCATTCCAAAGTCGCATTTGTCAGGAATACCTCCATATCTCTGTATGAGCACCTGATATGTGTCAACTTCAATGCGGGGTTGTTTAACAAGTCATTCCTGCATACACATATTCCAAATATATGCTCAACATATATTGTTCTCTCTCTCTTTTAATTTTGTGAAGTATAAAATACATTGTGTTGTATTTTTGTTTCCTTTTACACATGGTATACTTTTTTGTTTTCAAGCTGTAACCTTTTCAGACTTAATTATGATATATCTGAAATCATTTGTAAATTATTGTAACATTATTGTAAATCTGTACAATAATGAGGAAGTGCAGAATTGTTAATGTCAAAAAAATGCTAAATGCAGTTTCATTTGGCCCACCAAGCACTAATACAAGCACATACTCTTTCGAATACCACTTCATCACATATGACTGAATTTGGTATTAACGTTTCACTATTACTTTTGTCGAAATGAAAAACAACGGGGAGGGGATTTCGTAAAAAAATGACTTTTTTGACAAATCTTGATGGATCGTTGTAACGTGCGTTGAAAACCACAGAACTTTTATTTGATTTTTTTGTAAATATCTGTTATCGTATCAACCGGCCGGAATGGCCGAGCGGTTCTAGGCGCTTTAGTCTGGAACCGCGCAACAGCCACGGTCAAAGGTTCGAATCCTGCCTCGGGCATGGATGTGCGTGATGTCCTTAGGTTAGTTAGGTTTAAGTAGTTCTAAGTTCTAGGGGACTGATGACCTCAGAAGTTAAGTCCCATAGTGCTCAGAGCTATTTAAACCATTTTTTGTTATCGTTTCAGCGGTAATAATTCAGAAGTATTAAAATCAATTTTTTTCAAGGGGGCGTATCTCACACTCTTATCGGCTGTATGGGCATAAATAAAAAATAAGTCTCTTAGTTTGCTCTACACTACAACATATTCAAAGCTGGCCAAAATCGAATATAGTTCTTGGTAAGTCTTTTTGTGAGTCTCTGGCGAATGCGCTCTCTCTCTCTCTCTCTCGGAGCTGAACCGGCGAGCTGGAAGAAAGTAATGTGGCGTGTAAGCGGTCTGGTGTGTTCGATATCTGACAAGTGGCCTGGTCGTATGAGCTGTTACTGTTACGGGAAGTCATGAATTTGTCGCTCTGCTGGGCCGTCAGATACGCAGTGTGTGTCTAGGTGGAAGTTGTAAAACTGTGGGTTGAAGGACCACAACAGCGCGACAGTACGTAGCTGGGAGACGGTAGCTGGCAGCAGGTGGACCGTTGGAGGCCGAGGGGCGCATTTTACAGTTGCGTTCCAGTTCTAGGGACGGAAGCGGCCAAAAACTTGCAGCCAGAAGCAGCCTTCCCCTAAGCCTTCATTCAAAAGACCAGGTGAGCGGTTTCCTGGAACGTTGCGCCAGAATCCAGTTCTCATGTGACATACTTCCTAGCGTGCTTTTTGTGCACGCAGTTTCTCTTGTGCCTCTCCGCTGCTGTGTCGGCAGGAAATTGCTGGTGTGTGGTGTTCGAGAAATTATCTTTTCTGACGGCAAGCCGTTGTTATTGCGACTGAAAACTGTCGTCGCGTTTGGCTAAGCTCAGTCTCCCGTGCGGAAAATGCTTCTAGTGTGTTATGGGTTATTCACTTGCTGTTTTCCCCTGATACATATTTATATTATCGGTTTGACGCGTTACAGATTTAACGTTCCTTATTGGGTGTCTTAACACCTAGCGTTGAAATTTGTTTCCTTCTTAGCGCTTATGCGGAAGTTGTATAGTGGTTATTAAATAACCTTTCGGTTCGTCGTAGTATATGAGAAGCGTTCTGTTGGTCAGGGACCAGTAACTGCATTTTCTGTCGTGTGGTTTGGGTACTCTCATGGTTGTTGAATTCTTGCTCAATAGGGGGAGTGTTGATTGAAGTATGGACACATGGTATTTCGTATACATACTGGATTTTCTGTCTGAACTATCGACAGACAAATAAATGGCTTGGATTCAGTCCTGTATTAAAAAAAATGATGTTAAATTCCTCAGTCCTCCAGTCATTCCACTCACTATCATATAAGCGCGCAGGCACCATGCACGTACAGTTTGGTAGTAGAGCTTCGTTACCTTTGGGAGGTTGGGTTAGTTGACTAAACACGATTTGTTACCTATGTTTCAGCAATTTTCTTACTAGTAATTTTGGTGATAATTTTCTTGTTTTGTCGGAATCCACTTGTGTGCAGGTGTTTTCAAAATGTTCAAATGTGTGTGAAATCTTATAGGACGTAACTGCGAAGGTCATCGGTCCCTAAGCTTACACACTACTTAACCGAAAGTTTCCTAAGGACGAACACACACACCCATGCCCGAGGGAGGACTCGAACCTCCGCAGGTATTTTCAAATACACTCGCTGGTGATATGGGGTCTCACCCGGTGATGGGGGTCGCCTGCTGGGGAACGAGCAGCTCAGGTACGAGTCGCGTATTCGCGGTCTTTCGGAGCGCGGAGATGTCGGGGAGCTGTGTTTAGGTGTCCGTGGGCCGGCGATGTTCCGGTACAGGTTACTGGGTAACATATTGTTCAGGTGCGTGCCACGCTGGAGTGCTGCGGCGCTTGTCTTTCCGATCTTCAGAAAAAAACTTGCATTGCTAGAAGGTAGCCAACTATCACGAGCACAAACGTACTAAATGCAGGTCCAGGGTACGCACCGAGTTAACCGAACTGAGGACACAGGACTGATAGTACCAGATTTACAAACAAAGGAGAGGGTTTCAAGCTGATGTATTGCAGTTACAACTGAAACTGAGCGCTGTAGAATAGGCAGGGGATGCAGGCGGGAGTGAGAAGACAATGCCTTGTTATCAGAAAAATGGGGAGATTCTTTTAGCATAGGGAGACGGAGTGTGGACAGCGAGTCATGTCATTTTGGTAAATTTGCCAAATCGGCTTGTAAGTGTGCTGGAAGGAGTGGAGTATCTTGCCGTCGACTCTGTGCAACAACTAGTAGTAAAGTTGGTTTTCTGTAAATTAGAGAGAGAGGTTAATGCGTTCCGCGTTCCATGGAGTGTAATGTTTCAGCTGTTCTATTTACTGTGTCGACGTTCATTCGCCGACAGGTTGAGTGCTGGTCCGTCAGGACCTTTGGAGTCTGGGGGAGTCGCGCACTAGGATTTTGAGGGAGAGGTTCTCGGTCAGGGTTAAGAGCTTCTCCTAACTTGTGTGGGTGGTACCGAGTGGAGGAGTGACAGCAGGTGCCAGTGCTAAAGACCTCAGTAAAATATTTTCTGTTTGGGCTACCCAAGATTCACATGACACTATTCCGGAATTTATTTCTTGGGAGTTCCGGAATCCCTGCTTTCAACATGAGATTATGCATGCCACCACAACACCCTGCAATGCCCAGAAATTCTTTGCAGAAATATTTAAAAGGAACATTAAATCTGTATTGATTAAACATCACCTTGAAGTCCAGTGGAAGTGGAGTTGTTCCCCTCCATGGCTCAGTTTTGCGTTTAACACAGTTTTGCGTTTAATACAGCAAGGCATGAAGCTCATCAGGCCACCCCAGCATCGCTCATGTTTGGTTATCCATTGAATTTCCATTATCTAACCTGTGACCCACCACAGACCTGTTGCCTGAGGATACCTCTGCCAATGTTTTTAGCGACTACTGGCGCCAGACTAAGGTTAACATAGAAAGGATCCACAAAAGAGAAGCAGTGTGGTGCAGCCGCGGCCGATGTCCAGGTAACTTCAAGGTCGCTTTATATGAAGAACTTTTGGGACGAGACAATGGAAGCAAAGCCTGGGGTAAGTTGCTCCAACGTTTTCTGGACGTATAGTACATCCTCATCACTCTTTAGGTCATTCAGGGCATGACCACAGGCTGACCCGACTCACGTGAAAGCTGGTGGTTCTGCCTAGATAAGTTTTAAACATTTGTAAGCCCTACCCTGGGGGTTACGTTTAGGGATGGGGGGTGGGGGCGGAGGAGGGAGTCGTGCCGTGAGTCGATAGGTCGTATCTGGCTTGCAAATCGCTGAAATTCAGCCAGAGGGCCGTGGGCATGGTACTGCGTCTCCGGCAGCCGCGCACACGCTGTCACTTTCTTGGAGCTGAACTGGCGAGCAGGAATGAAGTAGTGGAGCAAGCAAGCCGTTGGGTGTGTACGACTTTGATACATAGCCTGAGTCGTGCGATTTATTCCAGGGAGTTCTGAATATCACTGTGCTGGGCCATTGGATAGTGGGTCACTTCTTGGCGGAAGGTGGAAAACAGTGGGTTAGAGAACCAGGACAGCGTGACCATATGAAGCCACTCGTCCAGTCCTCCCACGTCCTATGCTGTAAGCACGCTGGCATTAGGCATGCTACACCAACATTTTTATGAGATTTTCTCTAATGCTCCCTTAGCAAGCGCTATCTCAGCGGCGGGGGGAAAGTAATGCATCATTTGATAAACTAGAAAAATATAATCAATGTCATTAATAGGTTAATACTGCTTATTATTTCCATTTAATTAGTCCTACTTGAGATTATGTACAAAATGCACGTTTGAGGAAAGCTGTGATATTTACTGATTAAAAGTCTGGTCCCAAGGTTCCACAGATTTTATTTCCCATAATCGGCTGCAAAGTAAAGGCACAAATCTAATCAAAATTCCCTATTGAAAGCATACGACACAGCTAAAAGAAGCCGGCCGGTGTGGCCGTGCGGTTCTAGGCGCTTCAGTTTGGAACCGCGTGACCGCTACGGTCGCAGGTTCGAATCCTGCCTCGGGCATGGATGTGTGTGATGTCTTTAGGTTAGTTATGTTTAAGTAGTTCTAAGTACTAGGGGACTGATGACCTCAGATGTTGAGTACCATAGTGCTCAGAGCCATTTGAACCATTTTAGCCAAAAGACATACTTACTGAACAAACACCATTTCAGAAGGCTCTGAGCACTATGCGACTTAACTTCTGAGGTCATCAGTCGCCTAGAACTTAGAACTAATTAAACCTACCTAACCTAAGGACATCAGACACATTCATGCCCGAGGCAGGATTCGAACCTGCGACTGTAGGGGTCGCTTCGGCTCCAGGCTGTAGCGCCCAGAACCGCACGGCCACTCCGGCCGGCACCATATCAGAAGGAAGGAAAGTGTTTCGACGATATTTTTATTGTAATGCATTGCATGAACTACGTATTTTCATAACTCACGAGAGGAACTTAATTCTACAAAATGTTTACATCCAAAACACCATGTCCAAAAACAGTAGTGAAATAAAACAGAGATGAAACTTGACGAAATCCAATTGCGGAAAAAATCGGAGACGAAAGCTCGATACCGCGAAAACACAGTATTTTCAACCCAAAGTTATGCAAAAAATACATAACAATTTCAAGTACAAAACACACACATGCTGCTTATCGTAACACGCAAACATAATTACAGATCTCCCATTAATAACGAAAATTCGAATTTCCATCGAAAGAAACGGTTTTATTTCCCAAAATACATAAGACTTGGACCACAAAATACAGATGAAACTACTGTCATAACTTAATTGTTCTCTAACATTTAAATGTACATACGGCCCACATACTGACATTACCGATACAATCTTTAGTTTAAGCAGCATTTATTGCCAATGCTGAAATAAATCATAAGTTAGCCTATGAGCATACTTCCATATTTTACCAATCATTAGATTGATGAAAACACAAAAAACCTGAAGGCCCCAAATTCATAGAGTGCAATCTGATTATTCTCACTTATGGTTCTACAGACATTCATAGTCATATAGTGCAACGAACATTTTGTTTCATTTAATATTTCATAGATTAGCAAGACAGATTTATGCTTTCAAGTAGAAAGTTGTTATGTTTCATCGAAATCACCTTGAGACGCCTCACTGCTACTAAATAATGAATAAAGTGTCGAGTAACCGCCATCTCGAATTCTCTTACCTTATACGAAATGAAAATAATTTATTAATCCTAAAGTTGTTCTTTGTGAGCACCTAATACGAGCTGAAATGGTTTTTCGGTAGAGAAAACTGATTTGTATTGGGTACGAGTTTAGGTTAAGTGCTTCCTTAAAGGCAGTCAGCTATACCTCATGGTTGATTTATTCTACTGTCTGGTGAAACGGTGCTTCACTTAATTAAACTTACGAAAGGTGCCAGTTTGAAACAAAGATATGAGATTTGCACTAACTTTATAATTATTACTGTATTTCAAAATTTACAAGAGCCTTACACCGCCCAAGTGATCAACGTACAAACACCTACAGCTCTCAGCGTAGTCGTTCAACGATCGATCCCTCGATACATGTTTGAAAATAGTATGAAAAGTAGAAGCTCTATTTGTTGACTGAAGTACCAACTTACTTCACTTCATCAACAGTTAAATTCAGTTAATAAACATGTCAAAAACGGCCACACAATAGTCGTACTCAATAGAGCTGTCTGTTACACATTCGGCAAGAAGATCTAAGCAACAACACTGCCCCAATGTAACAAGCCAACGCGTAGTGAAAAACACATTACCTCTTGTTGCTGTGCAGACAATTGGAGAGGGGAAATATATACTTGTTGTTCTGACGTCCTCAATACGAACTCATTACTGCACTCACACACAGCTCCCTCTCCCTCCCTCTCTCTCTCTCTCTCTCTCTCTCTCTCTCTCTGTCTCTCCCTTTCAGTGCATCTTATAGTAGCTATACTCATAACCACTTCATACCAAAGTCCCACATTCTATCCACGGTAGTACCGGAACGGAGTAAATCAGACAACTGGCTGACCATCACACACAACTTCTAAGCGACCACTTTCCTGCCAGCAGTGTCTGCCTGCTCGCAACCATAAGAGCAAACACACTCCAACTACCTACTACAATTTAACTGAATGCTTCTCCGTTTCGTAGCTAACCTGCCGAAGTAAGGTGACTAGGTCCGCGCTATTCATTAGCTGGGCAGATCCCGCACTGAAGACTACAGACAAAGACTTAAGTGTAGTTGATGTAGTAGAGAAATTGCGGAAATCGGTCAGTGTGTTACCGATACAAAATCCAAAGTGCGTGCAAGTAATCGACATGTAAATAAATAGAGCTTGTGAAAGATGACTGATCAAAGCAGACACCTTTCAGATTAGATTCTGTATCAAACCACATATGGGCTCTACTTCTGGTCTAGCTTAGAGCTGAAAACTCACTGGGCTGCGGGGATTATCGAAGTAAGCATTGTCATTCTCACAATTTTGGTACTGTCCACATATTACGTCCGCGAAAAGCAGTTTCATCTAGTTCACTGTTCATATGTACATCTTCCCTTGGTTCGAATACATTTTTCTCAGCAATAGGATCAGAACGCCTACCACGAGCTACTGTTTTTTGTTGGTACATCAGGTGGCGACTGTTCAAACCAGTAACAAAAAACCTGGAAAGGTTGAGCTACTGAAACATGTTTTCAGTAGCAATACATATTCGTATAGGTAAAAATGATGGTTGCTATGCAACTACACACTTTCAAAGTCAATCTAACATTATAGTGCCCCTTACTGCACTGATATTTCTAAGTCGTGGAGTCACGCAATCAAAACGGCACGACACTTTGAGGTTATGCACATTCGTGGTAAGAAATGAGAATTGCTATGCTTCCATTCACCAATTTTCAAAGTCAATGAAGTATAATATAGTTCTATGAATGACCAGTAATATTTTCAGGCTGAAATACCAACACCCTTCTCATATTTGGACGTGTTGATACTATTATAAAACTTAACATAACATTATGTTTGTATTGTTGATGTATCTTTTCACAAGATTTGCAGTTGACGTTGACATAGAGATTGTGCCACTAATACACTTTTGCAGCGGGTGTGGTTCTTAAATTAACAATGTGTCATTTTCTGCCGTTATAGGCTTGATCGGGTTACTTCTGTTACATTACCTCATTTAGGACTAAACATGAAGTTTAAACCACATGTTTACGTGTTATTTTTAGCCACACATTTTGATAACAATTGAGACGTGAAATACCATTTGGGCACTTCATCTGAGATTTCAGTCATGTTTTGATGGAAATGTGTGTGCATATGTAGAGAATAACATTGTGACACTTGACATAAGCATTGAAGTTTTGGTGTTATAAGGCATTTCTGCGGACGTTTTAATCACGGAAAGAACACCGAGACATCTGACAAGCATTATAGAACAATTTAAATATGGAGAATGTTTCAAGGTCCGTTGTGCCCTAGGCCAAGTATTGTACAATAGGAAAACTGTGAACATACAAAAGTGCTGCTTAAACTGTGTGTGTGTGTGTTTAAATATGGAAACACTGCAAGCTACCCCCTGAAAGTAATTCTTCGGATAAATACATTTGAACGTGACAGAAGAAATGTCAGATCGTTTGGATATTTTTGAGCACGATCTAAGTGGCTACTCCAGCGTCATGTTTGATTGAATGTTTCATTTTAATAGCTTGTAAGGTATCAGGACGACTGGCTGTCTCATTTTAATTCCTTCTTAAATACTAGGCTGTGACTGGCTGGAGATGGCAGTGGAGAGATGTGGTGGGTGAGGAAGGAAAGCGTGGTTGGGGGGGGGGGGGGGAGGGGGGAGACAAGATGATGTGAAGAAAGGATGTGTGGATTGTAATGTGATGGTGGCGTTATAGATAAGGAGGGGCGTGACTTGTGATGTCACGGGTAGTGTAGCTGTGTAGTTTCTATCCCACAAGCTATTTTTAAGGAAATTTTTGATCCAGAATCTTCATAGCATTCCTACTCTAGGTAAAAAGTTTTTTTATTTCTGCATCGAATTGAAGTACATTAAAAACCACCACTATCATACGCTAGTGACAGGATTGTAGAGGTGGTATATCTGATCAGCTGTGAACAGCTGACTTTATTTCACCAATTCAAAACACGAGCAACAGAATGCATACAATGAAACAGACCCCTGAAAGTCTTTTCTCAGGGGGTTTTGAATGCAAAGTGAGGCTGGCACCCAATGTGGAATCTACAAAGTGTGGAGAGAGATAAATAGCAGAATGGTTATTTGCATATTAGCGAGGCATCAAATGATGTCTACGAAGGTGAGGTATATGACAGAATATTAGATGGTGGAGACTAAGCACGTTACACTGGTAATTCCTCTTTCAGCAACGAACATATCTGTTCGGATACAGAGTACTTGAATGAATGTTCTACTCTTTTTTACTTGTAGTTCACGTCAGATAAGTTAATGATACCATGTTTACTTACCACATATGATGTCCAGGGCACAGCGGGTAATGAACGGGTAGATATCAAACGCTTTTCCATCAGCCTTAGGTTTAAGTTTCTCAACTAGAATCTCTCCTTTTTCAGCGAATATTTCGACGAAGTTGTCTAATATGCGGAAGTGGAATGCAGGGGTTATCATTTTACGGTGCATGTGCCACTTGGAACCTGTAAACGTAAAACTCGATCTTAGTAACAGTAGACAGTCATCGATATTAGGGACAAACTAAAGAACAAATTCGAGCCCTTTCTGACACTGTATAACAGCCTCCAGTACTTCTTGCAGTTAGCAGTTCGACGTTTTTATGCTCTGGGAGAAAGAATGCCTTTTCAACAGCATCCACCTGAAGACGCACAGCTGCAACCATGATGGAAAATAGGCGGGAAAGGAGGGGGGGGGGCACAGTTACGAAATATATTCCTGTTACATAAACATGGGTTTTCAAAAAAATGAGAAAAATAATACAAAATAATTATAAGCTATGGACACATAATGAAATATTCACTGAAACTGCGTATGTTTTTAGCTCAGAATTCGTGTAAAAATCATATGCTGAGCAGTGACGATGCTCAACGCCCACTCGCGCGTTTGTGTGTGTGTTTGTGATCGTGTGTGGGGAGGGGGGGGGAAGTGGGGAGGCTTTCTATTTTCCTTCTATTGTTCATACAGTATGGCAGCAATTACTAACCAAAGGTCGACAATGCAGAATCGATCTATTTGCGTCGTTATGAAATATTTTTAGTACTTTACTTCTACCACTTAAACCAGTGTCCAATGAGAAGTTCAGACAGGCAGGTGCTAAAGAGGTTCAAAACTCACAAGATTCTCACAACAGTAAAGTAAATAATAATGTTACCATATTAAACCAAAATATTTGTGGATTAAAGAAAAAAGTAGATTTTCACCAAAGTAAAGTAAAAAATAATGTTATCATTTTTCACCAAAATATTCCGGGATTGAAGAACAAAGTAGATGAGTCCTGGTTTGTTTAGATGACATTGAATATGATAATGTAATAGATATACTATGCCTGTCTGAGCATCACATTGTGTCTGATATGGAAAAGGTAAATATCAGTGGTTATAAACTGGCTGCACATATGAGTAGAGAGAATAAGGTGAGAGGAGGAGTTGCCATATTTGTCAAAAGTTATCACTGTGTAAAAAGCTTGGAAACAAAAAAGTTTTGTCTAGAGCAACATATAGAAGCACGTGCCTGTCAACTTAAACTGAAGGAGGGCTCTTTTATAATTGAAACAGTACATAGGTCCCATTCAGGAAACTTTCATTTATTCCTGGAAAACTTGGATGCCTTGTTGTGCTATCTGTCAGATAGGGGAAAGCAAATTATTATTTGTGGGGACTTCAATGTTGATTCACTGAAAGAGTGTAATAGGAAGAATGACCTGGAAGTCTTGCTCGGATCTTTCAATTTGACATCTGTCATGGTTTTTCCTATGTGGGTAGTAAAGGACAACAGCGCTTTGATAGATAAGACTTTTATAGACCAAGATAAGTTTAAAAACATAAATTCTTGTCCTTTTGAGAATGGCCTTTCAAATCATGGTGCTCAGCTAGCTACAGTATATGACGTAGCTCCATTCAGTAATTCAAAACTACCCTCCAAAGTTGTGCGTTGAATTAATGACTCAAAAACTAGAAATTTCAGGGGAAATCTTCAGCAGTTTACTGGGATGAGGTGTACAAGGAACGCAATGCTAATTTAAAATATAACTTACTTCATGATACAATTCTAAGAGAATTTGAAAATTGTTTCCCCAAGAAAGTAGTTAAATCTAATTATAAGAAACCATGCAAAAAAACCTTGGCTTACTAAAAGAATAAAAATATCTTTTAAGCACAAAAGGGAACTGCATCTAACAACATGAAAGAGCAATAACCCAGAAACAGCCAAATATTATAAAAACTACTGTGCTACATTAAGAAAGATTATTAAAAAGTCCAGAAGCATGTGCATCATGTCTAAAATTAATACATCTGATAACAAAATCAAAACCATTTGGAATATTATTACAAGGGAGACAGGGCAACCAAGAGTACAGGATGGCGATATTACCATCGAAGCGAAGGGATACTTGACAAACAACAAGCCAGAAGTCGAAAACATTTTGAATAATAATTGTTTAGATGTTATAGAGAAAATAGGATCAAAATGTTCATTATAAGAAGCAAGGCAGTTAATGGAAGAGGCCTTACCCACACAATTTGATACAACTGAAATTCCACCCACCTCTCCTTCTGAAATTCTGAAGATAATAAACTCTCTCAAGAACAAAAGCTCACATGGAATTGATGGCATTTCCAGCAGGATAATAAAAGCTTGTTCCCAAGACATCAGTGGGATTCTTAGCCATATATTTAATAGCTCACTGAAGCAGGGTATTTTTCCAGATAAACTGAAGTATGCCATTGTTAAACCACTGCATAAAAAAGGGGATACGTCCAATGTCAACAAGTACCACCCAATCTCTCTTCTGAGTGCCTTATCCAAAATTCTTGAAAAACTTAATGTATTGTACAGTACCTTCATACCTTTGTGAAAATAAAGTTTAAAAAATGTCAGTTTGGTTTCCAGAAAGGTTTTTCAACGGAAAATGCTATATATACTTTCACTAATGAAATAATAAATGCTCTGATAACCAAAAGTCACCTGTTGAGATTTTTTGTGGTCTCTCAAAGGCTTTTTATTATGAAAATCATTGAATACTTCTAGATAAGCTCAAGTACTGTGGTATGAATGGGACAGCGCTCAAATGGTTTAAATCATACCTAACTGGGAGAGTGCAGAAAGTTGAAATAAGCAGTTCACATAATATGCAAAAAACTGGTGATTTCTCAAACTGGGGAACAATGAAGACTGAGGTGCTACAAGGTTCGGTCTTGGGTCCTCTGCTGTTCTTAATATATATTCATGACTTGCCATTCTATATACGAAGATGCAAAGCTGGTACTTTTTGCCAATGATACAAGTATAGCTATCACATCCAACAGACAAGAATTAACTGATGAAATTGTAACTGATGTTTTTCAGAAAATCATTAAGTAGTTCTCTGCAAATGGGCTCTCACTAAACTTTGACGAAACACAGAATATACAGTTCCACTCAGTAAATGGAATGACACCATTAATAAATATAGACTTCGATCATAAATTGGTAGCTAAGGTAGAATATTCAAAATTTCTAGGTGTATGCATTGATGAGGGGTTGAACCGGGAAAAAAAAAAACACTGAAGATCTGCTGAAACGTTTGAGTTCAGCTACTTATGCTATTAGGGTCATTGCAAATTTTGGCGATATACATCTCAGTAAATTAGCTTACCACGCCTATTTTCATTCTATGCTTTCGTATGGCATCATATTCTGGGGTAACTCATCACTGAGTAAAAGAGTGTTCATTGCACAAAAGCATGTAATAAGAATAATTGCTGGAGCTCATCCAAGATCATTCTGCAGACACTTATTTAAAGAGCTAGGGATCTTCACTGTAGCCTGACAATATATATATTCACTTATGAAATTTGTTATTAACAATCCAAACGAATTCAATAGTAATAGCAGTGTACATGGCTACAGCACTAGGAGAAAGGATGATCTTCACTACTCAAGGTTAAATCTAACTTTGGCTCAGAAGGGGGTAAATTATGCTGCCACAAAAGTCTTTGGTCACTTACCTAATAGCATTAAAAGTCTGACCGATAGCCATGTAGCATTTAAAAGGAAATTAAAAGAATTTCTGACTGGCAACTCCGTCTACTCATTAGATGAATTTTTGGATATAGTAAGTGGGTAATTTCCCCAACCCCCACCCAAAAAAAATTAAAAATATTAAGTGTCATGTAATATTTTGTGTAATGTAATATCTTGTATAAACACCTTTTATTAACCTGACATGTTCCGCATCATTACGAAGTGTCGTATTCATGATCTATGGAATAAGTACTAATCTAATCTAATGTAACTGTGACTACCGAATAAAATTTTTGGCTCATCTACATTGTACATTTCTTGGTTATACTGTTATTTTCAATAAAAATTAAATTAAATTCACTGATATGAATAATCAGGAACATAATTTTGTTTCGTTGGATATAATTATGCCAAATAATTGTACCTATTAATTAAACAATCGTACACAATTTAACAGCGGTGTGTTGAAGACTATCCTTTTTGATGATGTAATTTCGGCCTAAGAATGACTCCAGCGCCGTTTACTATCTAAGATCATTATAAATTTAAATAAATACTGCCTGTATCTGCTTGTAAATTGAAAGTTATGCGTATGTTCATAGAACTAAAAGCTTTAAAAAAAATCCGACTCAGTCCGAAATAATTCAGAATACCCAAACAACCAAAGTCCATTCGTGTCTGGTATGCACTGTCCTATCAGAGCTCAAGACCCGACTCAAAGCACTGACGAAGAATTCTAGTGTTCGCTGTTGTGAAAAAGCTAAGTCTGAAATGCCAAGCACCTAAATCACTGCCCAGAGAGACACAAATCTCGCTTCATCAAAGGCCTCCAGTACACCACCCCCAAGGACAAAATGGTGGCCCCTTTTATAGACAGCATCTGGATTTCCCCTTCATCCGGACAAGGAACTCTTAAAATCATTCACTAGTCCGATTCACGACTTTATCATTGTGTGCTCTACTAAAAATAATGACATCAAAAAATTTGCGATGAGACACTGATTAAAATGATATCTTATAATAAATTTGTAGATGATGGAGCTCCAGCAGCCGTAATTCAAGTGAAAGCAGTTTTAAATTATCAGGACTATATTTTTAGAACAATGTGTCTTGAACATTTATTTATTGCATTCACATAAGTGGCACATCAGCCTCACAGGGAAGAAAGGTGCTCTTTCTGCTGGTGGCATCCAAATTTATGTAACTGTAACATAATATAAATTATGGGCAGACCGTGCAAAAATGTAATTTATTACTCAGAAACGACAATTAAACCCTGAAAACGTACCAATTTAAATGTTGTTCATATGTGTGGTTACTTCTTCTACCACATACTGCAATGTTATTTGTGTATCTTTTTTGAATGATTAGTTAAGCTGGCTTTAATTGTTTAATTTGTGTTCTTCTCACTGGGTAATTAAATGCATAAATAAATATGTGAGTAGTGCATGCGATTCATCTTGATGAGGATGATATTAGAATACATTTTTTGATTGCAAAAGGCTCTACAGATTCCTTCTTCGCTCATTAACTAATCAGATACCTCACTACCAGTGTCAAACTACAAATAGAAATAGTCGTCTACTTGAGCTCTTTAATGTGGCCGACCATGGTTTGCTATAGGTTTAATGGCTTATGTTCAACAATGCGAGTAAATGCGTCTCACCATGACGCATTGCGAGAAATGCTAACGCCATTCATCATGTAACGCCCGGACACGTGCATCTGATAGAAGCCGCTACCGCCACGCCCAGGTGCCACGTCCAACAAGTTCCTATCAAACCTCAGAGCGACGCACAGACGATCAGCCACGAACTCAAACCAGAACTAGCGCCCTTAGGGATCGTTTCAGTTTGTTATACAACGTGATACTTTATCTATCAGTTGTTTGCCGTTTGTTAGCAGCCATTTTGAAAAATATTACCTCTTCCAAATCTGAGAAAATGTGAAACTTATCCAGAGTAACTTTCTAAAAATTAGATGCTATATACGAAACCTCCTACCGACTAACCCACCGCCTCTCCAAATATCCCAAAATGATCCGCGGTACCAAAGAGTACAAAAATCTGTCATGAGAAATAAGACGATAAATTAATTTAATTAATGACCTTATTTTCAGCAGATGTCAATCGTAAAATAATATGACATCAAGGTTGCTGCACCGTAACAAGCCGACTGAGATAATGGAATACGAAAATTACAACGTACTTAGATTTGGTGCGCTCCATAAATGTCATGCAGTATCATTCTAATTTAGACGAGGCGAAACAAATAACCCTAATTATATACAACCACGAATGTCATTTTCAAAGTAAGAATTCTTAATTATTTCAGTAATATATACGAGCATATCTGTAAATTGAAATTTAATTGTTGTGACATTGACTATGTTTATTATTCTGTGAGTATCGGTCCGGCACACAGTTTTAATCTGCCAGGAAGTTTTATATCAGCGCACACTCCGCTGCAAAGTGAAAATCTCATTCTGGTTTATTATTCTGTGTTTACGAACTATAAACTAAATTACACAATACAACGTTTCCTTTGTTTCGTGGTATCGTACAGAAACCAAGTAAAAATCGAATCATTATATTGTTTCTAGAACCGTCTCCAATATGAACCATCTCTGTCCATTAAGTGATCTTTGACTCTGTAATTTACTAAAGAGCGTTTGTTGATAAATATTATCCTTAAGGTATATTTATGATAGTCAACTGAATTTCCGTAATTCCTGCTTCTGTCTTTGTGAAAACTCAGATATGGGCACCTTACCTGTGCTGGTGAGGAGGCCCTGCCCCAGCCACGGGTACAGGAAGGCGTAGAAGTGGGACTTGTCTATTATCTCGCTGCTGGACAGTACTTTCTGAAACACCGGGAAATATAAATCAGATGTGATAAGAACGTACAACCTGCAACCAATATGAGAGATTCATTGTTTATAACTAAAGCTACGATTGGGCTGACTAAAGTCATGGTATGCCTCCTAACAGCGTGTTGCACCTCCTTTTGCCCGACGCATTGCAGCAACTTGACGTGGTGTGTACTCAGTAAGTCGTTGGAAGTCTGCAGAAATACTGAACCATGCTGCCTCTATAACCGCCCATAATTGCGAAAATGTTGGCCATGCAGGATACTGTGCACGAACTGACCTCTCGATTACGTCCAATAAACGTTCGATGGGATTCAAGTCGAGCGATCTGTGTGGAAAAATAATTCGCTCGAATTGACCGGAATGCTATTCAAAAACCAGTTGTATACAATTGTGGCCCGGTGACTTGTCGTGGAACATGAAATCCAAGAAAGGCTGCAACTGGTCTCCAAGTAGCCAAACATAACCACTTCTAGTGAATGATCGCTTCAGTTGGACCAGAGGGCCCAGTCCATTCCGTGTAAACACAACGCAACACAAGTATGGAGCCATCACCAGCTTGGACAGTGTCCACGGCTTCGAGGGGTCTGCGACACACTCGAAAGCTACCATCACCTCTTACCAAATGAAATCGGGATTCATCTGCCCATGCCACGGTTTTCCAGTCGTCTAGGGTCCAACCGACACGGTCACGGGCCCAGCAGAGGCGCTGCAGGTGATATCGTTCTGTTAGCAAAGGCACTCGCGTCGGTCGTCTGCTGCCATAGCCCATTAATGCCAAAATTTCACTTCACTGTTCTAACGGGTACGTTCGTCATACGTCCAACATTGATTTCTGCCGTTGTTTCACGCAGTGTTGCTTATCTGTTAGCACTGACAACTCTACGCAAATACCGATGCTCTTGGTCGTTAAGTGAAGACAGTCTGCCACTCCATTGTTCATGGTGGGAAGTAATGCCTCAAATTTGGTATTCTCGTCACACTCTTGGCTCTGTGGTTTAGGAAAAATTGAATTCTCCAATGATTTCCGAAATGCAATGATCCCTGCCTGTGGCACCAACTTCCAAGTTCACAGTCTGTTAAATCCTGCAGTGCGCCCATAATTACGTTGGAAACCTCTTCAGATGAACCACATGGGCAAAAATGATTGCTCAGCCACTGAACTGCCCTCTTACACCTTGTGCACGCGACACTACCGCCATCTGTACATGTGCATATCGCTATGCATGACTTTTGTCACCTCAGTGTAATACTAATAATTTCCAATAAGGAAGGTTTCGAGTCAAATAATTCGTACAGAAAACCGGAACGAGTGTGAGGAAAAGACAAAAGCTAATTTTCAAAACGAGGTACCAGATGTTGTCACTGTTCACTGGGATGTCATACTCTTGCGTCCTTTACATAATCTGAAATCAAAACAAGACCGCTTCCGATAGTTATTTCGTATGCAAATCAAAAATAACTTCTATGTCAAGGTTGGAATGCTCTTCACAATATAAACAGGCGAGGGCCGTTTGGAACGCGATTGTAGAGTGGGAGTTCGAACATTAATTTCTTTGTTGAGATAGTACGGCTTCAAATTCAGGTTATATCATTAGTGGCTGTGTGTTTCTCGAACAATACCAGCACAATAATATGCCGTTTTGAAGAAAACGTCGTATGGGTGGCAAAATAATGATGTAGGAGATTCTCCCACTATTCTCGTTTCGTAGTTCCCGAAATGATGGACAACTCTCAGAAGTCTGGAATAATTAATGGAATAAAAACCATTAGAGACTGCTACTGCACGATACGCAAGCTAGAAAACAATAGTAATGATAGTCGCTGTAAGTGATTTCGTAAGAACGTTTCAGACACTCCATACGTTTTCAAACACGACAGAAACAATGCTCCATATAGTTTCAATGTGGATAGAAATGACTCTGTCACTCAAAACACCGGAACCCACCCCGACAAAAAATACTGTTTTTTACCTAGTTACCATTTTCATCCGCTGCTTACTCGCCATTGTTTATTTTGCATTTTTATAAGCGCTTTTTGTATTTTTTAAGTGGCAGTAAACGACTATCTTGATATGAGAATGGTTAGCAAATACCGGAACATCTGCTTGATACGGTAGCAGTGGGCGTCGAAAGTAAATTGTTGGGGTGCTTAACGCGTGCAGGCTAATGACTTCAAAATGCAAATAGACGATTTGGATACCAAAATAATAGCTGTTGAATGGATAAATATGAAAATGGCCCGGAGACCCTTGAAGAGATGGATGAGTACTGGCAACTGCTAAGTAATATAGATACTACAAATCCTGAGAATAAAAATAGTTATAAAAAAGTTGTGTTTGGAACCCACTCTGTATGTGTGAGAAGCAAACGATTAAAACTGTTTAAAATGAGATTATTGAAGATCTGATTCATTGATCGAGTTAGAAATGACGAGAAAATCCAAAGTGTCAATGAACAAAAGTTTATAATAAAGGAAATAATGAGAAAGAGCTTGGCAACCCGTGCCAACTTGTGTTGAAAGTTGTGATGTTGGCTGCACTGCGAACGCGCGTTCACAGTTCCCATGTCGATTTGTTTGTAGCATTGTTAGTAATAGTAAACTTATTGTTGCCAGTCTGTGAACATGTCACTGGAATTACACAGTACTTCTTCAAAGTATTTACCTTAATAGGTGTCATAAAACATCAAATAAAAGTGTCATAATTGCTCTCTAATACACAAGTTCTGGCAGTTTTATTTTACAATATCCTTGAAGTGAATTTAACTGTCAGCGAAAGTGCAAATCTCAGTATTGGCGAATGTATTATCTTTCGCGAAAAGGTGCGTGTACCTATCTAATCTTTGCCAAACTGTATGAAGATACTAGTGAACATGTATCTAAGTTGGAAGGAGTTACAAAAAATGCACAAAAAACGAAACGTTTTTGAACAGCACCGACAGGAGTTTGCCAGCAAATTAGATGATTTGTTTAACTTTGCACACACCGATGCACTTCAGTCAATGAAAATAAATGAACACAGTATCTTCTTACAACGACAGAGAGCCAGGTCGGCCTGGTCTCTTAGCTGGAGTAGACATAAAACTGACTAATAAAGAAGAAAGTTCAAACCTCAGTACTACTGAGGAAGAAAAGCGACGTGCTAAATATTTTTCTATGCCAACTCCTTCGACGTCATCTTATTAACGTTACAAAACGACTCATTTCTGACTCTAATGAAAATGGCATACATTTAAAAGAGAATATCCCAACTGTGAACGAGAACGTACAACTTGGAACCAGTAAAACTCCATTAATCCAAAATTAGTAACAGTAGCTGTCACTGAAGTATGAGATATTCAGTGTTTTTTCTTGAAGCTACCATTGAGACACTTGGATTAAACACTGATGAATTTCACATCAGTTAGGCCTCCATTGAAAGAATTCGTACGGGAAACAGGAAAGAACGTACGGAAGTTACGGAAGCTAATTTTCGAAACGGGGTACCATATGCTGTGACTGGCATGTCAAACTGTTGCCTTTCTTTACATGATCGGAAATCGTCTTCCGATAGTTATTTTGTATGGAAATAAAGAACAACTTATGCCAAGACTGGGAAGCTCTTCAGGATGTGACTGGGCGAGGGTTGTTTTGAACGCCGTTGTAGAATGGTGTTTTGAAGATAAAGTGCAATTTCTTTGTTGTGATAGTAAGATTTCAAATTCATTCTCGATCAAAACAGTCAGTCATCACAGTAATACGCTGCTATGAAGGAAATGTATGGGCCGCAAAATAATGATGCAAGAAATTCTCCCACACGTCTCGTTTCGATTTTCTCGATTTGACGGACAACTATCAGAGACCTAGAATAACTAATGAAATAAAAACCATTACTGATTGTTCCTGCAAGATATGCTAGTTACCAATCTACAGTAATGACAGTCGCTTTATGTGATCTTATAAGAAGGTTTCAAGCACTCCATATGTTTTCAAAGTCGCTAGAAACAACACTTCATATATTTTCATTGTGGATAGAAGTGGCTCTATTACTCCACACACCGGAGTTATATCCCGACAAAAAAATACTGCCCAGTTTCCCTTTGCATCTGCTGCTTACTCGCCACTGTTTACTTAAGTGCGTTCTCGTGATAAGGTAGCAGTGGGCGTCGAAAGTAAACGGTTGGGGTGCTTAACGTGCCCAAGCTAATGACTATAAAACGCAAATAAACGATTTGGATACTATAGCAATACTGCGTTGAATGGGTAAATATTAAGCTTGGCCCGGAGATTCTTCAAGAGATGAATGAATATTGGTATCTGAAGATGAAGAGGAAAAATATGAAAAAAGACATAGTAAAAAGGGACTTCAGAAAGCTTTGGGGCTCCTATACTATAAGCCCTGACAGTAAAAATAAGAAAACGAAAGAATGACAAAACTATGTTCGAAACCCATTCTGTATGAGTGTAAAACAAGAGCAATGTGAAAGACAGACGTAAAATGATTGGAACTATTTAAAATGAGATATTCTAGAAAACTACTGAAGATATGATTGTTTCATCGAGTAAGTAATGAAGATATAACGCAAGGAGTCTATAAGCAAACATGTCTCATTAAGAAAAAAATGAAACGCAGATATAGATAGGCTGTCTCTCCCAAGAGTCGTCAGGAGAATTTTCTCTGGTGTTTCGGCAGATATTTACAATTTCATTTTTGCATTGTGTAGCTGGATCCAGCCCACGTCTCCATAGGCCGCCCAGTGTCAACAGAGAGCGTCAGTTGTTTCGCAGTACAAGCAAACTTACTTTTAAAGGGGGATTTTACGTGCTCATACGATAGAGCGGTCCAAGGTTAGTCTAGTGCGATATTTGTTTAACGGTTTTTATCAACAGGAACAGCAAAAATTGAAGAATAAGCAATACTCGAGCAGTGACAGCACAGACCAGGGCCGCGCTGGTTTCTATCGTCAAGCATGTAGCGATGCTGACAAGGGGAGGATGTGACCCGCGTGTCACCGATTTCGATCAAGTTTAGGAATGACGTTCTATGTTTAAAATAAAGAGACCCCTGTATAGGCTTTTTGCTAGGCATTCTTTAGTTAGTTAAGAAAACGAGGTCAAAGTTTATGATGGAAAATCGTATTTTCAATGCCATACATCATAATATACTCTACAAACAAACATTTTTTTTAGTACTATAATATGAGGTCCAAAGTTTATAATGTTTCAGTTATTGACACTTTTCTTGTCATACTGTAGCTTGGACACCCGTCATTCTCAGTGTCTAGGAGAGCGAGATCGGCGGTCGAGCAGTCGAGGCATCATTTTTGTCATATTTGTTATCGATGTGAATCTCTTAGACGGTTATTCTTCTCACACTGTAAAAGAAGACTGGTTAAGGCAACAAGTAAACTGAAAATAAAAATCTCTTTTGTTGAACCGCGGTCGCCAATTCTGATGATTATTTTTTGCCTGGAGGGCATCCTACTTGATCTTAAATAGCCTATGTTATTTAAAAAATGCATTAGACTACCGACCTGTATTTTTAAAGTAAAACGTGGGGAAGTGTGATTAGTAATCAAGTAAGTATATGTAATGTATTGACAGTTTTTTCATGATGATACACGACGCACTGCAGTAGAACTTTCGTAGATGGTGATTCTCAACCGACCTGCACCGTGAAAGTGATGATACCACCGAAGTGTACTTCTCTTTGTCAGCCGTGTGACGTTGTCTTTTTCCAATGGGTAAGGAATTTCGTCACGACTTCAATATGATGCGACACAACAGCAGAACAGAGAATTGCAAGATAGGGCGCATTCTATCAAAATTCATCCGTTGGTTCACAACCAGTTGTTCATGACTGTATTACAAGATATGTTTTTGTACGATTGGTACGCATCCAACTTGATATCTGACAGACCTGTTTTTAGCAAAGTGAATCAGATATGTTGTCCACGAACAATGTACAGGAAAACGTCAGTGCGGCTAGATTACGTTCTTGTGTTGCCCATAGTGCAAGAACTATTTATGTTTTGCCTGTTGTTATGATAAGGTTCACCTCTCTGATTGTGAGAACGGCCACGAATAGACGATCATTTAGGATTACGCAATAATATACTTTTCGTGTATTTTTGTACTGTACTATGTATCACGTGAAGTACGTCGGTACATTATACGAGTATGTACTTATTTGGCTACTATTCACACTTCCCAGCGTTTTACTTAAAAAGTAGTGGAAAGAATGGTATTTCGATTATGAGAATATTATCAGGTACACCGAAACAAATATGTATTGGAAAAATAGGCGACGATCGAGAATCGAACACGGACCAGCGGTGTTGCAGTCTAAAGTCTAGATCTCTCGACCACCTACCTCGCTCTACTAGACGCTTCGAATGACGAGTCCCCTAGCCTAGCGTCAGTAACTCGAACATTGTTAACTTTTTAACCAATAATGTAGTGATAAAAATATTTGTTTACACGCGAGCTTTCGATATATGGCACTGGAAACACGATTTGTGGTAAATTTTGACCTCCTTCATTTATTATTATTGTTATTATTATTTTCAAAAGCTATGAACTGTCTAGCAAAAAGCCGAAGTACGTGTCTCTTTATTTTCAATATACAATGTCCTTGCAAAACTCGATCAAAATCGGTTACCCACAAAAATGGCTCTGAGCACTATGGGACTTAACATCTGAGGTCATCAGTGCCCTAGAACTTAGAACTACTCAAACCTAACTAACCTAAGGACATCACACACATCCGTGCCCGAGTCTGGATTCGAACCACCACGCAGTTGTGATACACACTTGAGCCCCGGGTGGCGCAGTGGTTAACACAGCTGCCTAGTAAGCCGAAGATCCGAGGTTCTGAACCTGGTCCGGCACACATTTCCACTCGTCGTTGCTGATTCCGCGTAATGTTCTTTCATTTCTTCCCCCTTCGCCTTCTGTTATATCATTGCAAGTATGTGCCAAAACACCAGAGAAAATGCGCCTGACACCTCTTAGGAGAGACACCCGGCTGAGTTAGTTGTTCGTTAACGACGATACACAGCAGTACGAGTAGTAGCAGAACCGCTTCTGGATGGGGAATTTGCCAAAATGCACCTTTTAAATGGATTCACCGAGTGCACTGGAAGAGCGGCACAACGACGTCATGCTCAGTAGAAGTTCACCCATGGACAGCAACCCCACCAAACAACTACACTACTTTTGCGTCTATTTGACGGCTATTGCATTACTCTATGATTTTTGCTGTCGTACTACACTGTTGTGAAGCTATTTTCGCATAAATAAAGGTAATTGGAGCGATAAACCGAATAAATCGCCTTTAAGCATTATTCTGTAATGAGCAACTGGAGATTACCCTCCCTCTATCCCCCTGTCCCCTCTCCCTCTGTCCCCTCCTCCCTCTCTGTCCCGTCTCCCTTCCCCCTCCCCCTCTCCGCCATCCCCCCTTCCTCACCCCCCCCTCTCTCTCTCTTCCCCACTTCCTCTCCCCATCCTTCCTCCCTCCCTCCCTCCTGCCCCTCTCTCACTCTCTTTCTTTTTCTCTCTCTCTCTCTCTCTCTCTCTCTCTCTCTCTCTCCCTCCCCCTCAGAAGCATAATGGAAAAAAATTTAACTGACAAAATGTTGTTTAGCTACGAGGGGGATATTAACCAACATGATTGCCTTTCCTGTAACTTTGTTTGTTAAGAAGATATGAACAGCAGTACACCTCTTTTTAGACAGCACCATGCGTTTTTTATTTGGTAATCCACTTCCTCTCAAGATCTATTCAAAACACATCACAGTGTACCATTCACACAAACGTTCAAACGTCCCCTTAGAAAAATTATAAATGACTGTGCTTAAACTGACACACATTATTTTTAGCGCAACGAAATCTATCAATAATCTGTACAAGAGAATGGCCCTGACTAACATTAACCTATACGTTTCACAAATCACTTTCCTCACAAAAATCTTCGTTACTCGAACTACTGCAATACAGCGAGCGCCAATACTGCCAGCTAAATAAAAGATTCTAACTACTGAAGGTACAAATTACTGATAGGCATAGTTAGCAAATGAAAGATTTTGATAGAGAACAAATAATGTATTTACCTTAATAGTGTTTAAAAGACATTATATATATATATATATATATATATATATATATATATATATATATATATATATATATATCAGTTCATGACATCCAATCTTACAAATTTACTGTCTCTGCCCAGATCATCCGCTCCCAAAACTCCGCCATCTCACTCCCCACATCCACCACTGCTGGCGGCTCACCTCCAACTGCGCAACGCTACGCGCTGTTAACATCCAGCTGCCCAACACTGCAATGGCAGACAACAATGCAAACTAGTCACAGACTGCACACAGCACAGCCAGTGATTTTCATACAGAGCGCTACGTGGCGTTACCAATAAGAAAACCTAAACAGCCTACTTACAACGTGTTATTAAAAACGTAACACAAAATGGAGTTTTACTCTTCCATGCTACAACACAATGCACATACCCGGGATAAACGTAACTCGACGACTTCGGGGAGATGACAGTACACAAATGGAAACGCAAGGAAACTGAACACTGTTCATCCAATTAACAGTTGTGTTCAGTAAAGGCAGTCGGGGATTAAAAACTTCAACAGTATCAATTTTCTTTTGTTGATATTGAAGGTAGACGGTTGACTGAATGACTGGTTTGCTTCCATTTGTTTACTGGTGATTCCAGCAAACGAACGAGTTACGTTAACTCAGTTACCTGTATTGAATGCTAGTACAGCAGAGTCAAAGTGAAAGATATCTTTTCAATAACGTCATCTTTAGGTGAATGGTACACTGAGATATTTTTTGAAAAGGTCTTGAAGATATGAAGGGGATTACTACGTAAGAAATATAAGGTACAATATAAAAAAGAGACGTACTGTTGTTCATATTTTCGTAACGTCGTTGCAAGAAAGGCGACAATGTCGATTCATGTGCGCCTGGTAGCTTAGCAAAATTTGCTTCACGCCTTCTTTGTATTTTGCTTCTGGGCGAAAATCTATTCGGAGTCATCAAGGTAAAGGGGACAGCTCTTAGGGCCAACGTGCTCATCACAGAACCGATATGCAAACTGGAATAAGCACTATTTTGCCTTAACTCGGCAGACTGCGAATCACGTTAATTGAAAGTACTGTGTAGTTCGAAATTGTTAACTATAAATGAGAATAATGCTCATCAATCGTTTGTCATGTGAATTAATAAAATTTCTCACTTCATATGTGTTCTTCCCCTAGGGGCATCTGCATCACAACAAAAAGCCGTCACAGTAAGAGCACAATTAAGTTATGCAGAATAAACAGGTCATATTTCTTAGTTGAACGGAATGGATGGTGTCTTGAAGGGAGGATATAAGATGAACATCAACAAAAGCAAAACGAGGATAATGGAATGTAGTCGAATTAAGTCGGGTGATGTTGAGGGTATTAGATTAGGAAATGAGACACTTAAAGTAGTAAAGGAGTTTTGCTATTTGGGGAGCAAAATAACCGATGATGGTCGAAGTAGAGAGGATATAAAATGTAGACTGGCAATGGCAAGGAAAGCGTTTCTGAAGAAGAGAAATTTGTTAACATCGAGTATAGATTTAAGTGTCAGGAAGTCGTTTCTGAAAGTATTTGTATGGAGTGTAGCCATGTATGGAAGTGAAACATGGACGGTAAATAGTTTGGACAAGAAGAGAATAGAAGCTTTCGAAATGTGGTGCTACAGAAGAATGCTGAAGATTAGATGGGTAGAT
Source organism: Schistocerca nitens (assembly GCF_023898315.1). Taxonomy (NCBI): domain Eukaryota; kingdom Metazoa; phylum Arthropoda; class Insecta; order Orthoptera; family Acrididae; genus Schistocerca; species Schistocerca nitens. The sequence goes on along the minus strand of NC_064621.1, from coordinate 380,381,823 downwards.
CACATAACTAATGAGGAGGTACTGAATAGGATTGGGGAGAAGAGGAGTTTGTGGCACAACTTGACCAGAAGAAGGGGTCGGTTGGTAGGACATGTTCTGAGGCATCAAGGGATCACCAATTTAGTATTGGAGGGCATCGTGGAGGGTAAAAATCGTAGGGGGAGACCAAGAGTTGAATACACTAAGCAGATTCAGAAGGATGTAGGTTGCAGTAGGAACTGGGAGATGAAGAAGCTTGCACAGGATAGAGTAGCATGGAGACCTGCATCAAACCAGTCTCAGGACTGAAGACCACAACAACAACATTTCTTAGTTGCGAAAAGCCTGACATAGTTTGTTCGAGCATTAAAGAAAAGAAGGAAAACAAATCAGTTGTTCTAAATACTGGATTTATTTTCCGTAATTTGGTTCACAAGTAAAGTGAATATTTTCTCGAAATGACTGTCTGGACAGTGTCTTATTTAATGCTCAGATGAAAGGCAAACTGCCGTTCAAAAAAATCTAAAAAATAAAATTCCACAATACAATAACGTTATGTGCCCTGAAATGCAATATATGATTGTTTGAGCAAAGCTCACTTGGGACAGCTTATTCTTATAACAAGCGGTGAAAACCTATAACAGAGCAGAAGATTACTATGCAACGGCGATTGCCTTTGCAAAATCTTTGCGACTCGTAAATTCAACTTAAAAAACGAATCCAAGCTCCAAATAAGAAAAGACGCAGGAAGCAACATAGGTTGCGGAAGGCGCCTCTCAAATGTTCAGCTGCTTAGAAAGAAAGAGGGGCTAAAGCTAAAAAGGGGACACTTACTCTACCGACAGTCAAAACCGCTCCAGGCTACCACCAGGCGCCTCACTCTGTCGATGTGATCTCTCAGCCATGCGTCGTTACCCCCACTCTATGACTCATTCAGCATTTCGCTCTCAGAGAACTACAGCTTGGAGGGAGGATTTACAACTTTCCACACACTGATTACCAAGAATTCCTCTCAGCGCTGAAATGCAGACTGCCAACACTTTCCCACTATTGCTTGCAGTATGCCTATTAACTGCCCAGAGGTTGGTACACTATATCCGCTGTATTGCCACTCATTGGTTCAGATATTTACGCTACACTGTCTATGCCTAAGATCCTCCTAATTGGCTGTCGTCATCTGGACAATTAGGTTCCGACATTTTCCTACACTGAACACCGTTCAATATCGGTGTCGCATATTTGCAACAAAAAAAAAATGATTCAAATGGCTCTGAGCACTATGGTACTCAACTGCTGAGGTCATTAGTCCCCTAGAACTTAGAACTAGTTAAACCTAACTAACCTAAGGACATCACAAACATCCATGCCCGAGGCAGGATTCGAACCTGCGACCGTAGCGGTCTTGCGGTTCCAGACTGCAGCGCCTTTAACCGCACGGCCACTTCGGCCGGCTATTTGCAACCGCCGACAAGAAACGCAGATTCGTCACACCAGAAATGCTTCTTCCAAGACAGTGCCGTCTCGTGGACACCGTATTCATAAGTGCAGAGACCACCCAGCTCCGTCTCTGTACCCTCACAGACATGCCTCAGCGAAGGCAATCTTACGCCAGAAGCCACTAATTATGTATTTCCCTTCGGCACAGTAAAGAATATTAAGCTGCCAATTGTACTCACTATCGCAAAGCGATATATGTAACAATAGTGCCACAGTATATATAATTTAATAACCTGTCGGTTATGTGAGCGAAGGAGATGAACAGCTTGGCACACGTTTGGCGACGCTTGGCTCTTGCTTGCGTGTTGGATATAAAGTTGAAAAATGGACGCTTCTCAGACGAGGAAGTGAGAGCGAGACCGTTAAGCGCAAACTTGGTGAAGAAGACAAATATAAGATCAGTCACGGGTCTCGTGCAAAATCGACCTCACCAGCAACTGTAAGAGACATGTAGAATACACGCCGGTTTTCCAGCATTGCTGTGTCATTAAATTCTCTAGAATGACCAGTCCATATAAAACTTTAGACTGTATGTTGCTTGTGGTATCAACGTTCGATACCACACTTGTTAGGGGTTGCAGTTATCGACCGCGGTCCGTATTAGTATCGCTGGACCTGAGAGTCGCGACCAGCGGCGATAGCGCCGCGCTCGGAGCACTATGGGACTTAACATCTGAGGTCATCAGTCCCCTAGAACTTAGAACTACTTAAACGTAACTAACCTAAGGACATCACACACATCCATGCCCCAGGCAGGATGCGAACCCGCGACCGTAGCGGTCCCGCGGTTCCAGGCTGAAGCTCCTAGAGCCGCTCCGTCACACCGGCCGGCTCGGGACGTCAAGTAGTAAAGTAGCACAGACTGCAGATGATAGGAAGCAACGTCTAGCAAGGCGCCTAGTAACGTATGGCCTAAGTGTGACCTCAGTCGCTATCTGTTATTGTATTAGTTATCTAATTGTATGTATGTAGCCAAGAAAAATCCTGTACAAGCAGCTAAGGACAATATATATATATTATTTTTTACCTACGAATTCTAATTATTTTAATCGTTGCAGATCCAGAGCATGCAGCCAGCACCTTATCGACGTTACTGACAAACCTGCTGTGATTTATATGTTTCTATTTAGCATTGGCCACCACTCAACATTGGCGACGACTCGTTCGTCGTCATCATAACATTGCTCTCTCGAACCATCTTGTAGCTCTGGAATCGATGTATGCTCACAATATTCCTACCCAACCTCAGGATCGGACCATTACCCTTTTCTCCATGGCATTTCTATTTCTTTTATAGTACGTGGTTCTTGTTCCAGAGGAAACGTTGAATTACGTTACGTAATATGTCGACCGTATATTTCAGCTTTGCATACAGGCATAGTCCGTCGAAGTAATATTTCGTGGACAGTTGCCTCACGGTAGCACAACGAGTCATCGCTGAAAACCGTAGCTGAAGGACTAACAGAAAGAAACAATCACAGTCACAGGCCTAGAGACGGTTTTTATCACACTGCAGTGCCGGTGCTGCTACGATGTTCTCTGCAATGCTCTTGATGCATGCATGCATGTCTGCATGTCTGCAGGCACTGCAACGTGGTATTTCATGCCGAAACAAGGCCGCTACAGTCATCATATTGCTCTTCTTTTGCGGGAATCACAGCAGCTGTGCGAGTGCGAGATGTAGACGCACACTGACGTATCGACGTTCGGTTCGGTCCTGGAGGCGAGTTCGGATGGCCGATGCGGTTAAGGCTACGGCTCGCGTAAAGCGGGAAATCCGTGTTCGAATCTCGGTCCGCTACAAGTTTCCATTGTCACCAATACATTGTGCATCTGTAGTCTGACCATACTCGCCGTAGCGACTGAGCTTCTTGGTTTAGACACGATAGTATGAGACACATAGTCGACGATGTGGCGCGCAGAAGATCGCAGGTAAGCTTCATGAAAGGGTAACTGCAACAACTAACCGAAACAACAACAACCTTTTGACTGGCTTACATTCATCGCTCATTTGTTTTTAAAATGTGGTATTTCTGTGAATACAGGGTGTATCATAATTGATGACGTAAACGTATACAGTTGAAAAGCCGGCCGAAGTGGCCGTGCGGTTAAAGGCGCTGCAGTCTGGAACCGCAAGACCGCTACGGTCGCAGGTTCGAATCCTGCCTCGGGCATGGATGTTTGTGATGTCCTTAGTTAGGTTTAACTAGTTCTAAGTTCTAGGGGACTAATAACCTCAGCAGTTGAGTCCCATAGTGCTCAGAGCCATTCGAACCATTACAGTTGAAAGTAAACGACACTATAGGCAAAAACGTTTAAGTAAACAGGGTCGAAAATGTATACCTTAAGAGCTACAAGCATTTTTTCATCTTCGATACTGTGAAACAAATCTCTTCTATTGCAAAGTCTTTGCTTTCCATATTTTGGAAAGTGGTAGTGTGGTGTCACCGCCAGACACCACACTTGCTAAGTGGTAGCTTTAAATCGGCCGCGGTCCATTAGTACATGTCGGACCCGCGTGTCGCCACTGTCAGTGATCGCAGACCGAGCGCCACCACACGGCAGGTCTCGAGAGACCTACTAGCACTCGCCCAGTTGTACGGACGTCGTAGCTAGCGATGCACACTGTCGAAGCCTCGCTCATTTGCAGAGCAGATAGTTAGAATAGCCTTCAGCTAAGTCCATGGCTACGACCTAGCAAGGCGCAATTAGCATGTATCTACAGAGTCTCACTTGTATTGTCAAGAGCGATGTACAACACGGATGGATTAAAGTTAAGTATTCCAGAAGCTACGTACTTTTCTTTATAGCATTCATTACGTATCCTGTTTCAGACCTCTCTAGCCTGCGTGAGTTTAAGCGCGTGCCTTTCGGTTACCCGTCACTGTGGACTGGCTGTCTTGTCAGTTCACAACAGGTAGTATGGACCAAAATAAGAAAAAAATGTCCAGAAAACATGTTCTCTAAAATGCATACCTTAAAAGTTACGAGCACTTGATCATTAGAAGAGTTGTTTCAAAATAGCAAAGATGAACAACTGCTTATAGCTCTTAAGGAATGCACTTCAGAGCACATGTTTATTGGACTTTTTTCTTGTTTTGGTCCATCCTGCCAGTTTCCAAAATATGGAAAGCAAAGAACTTGCAATAGAAGAAATTCGTTTCACAGAATCGAAGATGAAAAATTGCTTGTAGCTCTTAAGGTATGCATTTTCGACCCTATGTTTACTGAGACGTTTTTGCTTCCTAGTATCGTGTACTCTCAACTGTATGCGTTTACGCCATTAATTATGATACACCCTTTATTTAGTACTTGGTGCACTGAATAAAGTGTGTTCTACGCAACCTTCTGCACTTATCATTCTTCACTCCTCACTGTAGCAATAGGTGCTTTTGGATGTTCCGGAGAATGTGATTCTTCAGGTTTTCCCAGCAGTACATCATGAGCGAAAAGATCTCCTGCAGACATGCATATCGTCTTGATCCGCACGCACGTGTTTGTCAACAACAAGCGGCCAGCCTTTCCCAAGAACGAGCCAGAACGGACGTCGTAATGGGAGGCAGCTAATAATAGACTCATTGCGTAACAGCAAGCGTCGAGGTTACAGCGTTTGGAAAGCGGCGACCTACAGCGAGTGGATTACGGTGGATCAAGTAAAGATCACCTAATGTGTGATCACCTGCGCAATCAATTAGTAGTCAAAGAAGCTCTCCCTCCCTCAGCCTCCACCCGCCACCGTCTCTCTACTATCCTCCGACGCTTTTCCATACGGTTGACATTGGAGAAACAGCGTCACAACGCTGGATCAGATCATCAATACTCTGATCGATATCAGATGACTAGACCCGAAAAACACACCAACTTTATTTCCGATTTATCCATATTCTCTCGATTTACATCGTTCATGTCCAATTTCATCCCGTATCGTGCTCCAAATATACGTTCGGAAGCTATTTTCTACGGTTCGTTGCCTTTTTATCGCCTCCTCTAATCTGCCCCTCGTTCGTTAAACGTTATTCCCTCGATAGAAAAAGTGCTTCACGTCTTCCACTGCCACTTTTACAATTTAAGTATCTATTGAAGTTCAGTGATGTGGGAATTTAGTACTTCTTCGGGAATGAGATCACAGAAGACGAAGCACTCCTGCACTCCCGCTAGAATACTGGTAAGTATTCGGTGTGGCCAATTCAAAGGTACCAGGTGGTTATAATCAAAGTGCTGCTACTCACACACGTCCAGTGTGTGCTGTGATGATCGTATGGCGGCGAGACTTGGTAGACATTCTAATGCGTTAATGCGGAACTCATTTACGTTGGAAAAAAGTAATTAGTTCCAGTTTCGGCCACCTTGTGGAAATCTGGAACTGTGAATATAAGAAAGACTTGTAGAAATGTTCCTGTATCCTAATGGATTAGGAACTGAACATGGAGAGAAAAAGTCAGACAAGTGAGAAAGATATAATGCTGATTCTATTATTAACCGCTGCTTACATAGTTTGTTCAACATGAGCGCCGGACGTGACGAGATGCTGCATGGTTTAATATTTGCGCCTGGTGGCCAAATTTGCAACTAATTTTTTTGACGGCGTAAATCGGTTCCGCATTACCGAATTAGCATATCTACTAAGTTTCACTGCCATATAACGGTTACAGATCATAATTACAGACCACAGGGCACCTCTGTATGTAGCCGCACTTTAATAATAATCACCAAGAACTATTCCGGTGTACACCGTACGTAATCAAGGAAACGATAAAAAAAAATCAAGATCTGTATATGGGGCATGGATGCCGTTTCTCATAATGTAGGGTGGCTTTATCTGTTACATCTGTTCAGTCACTGAAGTCTGAGAACCCATTACTAGTGTTTATGCTACTCCTAATACGTTTGTCTTTATTTTATTTACTGTCAATACAAATTGCGTTCATAGTAGGTAGATGATATCATTCTTCTAAAACATACTTATTCTCATCCAGAGAGGTAATGTCATTAACCTTCGTATTGGCATCTTACCTCTTGATATTAATTTTTTTTGGGGATGGGGAGGGGGAGGGGGGTTGTCTGTACCTTATATGGATCACCTCATAGATATTTACGTAAGAACAGAGTCCAAGCGGAAGGCCACACACTTTCTCAAAATGGTTCAAATGGCTCTGAGCACTATGGGACTTAACATCACAGGTCATCAGTCCCCTAGAACTTAGAACTACTTAAACCTCACACAGCCATGCCCGAGGCAGGATTCGAACCTGCGATCGTAGCGGTCGCGCGGTTCCAGACTGAAGCGCCTAGAACCGCTCGACCACTCGGGCCGGCCACACTTTCTCGCATCCCTGTTTAATAAAACCTTGTCTTTCCTCTTTTTCTACTTTTCATATTTTCGCATCTTTTGTAGATGCTGTTAATCATTCGTCAATCCATATTCTTCAAAAGACTTGTAGTATCGTTTTTCTACAGTATACTTTACGTATTTCTTTTCTGGTTTATCAAATTTCATTGTGAAAATCCATTTTATTGATGCTTTTTTCTTGAATTAGCTGTAGATAAAAATCTATTCTACATCTACATATATACTAAGAAAGCCACCTTTTGGTGTATTGCAGAGAATATTTTGTGTGCCACTGGAGATAGCTGGGCTCTCTGTGGCGCTTTCGTGCTTTTTAAATGAACCTGCAGCGAAACGTTCTGCTCTTCTTTGGATCTTCTCTATTTTCTCTATCAATCCTATCGCGTACGGATCCCAGACTGATGAGCAGTATCAAATACTGGCTGGTCGAGTGTTTTTTAAACAACTTCCTTCGTTAGCGGACTACTTTCCTGAGGCTGCTTCCAATAGATCTCAGTTTGGCATCTGTGGGAAGCGACATTCGAGTTTCCATTGCCACTGTGAAGCGATATGCAAATTAATTATTTGCTGAACTCGGGATTCTATTATAAATTCCTCCAGTGTGATTCTTGTGCGCTTAATGACATCTGACTATGCAATACAGGTCTCTGTTGAAGAATCGGATTGGGTGAGGTCGCTTGCCTCATAGAAAGTAGTGTTATTGTTGTTGTTGTGGTCTTCAGTCCAGAGACTGGTTTGATATAGCTCTCCATGCTGCTCTATCCTGTGCAATCTTCTTCATCTCCAAGTAACTGCTACACCCTACATCCTTCTGAATCTACTTAGTGTATTCATCTCCTGGTCTCCGTCTACGATTTTTATCCTCCACGCTGCCCTCCAATACTAACATGGTGATCCCTTGATGTCTCAGAACATGTCCAACCAACCGACCCTTGTATGTATTGTATGTTAACCGGGGACCTAGAAACGACGGAGAGGCTACGTCCCCGTCGCAGCCGCAGTGGTCCACAACTCCACGACGACTACCGCAGACCACTCACCCCTCCGCCGCCCCACACCGAACCCAGGGTTATTCTGCGGTTCGGCCCCCGGTGGACCCCCCCAGGGAACGTCTCACACCAGACGAGTGTACCCCTAAGTTTGCGTGGTAGAGTAATGGTGGTGTACGCGTACGTGGAGAACTTGTTTGCGCAGCAATCGCCGACATAGTGTACCTGAGGCGGAATAAGGGGAACCAGCCCGCATTCGCCTAAAAACCATCCACAGACTGGCCGGTTCACCGGACCTCGACACAAATCCGCCGGACGGATTCGTGCCGGGGACCAGGCGCTCCTTCCCGCCCGGAAAGCCGTGCGTTAGACAGCACGGCCAACAGGGAGGGCAAACCGACCCTTTCTTCTAGTCAAGTTGTGCCACAAATTCCTCGCTTCCCAGTTCTATTCAGTACCTCCTGATTAATTACGTGATCTACCCATCTAATCTTCAGCATTCTTCTGTAGCATCACGTTTCGAAAGATTCTATTCTCTTCTTATCTAAACTACACTCCTGGAAATTGAAATAAGAAAACCGTGAATTCATTGTCCCAGGAAGGGGAAACTTTATTGACACATTCCTGGGGTCAGATACATCACATGATCACACTGACAGAACCACAGGCACATAGACACAGGCAACAGAGCATGCACAATGTCGGCACTAGTACAGTGTATATCCACCTTTCGCAGCAATGCAGGCTGCTATTCTCCCATGGAGACGATCGTAGAGATGCTGGATGTAGTCCTGTGGAAAGGCTTGCCATGCCATTGGCACCTGGCGCCTCAGTTGGACCAGCGTTCGTGCTGGACGTGCAGACCGCGTGAGACGACGCTTCATCCAGTCCCAAACATGCTCAATGGGGGACAGATCCGGAGATCTTGCTGGCCAGGGTAGTTGACTTACACCTTCTAGAGCACGTTGGGTGGCACGGGATACATGCGGACGTGCATTGTCCTGTTGGAACAGCAAGTTCCCTTGCCGGTCTAGGAATGGTAGAACGATGGGTTCGATGACGGTTTGGATGTACCGTGCACTATTCAGTGTCCCCTCGACGATCACCAGTGGTGTACGGCCAGTGTAGGAGATCGCTCCCCACACCATGATGCCGGGTGTTGGCCCTGTGTGCCTCGGTCGTATGCAGTCCTGATTGTGGCGCTCACCTGCACGGCGCCAAACACGCATACGACCATCATTGGCACCAAGGCAGAAGCGACTCTCATCGCTGAAGACGACACATCTCCATTCGTCCCTCCATTCACGCCTGTCGCGACACCACTGGAGGCGGGCTGCACGATGTTGGGGCGTGAGCGGAAGACGGCCTAACGGTGTGCGGGACCGTAGCCCAGCTTCATGGAGACGGTTGCGAATGGTCCTCGCCGATACCCCAGGAGCAACAGTGTCCCTAATTTGCTGGGAAGTGGCGGTGCGGTCCCCTACGGCACTGCGTAGGATCCTACGGTCTTGGCGTGCATCCGTGCGTCGCTGCGGTCCGGTCCCAGGTCGACGGGCACGTGCACCTTCCGCCGACCACTGGCGACAACATCGATGTACTGTGGAGACCTCACGCCCCACGTGTTGAGCAATTCGGCGGTACGTCCACCCGGCCTCCGGCATGCCCACTATACGCCCTCGCTCAAAGTCCGTCAACTGCACATACGGTTCACGTCCACGCTGTCACGGCATGCTACCAGTGTTAAAGACTGCGATGGAGCTCCGTATGCCACGGCAAACTGGCTGACACTGACGGCGGCGGTGCACAAATGCTGCGCAGCTAGCGCCATTCGACGGCCAACACCGCGGTTCCTGGTGTGTCCGCTGTGCCGTGCATGTGATCATTGCTTGTACACCCCTCTCGCAGTGTCCGGAGCAAGTATGGTGGGTCTGACACACCGGTGTCAATGTGTTCTTTTTTCCATTTCCAGGAGTGTATTTATCGTCCATGTTTCACATCCATACGCTCCATACAAATACTTTTAGAAAATACTTCTTGACACTTAAATCTATACTCGATGTTAGTAAATTTCTCATCCTCAGAAACGCTTTTCTTGCCATTGCCAGTCTACATTTTATATCCTCTCTAATTCGACCATCATCAGTTATGTTGCTCCCCAGTTAGCAAAACTCATCTACTACTTTTAGTGTCGCATTTCCTAATCTATTTCCCTCAATATCACCTGATTTAGTTAGACTACATTACATGGATGTGGGGATGTAAATGGATGTAAAATATTAACATCAAGTTAACCCCACCAAAATTTTTAGCTTTGTTTTAGGATATAATTGGCGTTTCAATGTAGATAGTCTGAAATATTGGGAGAGATAATCAGATTTATTTGATTTGAGAAGTTACATATGCTCATTAATAGCATTAACGAGATGATGCCTCTTGAACGTGGACAGATTAACAACTTAATAAGGAGAATGGAGTATAACGCGAATCTGCAACTGCCCTTAACTGAATGAGAGCACAAGGTTCAAGGTCATTTATTTTTCGTCTGTATCTAATAGCAGACATAATGCGAGAATGTGGTGTGATGCTCAACAGGTCAATGGATAGGTCAGCGGTCACCCGCTTTACTTCTCTGAACTGCAAGACCGTGCTACGGCCGGATCTGCGTATGTTACCTATTTTGCTCTTCTACTCCACGACAGGGTCCCCAGCCAGTCAGGTGTGATGTTTCTGCAACCACAACGGTGTGCGTACACAACACACTCCCTCGAAATTATCTGGAGTTCTGGATAACGCACACGGCTGCCCTGCAATTACTCTGTATCGCCCGTCATAGAGTACTGCATCCTTATTGGACGCACGCTGGGACGCAAGTGTCTCCTTCCTACCAAGAACCTAGTGCGGCGTGCATTTCCGCTGGTGTGGCTGTCCAATCGCAACATTGTAACAAATTTTTCACCAATGGGTGTTACTTCCGCTCGACTGTGAATGCGTGGGAAACACCACATACGCCACGTCGATCTGGCCAATCGTGGTCGCCTGTGGGAGTCGCCGCTCGTCCGAAGAACCTTCCAGACGCCAACGTCTAAATGGACACATTCCGCTCCTCTGTCCCACTCTCAAAAAATATGGAGTGGGGAATTCGCGGAGATACACTCCTTGCTAGTAATGTTGCTCACGACGCTTTCATGAATCCAAGGCTATGGAGAAATAGTGTCTCCCTTGTGAAGGCATTGCTAATTACGCATATAAAATTTTTTCCTGATTTTATTTAGATTTCTATTCTTTTTTTTTGTTCATATGGGCATTTCTCATTGTGATTATGTAACATTCTACTGTGGTTTGTAAATGTAAAGATGTAATTGTGATTATTTCGTTTGCCAGTGGATAAGTATGTTTCTTGCTTTGTACCTGTGGTAAAGTTTGTAAAGTTCTCTTTTGGAATATTATTAATTGTGAAAAATGCAGTCAGTAACATTTATAAAGATTTATGTAATTTGCGATAACGATATAACATCTATAGACAGGGGACAGCGATAGTGATCTCGATAGTCGAAAGGTTGTTGTGTAGTAGAGGGGATGGTGGATGGTGTGTCTGTGAAGCGTGCGCGGGAAAATAGTACTGTGTTTTATGAAAAGCATACGTAATTGTATGGACAGTGATACCGAACTATCAGATTCTTAATTCTCTTTAGAACTGCGGTACGTAATGCCATCGCCAGCGAACTTAAGAGCAAATAAACCGGACTGTGAAAGTGCCGCTAACAATACTTTGTTGTGGCCGACACAAACAGTGCTTTTAAGCGAATGAACTTTGCTGGTATTGGTTTTGGGTGGTGGAACTGTTGTCTATCACATTCTATCAAGCCGTAAAAGTGAAGACTTTAATTAACTGTGCAATATAGATGACTTTCAGTGACGTTGTCGAAGTTTGAAATGCGTGAACAGAGTGGACATTGTTTACGGTGTGCTTCACACACAAGAACAATTCTATGAACTGTGTATTTGTGGCTAAGACTATATGAATGTGACGAACTGTGCAATTATGGACGATAGCGTCACGGACAGTGCATAAAGTGTAAAAACGAGCAATGTCTACGTAATGTACTTTGAAAGAGAGGACATGTCAACAACGTTCGTATACTGACGTCTTGTGGTTTGTTAATCACCACGGGGTTAATGATACAGCTGTGCCGGAACTTTATTTGCGTTTCGCCAGAGAAGGTTAACCAGCGGAACTGCCTGTATCCTGCTCTCATCATCGTAACCCGCCGACATCGTGCTGCCTAACGCAACGCTTCGTATGCAACAAAAAGTTAAGAGATTTCGCCGAACGCTATCCCTGACCTAGAAACTTTCTTTCTCTATTAAAAGTATAAGAATTACAGACTCTATTTAAATAAATTATTTGTTTAGTTTATGTTTGCTTTCTGCTAACGAAAATAAAATTACAATCAGTGAATTAAAAGTTGCCTGGTAGTCATTGTTGAAACACCAGTAAATATAAACTTCTTCCTCTCATTAGAACTAATTCTCCTTGCATGTCAAAATTATTGTAGTTATTTTATGTAGTTCTATGTATTGTTATGAGACTAGATATATGAGAGTGACTAATAAGAGTATTTTGTCGCGAAATATGGCTTCGTGCGAAAATTACGGCGACCGCCATAATTGCTTGCGTTCTGACCAATAACGTAAAAGCTGCTATTCCCGTATTGGTGCATTTCTTGACGTGAGCGGGAATTATAAATGCCAGCTGTCAAATCACGTAGGGACTGTTTACCCAGTAATAAAAGTTTTTGATATTATATTGCTACGAGTCGTAGTATTAAGAGACACTTGTTATACTCAAAAGTGGGTAGATGTATGGTGAAACCCCCCAGTGTTCATACGATTATTAACAGTATTGTGTGTGATTGACGAAATATTGTTAGTTTTTCTAATTCCTTTCAGATATTGTCTTAGATGTCTTTGAAGTTTCAGAGAATATATACAAAAATTTCTCGGTTCAGGTTAATTTCAGAGCAGTTTCTCGTGAATATTAGAGTTTTCAGTTTATAAACAAAGTGGGATCCTGACCAATTGAGAAGCATAACGAAGAGTGTGGTTTTCCAACTAGAATTTTGGATGACTTCACAGTTCAGATTTTGATAATTATTTTTCCTGTGGGTTGAGGTCATCACATCCTGCGTTATTCACTTTGGAGAGATATTTTACTTGCCTCGCAGTGTTCTCCTGAAAATGCCACCTGTCTGTCGGGCGGCATGAAGGTCCCGTCGCTGGAGACTGCCCTGGCAGTGCCAACACCCCTGGGGTGCTGGAGGCTGTAAAATTCGACCTTCTGGCTAACGCGCTGATGGATTCCCGCCACCGGCACTCTGAGTATAATCCAGCAAGAATCTCTACCCGCAAAAATTACGTGCACTTAACGCAATGCAGCACTTTATCATTGATCATCCTTCAGCCATCCCTGTCAGCATAGCACGATGAACCACAAATTTGTCCACATCCATGCTGCTACTTGCCATTACTGTCATAATTGCTTATTCAAAACTGCAAAATGGCGATTGACGTGGGCGTTGCACTCCCAGTGCATAGCCCATAGAGGCTGCTACCTAGCATCTGCCTTAACCGCGATTAATTTTATGTTGTCATTACATTTCAAATCGTCCAGAACATATAGAGATAGATATGTTATGGAAGTAATTCTATAGAGTCTTTATGCCATGCAAAGTGAAATTGATGTCTACTCATTTATGTCCTTTGTTTTTTCTTCTCTTAGCCTGTGTTTAAAAAAAATGGCTCTGAGCGCTATGGGACTTAACATCTGAGGTCATCAGTCCCCTAGACTTAGAACTACTCAAACCTAACTAACCTAAGGACATCACACACACACACATCCGTGCTCGAGGCAGGATTAGAACCTGCGACCTTAGCAGCAGCGCGGTTCCGGACTGAAGCCTTCGCCTGCGTGCAGCTCTGTTCAGGAAGCTACAACAGCAAGATTTCGACTGTTGATGTAACTGGGAATAAGAATTAAAAAACGCTTCATTCACAAATTTTCGTGTCTTATTAAGTACACGATGCAATTTAGTCCCTGTGGATCCATCCTCAGGCGTAAGTATATGATTTATTTTACTCTTGAACGAGGTGAAATGCATGTTTCTGTCACGAAAACATGTCATGTTTGGTAATGAATCTCGTAAGTCAAATGCGCAGAATATGTGCGAAACAGTGGGAAAAATGAACAGTGTTAATCATCATCATCATCATCATCATTTAAGACTGATTGTGCCTTTCAGCGTTCAGTCTGGAGCATAGCCCCCCTTATAAAATTCCTCCATGATCCCCTATTCAGTGCTAACATTGGTGCCTCTTCTGATGTTAAACCTATTACTTCAAAATCATTCTTAACCGAATCCAGGTACCTTCTCCTTGGTCTGCCCCGACTCCTCCTACCCTCTACTGCTGAACCCATGAGTCTCTTGGGTAACCTTGCTTCTCCCATGCGTGTAACATGACCCCACCATCTAAGCCTGTTCGCCCTGACTGCTACATCTATAGAGTTCATTCCCAGTTTTTCTTTGATTTCCTCATTGTGGACACCCTCCTGCCATTGTTCCCATCTACTAGTACCAGCAATCATCCTAGCTACTTTCATATCCGTAACCTCAACCTTATTGATAAGGTAACCTGAATCCACCCAGCTTTCGCTCCCATACAACAAAGTTGGTCGAAAGATTGAACGGTGCACAGATAACTTAGTCTTGGTACTGACTTCCTTCTTGCAGAAGAGAGTAGATCGTAGCTGAGCGCTCACTGCATTAGCCTTGCTACACCTCGCTTCCAGTTCTTTCACTATGTTGCCATCCTGTGAGAATATGCATCCTAAGTACTTGAAACCGTCCACCTGTTCTAACTTTGTACCTCCTATTTGGCACTCAATCCGTTTATATTTCTTTCCCACTGACATTGTTAAATTACAGAATAATCCAAGAAAAGCGTTTTTAACTTTTTAACATGATCATACTCGAACATTGGTTTTTCCATCCTGTTCAAGTATATCACTTCACTCAAGCGGCACGTTTGCAGACACATTTTTGTAAACACTTTACAGATGTTGTTCTGTATGGTATGATCGAAGAGGAATTTATTCGTAGTGCCAGAAATCTAATTATTAAGCAATCGACATACGCAGGGGATAACTTTAGAATGTGTCTTTAAAATTACTGAAATAACTGTGGATTGCGAAGTCTGTCTGTTCATTTAACAAAGATTCTGGTTTTTTGATTTTCTGAAGATATATCTCCAGCTGTTCTAACGGATTCAGGGGCTTAATAGTGACTTCATTATGCAGTGCTATGAAATTGTTTTCTAATTGTTGATGATACTTTTCGTTTCCAACATACATTCACAATAACTGATTTTCCGAAGCGTGCAGTCTGAAAGCATTTATGTGTTTTTGAAAACGGGTTTTGTTAGTAGGCCCTAAACATTGGCAAACTGCTGTTTACAATTGCTTCTTGTTCGTAATTTCCGTCGTGTCCACGCAACAGTTGTTTAAAATAGTAAATATTACACAGAAATTCGTGAATAACATAGGGTCAGGCAGGCATTCTCAGACTTTTTTCTGGTCGTAAAGGCATATTTGATCCAGTAATACGACGCATTTGGCCTCGTTATGTAATTTTCTTTATGTTATGCGGTTCGAATAACCAAGAAGCCAAGTATGTGATGTGGAAAGGCTGGTTTCATAATCCAGCAGTTTTCCTCTTCGCGAAAATGCTGAGAACATACGTTGCTATGTCTGGACGGTTTGGAATATTTCCTTCTCACATCGCTTTTCGAGTTGTGTTGATAGGAAATCTAAAGTCAAATTACGGAAACAAAATCACTACAGTAAAAGTGAGCACCACAACTAAAATTCGTGTATATGGAAGAATACATAGGTTGAACGAGTCGACTTTCGAATGAAATGTGGTTCCTTTACACGTTAGACTATAATCAGAACGACTAATATACTTGTAAATGACGGAAGCTGCTTTTTTTACCAGAACACTTCCACCAGAAGCTAATGTTTGTCTCTATTAACATAGAGGAGGCAGCTTCTAGTTCATGACAACTCCAAGGGGCACTCTCTTGCCCTTGCTTTGGGAAACTGCCCCCCAAAAGCGGAAGAATCAGCAGTGATCAATGGCTTGAGGATGCAGAAGGCAACAGAAACCACTGCACTGAAGATACCTAACGTGGATCTACAAGATATGTGACCTGTAACTGAAAAAGTGTCGTGATGACTCTCCACAAGCGAAAGATTCACAGCTCTGCGAGAGGGGATTGCCAAGGGGGAGATAACGTGGGAAAAGCATCGAATAAGCAACGAAAGGATAACGTTCTACGAGACGGGACCTGGAATATCAGAAGTTTTATCATGGTAATGTAGGTAGAAAACCTGAAAAGGCAAATGATAGGGCTCAGTATATGTGTGCATAGTGGACTATATGGGGAGAAATTGAAAGAAGACAATTTTTCTGATCACATGAGTATAAGGCAATATCAACGGCAGCAGAAAATGGTGAAACGGGAGTAGCATTAGTAATAAATAGGAAGGTAGGACAGAGAGTGAGTTACTGTGAAGATTTCAGTATCCGGTTATTCTCATCGGAATCGATAGTACAGCAACACCGACGACAATTGTTCAGTTATACATGTCGCCGTCGCAAGCACGAGACGTAGAGATAGAGAAAGTATATGAGAATATTGAACAGGTAATTTAGTATGTAAATCTAACAGTCATGGGGGACTGGAACGCAGTTGTAGGGGAAGGAACATAATACCTGCCATAAATCTGTACTGGCCTGAACCTCCCAGAGCATTTTTGGGATTTATTGAATCGCAAAGTCAGGCGACGCACAGTTAAGTCAAAAGAAGAATTAAAAGACCCCTGACACTTGAGTGGAAGCGCCATGAGTGCCTAAGATTGTGAAAAGCTAGTGTTGTCTCTACCAAAAACAACTTCTGCTGTATTAAGAGCAGAAGGTAGGCCCACGAAAGAGTGATTTTGTGTTACTAATAAATACTATAAACTCGATCAAATTGTTTCTATTCATTTAATTTTCTTATTTTTCACAACACTCAAAGTTACTTAGAGTGCTCAATACTTTTGGCGAAGCGTGTAGATATTGCGATAATGAACAGCTCACTAAGCAATTCAGTTGAAGAGGAACGGACATCTCTATAATGGGCACTCATAGAAGTTGCAAGGGAGGTAGTTGCGAGGTAACCATGGGTAACAGAAGAAATACTTCAGTTTCGACAAAGGAATAAGTAACAAATTTTTTAGGGAAATTCTAGAATACAAAAATATGTCACACAGGAATGGAATAAATACACTACTGGCCATTAAAATTGCTACACCACGAAGATGACGCGCTACAGACGCGAAATTTAACCGACAGGAAGAAGATGCTGTGATATGCAAATGATTAGCTTTTCCGACCATTCACACAAGGTTGGCGCCGGTGGGGAAAGTTTCCAACCCATTTTTCATACACGAACAGCGTTGCCCGGTGAAACGTTGTTGTGATGCCTCGTGTAAGGAGGAGAAATGCGTACCATCACGTTTCCGACTTCGATAAAGGTCGGATTGTAGCCTATCGCGACTGCGGCTTATCGTATCGCGACATTGCTTCTCGCGTTGGTCGAGATCCAATGACTGTTAGCAGCATATGGAATCGGTGGGTTGAGAAAGGTAGTACAGAACGCCGTGCTGGATCCCAACGGCCTCGTATCACTAGCAGTCGAGATGATAGGCGTCTTATCCGCAAGGCTGTAACGGATTGTGCAGCCACGTCTCGATCCCTGAGTCAACAGGTCGGGACGTTTGCAAGACCACAACCATTTGCACGAACAGTTCGACGACGTTTGCAGCAGCATGGACTATCAGCTCGGAGACCATGGCAGAGGTTACCCTTGACGCTGCATCACAGACAGGAGCTCCTGCGATGCTGTACTCAACGACGAACCTGGGTGCACGAATGGCAAAACGTCATTTTTTTCGGATGAATCCAGGTTCTGTTTACAGCATCATGATGATCGCATCCATGTTTGGCGACATCGCGGTGAACGCACATTGGACGTTACATTTCAGATGTGTTACGACCCGTGGCTCTACCCTTCATTCGATCCCTGCGAAACCCTACATTTCAGCAGGATAATGCACGATCGTATGTTGCAGGTTCTGTACGAGCCTTTCTGGATACAGAAAATGTTCGACTGTTGTCCTGGCCAGCACATTGTCCAGATCTCTCACCAATTGAAAACGTCAGGCCAATGATGGCCGAGCAACTGGCTCGTCACAATACGCCAGTCACTACTCTTGATGAACTGTAGTATCGTGTTGAAGCTGCATGGGCAGCTGTACCTGTACACGTCATCCTAGCTCTGACTCAATGCCCAGGCGTATCAAGGCCGTTATTACGGCCAGAGGTGGTAGTTCTGGGTACTGATTTCTCAGGATCTATGCACCCAAATTGCGTGAAAATGTAATCACATGTCAGTTGTAGTATAATATATTTGTCCAATAAATACCCGTTTGTCATCTGCATTTCTTCTTGGTGTAGCAATTTTAATGGTCAGTAGTGTAGGAAGTGCAGGAAAATTGAGGTGAAAAGGATGCTTGAAAATGTGGAGAAACCATAAAAGAAATTTTTGTCGGAAGGACGGACTCAGCATATAGAAAAATTAAGGAATGGAAAGGGAATTGCAGTTTTAAATGAAGCGGAGAGAGGGTGTAGGTGCAAAGTGGAATTAAAGGCCTCTATGAGAAGATGACTTGTCTGATGACTTGATAGAAGAAGAAACAGGAGTTGATACGGAAGATGTATGGGATCAAGTATTAGGTTTTAAAAGAGCGTTGGAAGACTTAAGATCAAGTAAGTCAGAAGAGATATATAACATTTCATCGGAATTTGTTAAATCTGATAATTAAAAAACAGACTTGATCGCAAATTTCTTTTAATCGGAGTGACCCGTTTCAGTCCTTAAGGGTCATCTTCAGACTCTGAAATAACAAACGCACAGATAGAGGGATTCTTACACTAACGTATATACACTAAAATAAGATTGCAAATACATATAAGGTGGGTGTATATCGTATTCCTTGTAGCTGCGGCATGGCATATATTGGTCAAACCATCAGGACCGTGGAGGACCGATGTACTAAGCATAAACGGCACACACGATTACAGTAGCCAAGTAGATCTGCTATTGCCGAACATTGCTTCGATACTGGTCACCCCATGTTATATAATAACACCGAGATATTGGCATGCACGTCCAGCTATTGGGACAGTGTTATTAGGGAGGCAGTTGAGATTAAATTAGCGAGCAACCTTGTTAACAGGGATGGAGGTTTCTGTTTAAACTCTGTTTGGAAACCGGCTCTCTCCCTCGTCAAAAAACAGAGGGACACAGTCAATGCTACCTCACCTGCGAATTCATAGTCTCACTATCGATAGCTCTGACTTTTGTCATCTTTGGTGGCACTAGTGTTCAGTGTGTGTGTTATCTTTCCTGCTTCAGTCCGAGAACCGAGTTTTTAAATTTGCATGTACGCCGCCTGTCCGTTGCAGTTTGCCTTGAAAATGGCGGGGTGTTCTCCCGCCGAAATATCGGCGGTCGCTGAAAGTGTTAACTGGCTGAATTCCCGGAAGTTATCTGAAAAAAAAAATCTATCGAAGCAAAGCAACTCGCACTACTGCAGCACTAGCAGATATCCTTAGCATTATGTGTAGTAAGAGAGATGGGCATAATGTTCATGACCGAGTAGGAGGCCAAAAAATGGCTCTGAGCACTATGGGACTTAACATCTGAGATCATCAGTCCCTTAGAACTTATAACTACTTAAACCTAATTAACCTAAGGACATCACACACATCCGTGCCCGAGGCAGGACTCGAACCTGCGACCGTAGCAACAGTGCGGTCCCGGACTGAAGCGCCTAGAACCGCTTGGCCACAACTGTCGGCAGTAGGAGGTCCGCATTTTTCTCATTGCACTGAAAAGTGCCACTCTTTGCCTCTCATGCTTCTCGGAGTGAGCCATAGAGCAGATGAATGTAGGAAATTCGTTCTGTGTACTTGCTTATAAATCACCGTATATTGTTCAGTATCCTGTTGGTGTATCGATGTGAATAGTGGCCGTAAGAGAAGTCAGGGTACAGGAAACGGAAGAAATGTTTTAGAGCTTAGCTTCTCATACCCGTGTAATAGACACAAAGTACAGCTCTAGTTAGATGAAAGGTGGGGGAAAGTGCCACGTACTGGTCGGGAAATGATCTGAACACTCGTCTATAGTGATTTGACAGAATTATAAAAAATCTATTTCAGCGTGGTTGAGTGGACAGTTGAACCCGACTCTTGCCGATTGTGAGTCCAGTGTCACAACAGCTGCGTTATCTCATTCACATGTCATGGAAGCTATCCACAATAGCTTTTTGGGTGCCTGGTTGTAATATACCTTAGTTTTACTTTACCTGTGGCAATGACATTACCGACAATACGCCTACTCAGCAAGCCTCTTCAGTTTTTTCTGTCAGATACATTGTTTGTCCATTTGCAACTGTTCATCATATCTGTGTCCTCCCTGATGATATCTCGCCACTTAAATCTACGACTTACTCTTCGTCTTATTCCACCTATTTATCTGCGGAATGATATTCTTGAATTTATTCTCTCCAGAATATGTTCTTGTCACATTATCTTAAAACAGATTTACGAGTTAGTTAGGTCGTTCTCTTGTTTCCATAATACGAGTATTAGAAACTGCATCCGAATACTGTTCTTCAGATGTCTCCATATGCTTTTCATTTCGTGTTTTTCCTCTTGAGCAGTATAGTTTTATTAGTTTCTTTTCACTTCTTTTGTAACGTTTTCTTTAATTCTCCTTATGCCAGCTTTCGTGCTTTGTATCTAGTACTTTCCAGCCTATTTCTATTTATCATGTTTGTGAAGTATCTTTTCATTTGTAATATGGTTAACATAACGGTCTGTGCCACAATGCACTGTGCTGAAGGTATCAACATCTTTAGTACTGTTTTCATATCTTTTTGGATAGTCACATAATCAATCTGATTTACTTGTGCTTCAACTGGTGATATCCATGTACGTAAATGAATGCGCTTGTGTTGAATTTAGGTTTGCTTAATGTGGAATCATTTGTTATTGCAAAGATTAAAAGTCAAATTTCATTATCTGAACTTTCCTTGTGTATCCTAAAATTGTTAGTGGCTGGTTTGTAAATTCCTTCTCTACTTACGTTACCATTAAAATCTCCTAAAATTAATTTTACTGCACGCCTCCTAGTGAGTTATTCTTGTGTAGAACTCTTCTTTTATGTCATCACAGTTAACGTTTGTGAGAGCATGTGCATTCAGAAATATAATGTCTGAAAACAGAGTCTGCATTGTGATATGTGATATTCGCTGATTAAAATGTTTGAATTCCTTTAATGGGCCACTTACTGTTTACTGAACGTAGAATTTGGTTCCATAATCATGTTACTGACGACAGTATCCGTACGTTACTGTCGCAACTCCATTCCTTGGCATCTTACTTCTTGGAGAGCTACCAGTTGTACCGCGTATTTTTCCAGTTCGCAGCAAATGCAATGAATGTTCTCAATTATTTGCTGGATGTATTCCAGTCTTTGTCTTCCTGTACAGTTTTTATCCTCTACAGCTCCTTCTAGTACGAGGGAAATTATTCCCTGATATCTTTATAGATGTCCTATCATCCTTCCTCTTCTTCTTGTCCGGTTTCCCATATATTCCTTTCCTCGCCAATTCAGGACAGAACCTCCTCATTCCTTACCTTATCACTCCACCTGATTTTCAACATTCTTCTGTGGCACTACATCTCAAATGATTTCTTGTGTTCAGGTTCTCCCACAGTCAATATTGTACTACCGCACTATGCTGTGCCCCAAATGTGCATTCTCAGAAACTTTTTCCTTCGATTAAGGCTTATGGTTGATACCAGTAGACTTCTCTTGGCAAGGAACGCCCTTTTGGCCTGTACTAGTCTGCGTTTTATGTCCTTTCTCCGTATACCAGAGCTTATTTTGTTGCCTAAGTAGAAAAATTCCGTAATTTCGGCTACGTCTTGATCCCGAATTCTGATTTTAAGTTTCTCGCTGGTCTCATCTCTGCTACTTCTCATGACTTTCGTCTTTCTTCGATTCACTCTCAACCCATACTCTGTACTCATTAGGTTGTTAATTCTCGTTCATTCCAGTAATTTTTCTTCACTTTCACTGAGAATAGCATTGTCATCAGCGAATCTTATCATTAATATCCTTGAAAGCCTAATTTTTAATCCCACCATTCAATTATCCTTTTTCCGTCATTGTTTCTTTAATGTGTGGATTCAGCACTAGCGGCGAAAGACTACATTCAAAAAATTTCACCAATAATTTTAAAAATTCACATGGTATGTTATCTATCACTTCTATCTTATTTAACATATGCCTCCCCCTCATAGAGGCCTATAGGCGTACTGTTTCCACCCATCTGCCCGTTCTTCTGCTTTTAACGGTGGTATTCAAATTGCACTGTTTATGTTATCGTACTTGCTTTTAATTCTACCTAAGATTATTTAGATTTTTCTATACGCTGAGTCAATCCTTTCGACAATCATTTCTTTTTCAACTTCTTCACATTTTTAATGTATCCACTTCGCCTTAGCTTCCTTGCACTTCTCATTTTTGTCATTGCTAAGTGACTTATATTTCTGCGTTCCTGAATTATCTTGCGCAACCTTCTACTTCCTTCTTTCGTCAATCAGCTGAAGCGTTTCTTCTGTTATGTGTGATTTCTTCGCTGTTATCTTCCTTGTGTCTAAGTTCTTGTTTATAACTTCTGTGCCAGATCTTTATAGAGATGTCCATTCACCTCGAAATGAACTGTCTACTGAGCTACTCATTACCGCAATATCTATAACCCCAGAGAACTTCACACGTATCTATTCATTTTTTAGTATATCTCTATCCCATTTCCATTTTGCGCATTGATTCTGCCTGACTTGTTTCTTAAAATTTCAGCCTGTTTCATCATTAATACTAACTGCGACGACAGCACGTACGCCTTAACTATGGTTGTAGGCCGTGGTTTGGTGTGGAATCTGAGGAGGACAACCCTATCACTGAACTGTTCAGAGTAATTCACTCAGTGTCCTACATTCTTGTTCATAAATAATCCTAATTCCGTTATAACATTTTCTGTTGCTGTTGATATTACCCTAAACTCATGTGACCAGATATTCTTGTCTTCTTTTCATTTGATTTCGCTGACTCCCATTATGTCAAAACTGAGCGTTAGCATTTCCTTTTCGAACTTTTTTACCCTCCCTACTACGTTAAAACTTCTGATACTACACGCCCCTCTCGTGTAACGTTACTCTTTCGTTGTTTATTCAGTCTTCTTCTCACGACCGTCTCCCCCTCGACAGTCCCCTCCCGGAGGCCCGAATGAGGGTCTTGCCCGAAATCTTTGCCAATGGAGAGATTACCATCATAATTTTTTAGTTACAGACCACATGTCCTGTGGATACACATTACGTGTCCTTAATGCAGTTGTTTCTATCGCCTTCTGTATCGTCATGCAGCTCGTCACTGCTGATTCTTTCATATTTAAGTGTCAGTTTCCTCTTACACGGTCAATAAACTTCCCTGAACCTCTGTCCGCCCCTCTGCACTCTTTGACAAAGCCACTGGGAGAACGAAGGTGACTGCTTATGCCGGCAATCTTCTGCCGTCTTTGCTGATGATTTCAATTGAAGATCTGAGCAGTTGCGAGTTTCGAACTCAGGACCCAGGATTTTTTGATACTAGTCAAAGCTGCCATTTTCTTTTATTTCCAGTGGTACCTTCCCAGCACTAAAAGAGAGAGGCAGGGCAAAATGGGAGGTGTCGCATCCCGAGGCCTGGCCATCATGTCCCGTTCCCTCCCCCAGGGACCAAGAAAACTTTAGAGAAGGAAGAGTTGACGTACAAACTACATCAATTAGAGAAGTTTTTCTGTGTTACAGCACCACGTGTGGCAGGAAAACGACATCTCGTAGAGGAGGGAGAGTCAGTTCGCTACACTTGGTGGGAGTATCGATGCACAGTTTCTCAGAGAAGAACATTCCAATGATCGGAGAATAATCGGTACTAAGAGTGGAGAATACGTGGATCAGGTTCTCATTGCAGTAATACGCCAACCCCGGGGCGGCTTAACAAAAATACTAGGAAGAAAATTGGAGAGAAGTTGTCTGTATTTGGGACTGTGAACAACTGCACAATCTTGCTCAATACGGAAGTGCTAAAAATCAAGGACATTTGCGCTGTCAGCAAACCAAGTAGTGATCTGGGTGTCCACACTGTGAAGGCGTGACCAGCATACTTACTTCCCATTGACTATAAGATACCATGCAGACCGGACGTCAGTGGCCAGAAAAGGAGCGCACAACGATCGCCATACAGCACGCCAGTCGATGTGGGGATGCTTCACCTCAACCACATTCGATATTCTGTTCTGCTGGAGAAATTCATAGATCACATTTGTGGACGTCAAGCGCGTTGACAATACAGAGTATGGATATAGCTCAATTCTAGGAAAAAAATGACGGAAGTAAAAGAGGGGCGGTGGGGCAACTGAAAGTGGGACAGGGCTGAGAGAAAGCTTGATGCAAGTGTCTCTAGCAACAGTCTGGTGAGATAAGTTGGAAAACGGCGCCACAGCACCACTTGAGAGCTGCCAAGAAGGGCTATCACTCTGTCAGGGATATAATAAAGGCCTAAACCTCCCCTGCGCCACCGAAGGATGAGGGTCTCATACCATATCTTAAATAGTAAGCCCTGACAAATGTACGAACCCAATGCCACTAGCAAGCGGTGGGCCATGGACGGCGGAATGGTGAGTATCTGTGCCATATGGAGGATATGTGACGCCAAATATACATTAACATATTGTATCCATTACAGATCATGGAAGGCTCATAAACGATGATCCAAGAGACCAGCTCGTAATTGGGATACTAGTCACCAGCAGTTGACAGCAATCGTTCATCTGTGAAATCGAGTTATAAGCATCAAATAGGACCAGCTATATGCAATGGACCAGTGCTGTCCTCAGAAGGACCTGCACCAATAGCCATATCGCTCGATTTGCGTACTTTAAGGCAGTTACCAGAAGCTTTCCATAAATGATGACTCTCTTGCCTCAGCACCACTACGAAGAACAAGGACGAGATCGCTCACAAAGCAGTGCACAAAAGACATGACCACCGAGAAACATCCCAGACAGCAGCTGACGGAGGCTGCAGAGCAGCGGTTCAATGGTGAAACAGAGTGAGGGCAGCCTTGATGCAATGAACAATGGATCAAGATGGGAGTATTGAGACGGCTGTTGTAGAGTACACAGAATGTCGCTCCATGAAGGAGACTCATTACAACATCGACGGTAGTATCTGGGTATCCCATATTGCGGAGCACCCCTTCCAGGTAGTCGTGATCAACCCCATCAAATGCCTGACTGAATTCAAAAGCGGCCAAAACCCCGGCACACAACGAGCACTAGCAAGAGCGATTATGTCTCAATAGTGACGGAGGGCAGTGCAGATGTTATTGGCATACTCAAAGACGTTTGATCAGAAGAAATCATGTACCAGGCCGTCCGTTTAAGCAATTCAGCCAGCAGGCCGTTCGTTTAAGTAATTCAGCCAGCAGCTGTGTAAAGAGCTCCAGGATCCTGTTGAGCAATGTCAAGGGGCGACGGTTACATACCTGTGATATACACTGAGGCTTGTGAGTGAGAATGAGGAGACAGGCAGGAAAACCGTCAGGGATGTGCACGATAGGTGACATAAGGTCTTGACAAATTACCGTCAACGTCAGCATTAGAAGGGGACAACACGTTTGATAAATAGTGGGTGGCCGTCGCGGTAGGTGACTTGTTTGTAGAACTCGAGTTGATAGCATCATGGATTTCATTCTATGTGACGTCGGGAGGCAGATCCATCATTGTGTGCCCCGGGCATGAGCCAAAGAAGAGTCGGGAGCCTGCCGCAATATTAGATGGGTGTTGACATTGTGCAGATTATAGTATAATATTAGTGGAGGGCAGACCCTGTATTGTGTTGGGTATCTAAAGGCCTTTTATTATCAGTGGTGACAACATTAATTAAAGTCCTCCAACAGTGGTGCTGTGACGTCGAGACACGGCAGTGAACTAGAGAATGGTGAAGCAGAAACCCTGGGTTCATCGCCACCATGCCGTACCTCCCTTCTGTAACCAGTCAATGCCTTGCAGCGGTCAGATTTTGTGCAGAGGGCCCACCATGACAGGGCAGACTGGTGTGCATGACGGCGTCAATGACAAGCTGTTGCCCGCATCTCGTGGTCGTGCGGTAGCGTTCTCGCTTCCCACGCCCGGGTTCCCGGGTTCGATTCCCGGCGGGGTCAGGGATTTTCTCTGCCTCGTGATGGCTGGGTGTTGTGTGCTGTCCTTCGGTTAGTTAGGTTTAAGTAGTTCTAAGTTCTAGGGGACTGATGACCATGGATGTTAAGTCCCATAGTGCT
Organism: Schistocerca nitens; assembly: GCF_023898315.1. Lineage (NCBI taxonomy): Eukaryota > Metazoa > Arthropoda > Insecta > Orthoptera > Acrididae > Schistocerca > Schistocerca nitens. Next base: position 380,355,399 of record NC_064621.1, on the reverse strand, counting down.
CAGAGCCATTTTTGACAAGCTGTCCACGCGGTCACGATGAGTTGCCAGCAGTCGGATGAAGTAAGATGTATCGTGTTCAGTTTCCAAAGTTCCCAGCAGCGCCACAGCCTTCGGCAGCAGAGTTTGATGGTACAGATGTAGGCGTCATGGTCAGAGAACACAATGGGCCAGACTTCAGCAGACTGCACTCCACTGACAATATCGCAGGAGATGTAAACACGAGCGAGGCGGCAGGAAGAATGACTAGTGAAATACGTAGGTTGGAACTTAAATAATGACAACACTGCTGTGGATACACTATGCGATGGAATCTACTAATGTCGCTGATAGCACACATTGTTCATATACCCACCTTACCTCCTATAGCAAATGGACTCGCACGTCCCACGTCACCGGCGTGCGCATAATCGAGGGAAACACAGTCACTTGTGAGCGAGTGGTCTAACTTAACGATGTCACTACGTTTTCGAAACAGGAACAACGGAGTTGGACCAATAGTGAATGTCTAGAGGTCGTACAGCACGGCAGTGTCATCAAGGTCTTCAAGAGGCGTGCAGGGAATCGGCATTGCCATACACAACAGTGGCACGTTGGGTAAAAGCCTTGAACGAAGGTCAGCAAACTGTGGCAGGTCGTCCTAGCGTCTCTGAAGAAAAAGTGCGTGCTGTTGCCGCGTTAGTGGTCAGTGATCGACGCTATACGATTTGGGAGCTCGCCCACGAAACCGGATTAACGCACACGCCTGTGGTTCGCATCTTGAAGGAACGCCTGGGCATGCCAAAATTAGCATCACGATGGGTTCTGCGTGACTTGACGGAGATGTAGAAATGGATGCGTTACGCGCTGTTCAGACGCACTTGAAGCGCTGTGAGCGTGAAGGAGAGACTTTCTTACACCGTATAGTAACACTCGTTGAGACACTGGCCACATCGTACGAGCCAAAACTAAAACTCCATTCCGACGAATGGCGTCATTATGGGACGCCGCGAAAGTCGAAAGTGCGTCAGAGCCCCAGTATGGTGAATGTTATGGTGATTCTCGTGTACGACTACACGGCAGACTGTCAATGCACAGAATTAAGATTCGTTTTTGGAGCATCACCTGCTACCAGCTTTGTGAAAGGAGCGGTGACACTTTCTGCGCAACCCACCAATTATTTTGCACGACAATGCGCGGGCGCATACAGCGTAAGCTGTGGCTGCTCTGTTCGGTCGATGGGACTGAGAGATACTGTACCATCCACCATACTTCCCAGACGTAAGTCCTGGTGACTTTGATTTGATTCCGAAGATGAAGGAACCACTTCATGGGATTCACTTCAGAACTGTTCCAGAGATTCTACAGGCAGTAGACCTCTCCGACCGCACCATCAACAGAACAGGCTCTGCTAACGGTATACTACGCCTTCCACATCGCTGGCAACGGGTTATACACAACGCTGGAGACTACTTTGAAGGACAGCAACAGGTGTAAACACGTAACTCTTTTGTATCGGTTGTGAATAAATAGTTGCCACTATTTAAGTTCCAACCCTCGTACATAAATCCCAGACAATTATCCCGATGTATATGCCCCCAAGAGCCTACAGGGTGAAGGTGCTGAACAATGTCCATTAACACCACACATAGAGAGTGACGAGGCAGATGACCCTTGGGTGCCTGTATGGAGCTGAAGTCACCTCCCATGATGAAGGCATCATGCTGACCTAGGAAGAGAGGCGTGACTGCCTCGAAGAAGAAAGTGGAACGTTTTTGGTGACGACCCGAAACAGATGGGACATAAATGGTGATGATCCTGATGCGACCAAACGTGAGAGCCATACCTTTGGCATCTGGGAGCTAGGCAACTGCATCAGCAAGGATACAGTTACGTAAGAGCGTCGCCAACCCACTACCAGTACACGAAGCATGGGAGACTTGTGCTATAACCCATGGGGAGCACAAAAAACTGCAACATGCATCTTCTGAAGGACGGGAATATCAACGTCTGCAGCACGCAGCATTTCATGCCAGTTTATGGCATGAGCGAATGGTATTGTCACTGACCGTGACTTTGCGATAAGTTTAAAAAGTTGACATCGTGAGGTGGAGGGGGGAGTGGGGGTTGATGCAAACACGAAGAAAGCGCTGGGAGCTGCACGCTAGGCCCCTGTGGAAGGACACATCATTGTAACAAGGAGGGAGCTGATCCCACCAAGAGGATTCCATCGCTCTGTACACCTTCAGATCGTTCATCCTCAACAATGACGTCGTCCACTCAGGAGAAAATGTCTCACTGGGACATTTCAGTGGAACACATTCAGAGATGAGCCCACAGATAGCGTCAGACACGGAAAGGGGGCAAATTGCATCAGACGCAAGTGGGGGAAGCGTCACATCGACCATTGTCAGGGCGTCGGAGGGCAGCATATCATCAATAGGAGGGTCGTCATCTTTTGCACATATCCAATGGAGGCAGTTATCAGAAGGGGTATGGTGCTGACCCTTCTGTTCCCTCGGCAACTGTTGCTTCCTAATATGCTGTACCACATCTGATGGCTGTCGTCCGACAGGAGAAAAGCGGAGGTCACCACAACTTCATGATCAACAACCATGGGGACAGACATCTTGCGGCTGCTGACCGCCATCGTCCGTTGGTTCATCGCGTCGTCGAAAAGAGCCGACGTCAGTGCCGATTGATTCAGGGTGGGCGCAGCAGACAGCCTCGCCGCGGACGTGTAAGATAGAGGTAACGCAGTGGGTGTCGCAGGGATAGCGACGTTTCTGGTCGGCGTCTGAACCAGTTCGCATTGGAGACATTCTGAACGGATATGGGCTTCCTAGCAACTACCTGGACAAGATCGTGGCTGGCCACCCATCTTACATGATTACAGCCCTGCAGCTGGTAATAACCAGGTAAGAAGTCACGTGTCTCCTCAGCTCAGTGTTGATCTGACAGACACGGTTGAGAAGATGGCAGGTTTCGAACGTCTTCCACGTTTCAGTAACATAACTGGCGACGTTGCCGTAAAGTTTAAAGGCGGCCACTACAACGTCCGACGATATCTCAAAGGAGAGTTGGAAAAAAGTCAACGTTCGGAGGTTAAAACCAGCGTGATCAACCACAACAGCCCCTATATGGCTGTCAGAGTATCACAACTTGAGATCACTAGCGAGGCGCCCTACAATGTCGGTGCACGTCTCTTCATTTGATATGATGTACAAAGAGGTACTAATGATCGAAAAATAAATTCGGAGGACATCTTGTTGTGGGAGACACGTTTCGTCCCATATAAAGCAGTCGACTTCATAAGCTTTTGGTTGTTCATGATCCAAAGCAAATGTTAATTTAATCGTGGTTTGGCGATAGGAAGATGCTATGATGGTCGATGAAGTCTGACCTGTACACAAGCCGCTGTGCGGAAGTAAACAAAATAGTCGTTCGCTCGCAAGCAGCACAAGAGGCGAAACGTAAGCAAGACGTGCTCGCCTCACCACTGTCGAAGACAGACTTCCCTAGACCATGGGTGTCCTATTTGCTTGCATACAGTAACACCTGAGAAAGAATGAGAAAAATGACTGACACCTATCGGTTGATTCCATGTTTACACCGCCCCTTTCTTGCTTTTACAAGCAATAGTAGTTATAATTGGCTACCAGATTTCATAATCCCACAGTTTTGCGCAGGGCAGAAACTAGATATGCTTGGACACATGTTTCTTGGGTCTGGTCGCAGGAAGACAGCCTCGGTAAGTTTTCCTGCTGATCTGTGAGTGACCATTAGAGTTCAGCGCCATTAGAATGTTGTGGCTAGTTAGATGTAATTGTGTGTACGTTGCTCCTCCTTTATATTGAGTTGACTCGCGTATTTTGGCTGTCTGACTTATAATAACAAGTCTATCTATAATTCCAATAATTCTAATCAAAATTCCCACCAAAATATTATCATCAGTGTGATGAGGTTCAATGAAGTTCGCACGTTTTTGGCTCCACTCGATTTGTTATTAAAGACAAGCAAGTTTATCCCTACGACGAGCCTTATCACACTCACTCAGCTCAATAATCATTCGTTTAACACCGTTTGAACCAAGTCAGCCATTGCTAGCAAGTTGTTACAGGTGGGCTTTAGTTTATAAATCATTCTCTGACTTTTTAATAACCTCAGTCCCACAAAACTAAAGACATTTATAACCGACCGTGCACAACGTGCACACTCGCGATCGTCTCTTTAAGAAGGGTCGGTGTGTGTGTTTGTGGTGGTGGTGGGTGGGGGTAGGGGGGGGGGGCGACCTACGTACCATCAAAGCAGACGGTGGATGCAAAGCAGCACCTTTCTCGCACAAGGTGGCTTCCCCGTCGGCGATGAACCAAAGATGGGTAAGGGTAGATTGGTGTGTCAGGGACAGCATCGATGTATGTGCCCTTACAAGTGTTCAGCTTATTTAAACAATGCTATCCATGATTTCCGATGGTTTTGAAACGGTTTAATTCCTTAAATTAGTCGAAACCTCTTTGCGATGCCACCCACGTGTGGTTAGATGGGCCTTTGTTATGTTCTGTGGATTCAAATAGGTTCTTACATGCTTCTTCTTAGATGTATCTGCCTAAATAATGTTCCTCCAGTATTTCCGAGAGCTCACATATGTCGTTTCCATAATTAAGCTAACCTTTCTTTGTTATTGATTGCAAATGGTACCAGACAGTGTTCCATTCAGTTCGCATTGTCAAATAGACCCCCACGGTACATTCTTCTTAAATTGAGTGAATTAAATCCTGATATTATATTCTTCCCGTCAACTTATTTGTGTAATTCCTCAAACTTTATCGAGGTCAGCTGACACATGTGGTACTAGGTGGCTAGGTGGACCTTTAAAGGTCATGTGGATTTTGGATATGGCCCTTAAGCCTCTCAATTTTGTTTCAACAGTAAGTACAATAAAATTACTGTATCTCTTCAGAGACGTTAAACAGTTGGGCATACAACGATGCTTTCATTATCCAAGCCCTCCTGTCCCACATGTGGGTGATTAGTTTGATGTATTATAAAATGATGATGTTTTATTTAACAGACTGTGTGGACTGGAGCCCCAAAGTAAGACTTAGGCGGGTCTATGACGACACATGAGAAGTTTATGACAGAGATTTTGCTTACGTAGTCAGAACTTCCCACTCATTGTGTTTTGTGACAATGCTGTCGTCCAACAAACAAAAATTTCCCAGATACATCGAATGGTGTTTCTTATTCACATAATTCTGACAACACCTGAAATGCCTGTCAAACATATACGAGGGATGCTTCATTCAATAATAGGAAAAAATTCCCCGGTGAGGACAGTGCACATTCGTTGAAGAGAATAATAAGTAACGTACGTAATGCCGAGAGGTGGCACGCCACTCACTCACTTTAACTGCACTGTTCCCCTGTACTACATTTGGTGTATGTGATTTAAGACTTTTTACATGAGAAAACTGTAGGCAGAATGTTCATATAGCTGCATGTGTAGCCTGTAGAGAGCTTGTACGCAAGGGACAGTAGCGGAGGCGACAGAGAAGTGCAGGAAAGATGAATTGTAGGCCGTAAATGCTGCGTCTAGCGATCTGGCTGTAAGAGTGCTTTGGGGAAGCAGCACTCTGTGAACTATACCTGCAGAGGGACTTTGGGCCATGACACCCCACTCTTCCCACTTAGGGCTGGAGCAAGACGGCATCGAATCAGAAAATATTTTACCTGGGCCAGGCAACACACTGTCGTGAAGTCAGCCAGTTGGTAGAAGGTGGGTAGAGGAAGCCATTTTAGAGAGATGGCTGCAATCTGAGCTTTGGCATGGTCATAAAACTAGAAGCATTCTCATGATAGAAGCTGGGACGATACAAACAGAGCAGCTTGTGAACGTGTCTTAGGAAGGCAAGACTGTAACTCCCCTGACACAAGAAAGTCGCCAGGTTCTTTCAGCGAGGAGCAAAAACATACAGTTCACAGTTACGACTGTCTGGAAAGCTTAACTGCCTTCTTTCAGAAATTGGAAATGGTCAGTCTGGAAAGATTAGAACTCTTCGTAAATGAGGGACTGTGGTCCCTTCTAGGTAGAGTTTTTTGCCGAAACATGGCCATGCTTACCGTGAGAACGACGCCTCCCTAGTCTAAAGCCTTCTTTTTTCAGACAAGAGAGATTTTGAGTCGCAGATTGGTTCCTCTCAGGGTATGCAAAGCAGAGACTTGCTTCGCCAACGTGAGAACCCCGGTCTTGTGTCTGGATTGGCTACGAGGCCAGCAGAACAGTCAAGAGGGGAGATTCAATGAGCAGAGGATAGTTTGATTTGTTTGTACAGTGTGTAGGCGGCTTTCTTCTGCTAATTCGGCTTACCGAGGCTTGGTGGAAAGTGATTGTGATGCTTTGGCTTCTTCGTCTTCTGGTGGAGAACTTCAGGTCTTTCCCTAGAGGGTGAGACTTGTGGTCTGCGACTTGTGGTGGACTAAGAGCCAGTGGTTGGTTGGTTGGTTGGTTTTGGGGAAGGAGACCAGACAGCGTGGTCATCGGTCTCATCGGATTAGGAAGGAAGTCGGCCGTGCCCTTTCAGAGGAACCATCCCGGCATTTGCCTGGAGTGATTTAGGGAAATCACGGAAAACCTAAATCAGGATGGCCGGACGCGGGATTGAACCGTCGTCCTCCCGAATGCGAGTCCAGTGTCGAACCACTGCGCCACCTCGCTCGGTAGAGCCAGTGGCAGTTTCCACTGTACAAACAGTGAAACTGTATATCATCTCGAGCATTTCGTGTGTCATGAGGGTGAACTTATAGTCCTGAGTCGGCCATACGGCGTTTGACAATTCCAGAGCGTGCCATCGTGTCTGGGAGTCAAGTTGTTTGGCCAGACCAGCTAGTGGGTGCACCTCATACTGTAATCTGCCGGGATTTCAGGGCTCTGGTAGGTAGGTTTCGCGCGTTCTAATAATCAGAACGCCAGTCTGCATAATTTGCAAGTTTCCATGGACGCGTCAGAACGTTAAGAGCTGCAGCAGCGCGCCGCTCATCGCCAAGAGAGTACCGTTTTCTGAGGCAGCCTGAATGAAGGGGAAAGGGTAAAGTATTTCTGCACCGGCGGAGATTTGTTAAATGATATTCACAGCTCCCTGTTCTCTGTGAACCATAGTTTGTGCCGCACTTAGTCGTAGTTGATTGCATTTGAACAGAATTGGGCCTCACAGTGGATTCATGTAAACAAAGTCAGATTGTGTTGTAAAAGGGATTAAATCATGGGAGAATTTGTATAGTTTCCCCCCAAATAAATGCTTTGCCATTCAAACACCATCCCATTTCTGATTTCTGATTTTTTTGTAAGGTTTATCCGTTTCATTGTATTTATAAAAGGATGAATAAAACTTGTCACTATTTTGTAAACTTAAACACGCCATTGTTCTCATTCACACTCCTACAACCATTAACTGTTTTTATTTTATTGTGGTGATACAGGGATACAACAGCAGTTCAAAATTCAGTCGTATTAAATTAGTTAATCTGATGATTGATTTGAGTTCTGAAAGTGACCACATACATAAGCAACAAAAGTGCCACGAGTGAATAAAAATTAATGGTGTAGCTCACGATTTGAAGATTGTTGAGAAGATAATACTTTTATTTATGTAAAGATAACAACATATGGAATCGCTTGGACATGTGTTTATGATTAAAGCAAGGATCACTTGCAGTGCTTCCCGGAAACTGGAGTCACAACTTGTACTTACCTCCATGTATTCTGGCTTTGATATCTGTACCACTGGGTAAGGACCTAACCACAACCGAAAGATGGGCCCAAACTTTTTGCACACCTCGTCAAAGGACCGAATTCGGTCTGCAACAAAAAAAAGTCATGTGAGACTTACAATACTTCAACAACTACTCTAGTAATTGTGTGGGAAAGGAATTTATTTTCGTTCATCATAATCAATGTTTTTGAAAAGTCTGCAGCTGTGACATTCATGATTTACATAATGAAAAACTGCACCACTTACTTATTTTTTCGTGCAAACCGTGCACAATCACAAACTAGATAGCGAATCAGTTAATTTTTTCAAATGTTTCACAAACAAGTGACAGTTCAGTATTTTCCATAAACATGTAAATTATCCCAAAGAATCTACTCAACATCTACAACAAAATGTAAATATAATTTAGTATTCAATAATGGTAAAATTAATTTTTTAATTGACAACTTAACATACAACATGTAATCTTCAGAAAATGTAATACATCTGACAGCATTGAAACTCTTTGTGGATCAATACCGTCTTAATATCATTGTAGCTGGTTTTGATAACAAAAACAAACAGTGCACTGGATGATTTGCGTATGTGTGATATTGTATGCCATGGTGGAGGCACTGTAATTGTAAGAAGAAAAACAAAATTACGATATCTACCACTAGCATATAAAAAACGTTCCAAGATTCATGTTTCCGAATTTCTGATTGCAATATACAACCAAAAAGACAACTACAGTGCAAGAGAGGCAGAAAATCACACATACGGACAACACAAAAAATGTTTATGTAAACAAATGCACTTGAAAGGAGAAGAAATTTTCGAAACGCGTTGTGCTAAGAATGCAAAAAGTGGTGCATTTTTCTATTATTTAACTCAAGAAAAGAATTAATTATTTTTCGAACAGGTAATAGATTTCACAGTTACTTCTTTCTTTCGCATTTCTGTCTATACATTCGTGTGTTTTGTGGATGCGTGTTTGTATTTGCTCCAACATTACAAGTGAGGACAAAGTCGAGTCGTTTTCGCCGCTGAAAGATACTTATGGCCCAATTCAAGACAAATGTAAAATTGTGCACTAAACATTGTATTCATTCGATATCATTTTCCCATCTGAAGGAGAAACTAAAGCGAATAAGGGAGAAGTGCAACAGCAACAACAACAACAGCACCAAAAACATCAAACACATGCTTGGAATAGATATTCTATGACAGGGATGTAGTTTTTCGCCGGCCGCGGTTCAGGTTCGAATCCTGCCTCGGGCATCGATGTGTGTGATGTCCTTAGGTTCGTTAGTTTTAAGTAGCTCTAAGTTCTACAGGACTGATGACCTCAGATGTTAAGTCCCATAGTGCTCAGAGCCATTTGTAGTTTTTCGCCCATACTGTTTAATGTATACATCGGGGAAGCAATGTTGGACATAAAAGAAAAGTTCAGGAGTGGATAGAATTCAAAATGGAAGGATGTCAATGGTCAGATCAGTTGATGACATTGTTATGCTCCGTGAAAGACGATGAACTGTAAGAAACATTGAATGGATTGTCGTTTAACGAGCACACATCATTGATTTAGAGTAAATCGAAGAAAGAGAAGCAGCTGAAATCAGATTAGCGAAAAACTTAACATCCAATTTTCGGTCCACAAAACAGACAAACCAAAGGAAATCTGCCATCTTGCAATCAAAATAACACATGACGGACGTAGTAGGGAGGACATGAAAAGCAATGGCCACAGGCACAGAGGGCGGTTCCTGGCCAAAAGAAGCTTTATCAAGTTACCTTCCCTTAAGCAAGTGGGAGCACTCAATGATATGACTTTCAAAATGATGGAGCACAGAAATCAGTCGCCCTTTCCTGTCAGGTTTTATTAAAGCAAATCTAGATTGCTTCGGTCACAGTTCATTCAAAAGTCTTGAATGAACTGTGACAGAAGCCCGAACAACAGAGGACTGACATGCTAGGACATGTATTGACACTATGATGTACTGCAGTGATAGTGGCTAGGCACTAGCCGAAATCTAGATTTGCTTTAATAAAACCTGAAATGAAAGGACGATTAATTGCTGCACTCCATCATTTTCAAAAGAAGCTTCCTATTATTATGTATCATAGGTCTTAATTTGAGAAAGACACTTCTGAGAATGTATGTTTGGGGCAATGTATAGTAGTTAATCGTGGATTGCGGGGAAACCGGAAAAGAAGAGAATCGAAGCGTCTGAAATGCGCTACAGGAGGTTGTGGAAAATTAGATGTGCTGATATGATATGAGGAAGGCCAAGAACATGTGGAGAATATATAGAAGAAGAAAGGACAAGACGATTTTTGACAGGTGTTAAAATATCAAGGAATAACTTCCATGGTACTAAAGGGGCTTGAAGAGTGAAAAAATATGGGATAAGACAGAGCATAGAACTTATTGAAGACGTAGGGTGCAAGTGCTATTCTCAGATTAAGTGGTGGGCACAAGAGAGGGATTCGCGGCGAATCTCATCAAATCAGTTGGAATACCGAAGAAAAAAGGTGTTTCATACGAATATTATAAAAGGGTTGTTGCGTTTTGGTTAAAGCAAGGACTTACTTCTGTTGGTTAGATCTTAAGCGTGAATGAACATGAGAAACCAATAAACAGGCATGCATATGTACACGTATTCATTGCGAAATATACTTGAGAATTTGGAAGCTAGTAACACTACACACCAGTCAACGAAAATAGGAATTCGTAAACAGCTACAGTAAATTAATTCACCCAGGAATGATTACAAATGAGAAAACGGTCCAGATACTTCTCGGTGCTCGTTCAAAACGGGAGCGGAAATGGAGTTGTAAGAGCAACGATGATGGGTCGTGAGGTGTGCACTTCAGCACCAAAATGTCAAACCTGTTCTGCTCATATTAACACAAAGTGGTAACGCACTAAATTTTACAATTCAGTACCACGAACTGGACCACTGTTCGATTCACGACATGTCGCAACTTGTGAATGCCATTAACGATGGTACTGAACTACTAAACACTTACAGTAATAAGAGAAGATAAATCATTTAACTTCATCACTGTTAGAACTAAAATGTTATGTAAATCGGTAAAAGACGTTTGTATCGGAGGGTAATGCTCTCTGTTAATATAGGAAACATAATTATCATACTCTACATTTCAGAGATGTACCTGTTACCGTTTATTGTTAGTTGCAATTCGCCGTCGACAACTACGGTTGTAAAAGGATAACTCACTTGAACGACAGCCGACATTGCATCAGTTCATTTAAGGAACGCGGTCGCGCCTAGTACATCGTTACTCACGTGCTATCACGTGTTTGCTTCGTATGACGTGTTTTCGAGACAGTAACCGTTGACGTCATTCCTGATAAATACGATAGGTAGTAGGAATACTGCTTTGAGAGCCGGTGCGATCTGCTCGTGTGCAACCTCGACAGGTCTGTGAAAGAACGTTGTTGAGAACACACAAGGTCCTGGTTTCGGAAGTGTTTGTAAACACCATGGTCCCATAAAGTAATAAATGTTCTCAGTGAACCACGTCTCACAAAATCCGCGAATCATGATTAGAAATAACGTTCAGTTACCTTCCTATATCATTCATTCGCAGAAAGCCACATTATTTCTACAGTTAGTTCACGAGAGCAAAGGGAAAAATGTTCAGGCTACGATAAATTTGTTTTAATTCTGCCAGTAGAGCGCTTCAAAACGGCAGTGACGTGTTTCGACAAGGATAATATGAAATAACCCATATCGCAAAATTGTTTATCATCTACGAAGAAGTCATCATGAGTCAATAAGGCTTATTAGGTGTCTGCTCATTCATTTCAAACAGAAATGGGCGGTAGAATTCAACATCTCCGTTCTTCTTTTGTTGATAACCCACCAGAAGGACGTTCAAAAACTGTAACCGCAGAAGAGAACGTGAGAAAGAAAACTTTGGTAGCGGACAATAGACAATGAAACATTTATGAAGTAGCTCACAGAACCCATGTTTTACTGTCGAACCAAAAACTGTTTAGAGGAGAGGTAATGATCAGTATTTCTGTGAAGCAAAAAGGATTTCCTCTCATTGTTTACTTGCAAGTTTAACAATGTGGAATACCACGCAGTGTTTTGGACCAAACAGTATGGAATAAAGGAATGGATGATGAGTGGAAATAAGTGAAGGGTAAAACTCCTTACGACAAAGATAGTTTGACAAATAAATAATTTTCAAAGCTAATAAAGAGATTATGCGAGGTGTCGAAGAACATTTTGCAGATATTCCTTTCTCAAGGCATGTGGAAGAAAATCTACTCTCAATGAAAAGTTTTTCACTAACCTCAAGCGGTTTACGTTGAAAATGGAGCACAATTTTTTACCCGTCACAAAGTCAGTCAGCGTGTGATCTTCCTCCTCTTAAATCTGCTGTTAGACATAAGCGCGTTTTGTGAAACTATGAGAACGATGTCTGTGGATAACTGCAATTTTTCGGCCCTGTATTTGTTACATACATACACCCAGCTGCGAGATACCACTTCGGCCTACGGATTTTAGTTTTTTGTCTAATTGTGGTTTTGGTGTAATAATTCATATCTATTACGCCGTTTGAGAGAATGTGGTGACGGCAGAAACGACTGGACGACAACGCCACCACTCAGTGGTCGCAAGAAGCGAAACCATGACTATCGAAACCACTGTAAAGAGTTAAAGCGCTACCCCTTTGTCTGTTTTGAGAGTCATTTGGAGTTTTTATCGAGTGAGTTAAGCCTCACATGGAACATGGTGATTTATAAGATTCTGCACTTTTATTGTTGATACGCGAGAAGGTACGTGTTTTCATTGTTACGTTGATGAATGTATTTCTCTATAATGCGCCAAATATTGTGTAAAATAAAAGTGGTAGAGTTGAATGCAGGGTAGAGGGTGATGCCTAAAAATGTGGTTAAAAAAAGAGAGTGAAAGTGGGCGAGACATGTAGGATTTGCTCCGGTTTTTGTATTATTCTTGTTAAGTGGAAAGAGTAGGTTGGAAATGTTTAGAGCAGGGCTTCCCAACCTTTTCAGCTGGCGGATCCCTTCTTCAGTCGAAAATCCATGGCGGACCACTAGGCAGTCAAGAGCACAGTAATTTTAAATTTCAGAGCGAAACCCATGGGAACTGAAAGTGCCACGTTCCCAATTAACCCTCCCCCCCCTGAAGTATCAATAGTCTTTGGTTTAGAAATGAATGAAAACAACTTGAAATTAACGATCCAGTTTGAATTCCCACTGTATCCAGACACTTACTAGTGGATTTACTCCCTTTGTTCAACACACTATAGCCTGATTAAAATTACTTGGTAATTGGCATTTCACACTTTGGAGCTGCCTTCCTCTAAGAGCAATCAACGTCACGTCCAAACTGTTTGCTGTTGACAAGCTGCTGCATGTGGTCTGGTCACTTCCACTGTTTAGCTACTGTTGTGTAAGGAGCATGCATATTTCGTAACAGTGGTGTGTGTGTGTGGTTTTTCGTGAAATCAGAAGAAAAATGTTCAAATATATGTAAAGTCTATGGGACTTAACTGCTGATGTCATCAGTCCCTAGTCTTACACACTATTAACCTAAGTTTAACTTCCGCTAAGGATCTCACACACACACACACACACACATGTGCGTGGCCATTCCGCGCGACTGTGAAGAAAATAGGTAGACCCATGATACAAACACATCATGAAAGAAAAGAGGCTAGGAATTTCCTTTAAGGAACTATTGTGACATCTGTTGTGGAATGTGTGGGAATACTTTCACCCAGTTTACATGCGTTTCCAAAACCGGATTTCGTAAGCTTCGCACTTCCGCTTTTGGTTGGTCAGATGAACACTTCAAAATCGAGTCCGGAAATCTGCTTGTATAAAGACATTTTCCAGTTCCACAATCGATTTTCGTGCCCATGTAAACAGCTCGGAAAGTCTAGTTATTTTTATGTCTTTGCGTATGTACTGAACGGCAGCTGTCAGTCCATAGCCGGCAGCTAGCTGGTGGCGTTGCAACAGTTTAGCCACAGCTGACCACTTCAACTACTACTTGGACACTATATCGTAGCAGTCAGCCTTCACTGTAAACAAATTACGAAAACAAGCAAACTCTCTTATTTCTATATAAGAAGACAAAGCATTTCACAGAACGTATGACTTTTTTTCTCAAAGGAAACAATTCTGGCAGAGGAGGTTTACCTTTTACAAGGTGGCATGTGAAAAGTCTTCATTTGTTTATGCTCGTAGCCAGTTGGCACAATATAGTGTCAGAGTAATAACAAGTAATTATAATTGAAGTATAGGCAGGCCATATTTTTAACTGATAGGACGGAATATATTATAAAGAAAAGAAATTAGCTTTAGAGATCATTTTAATTTTCGCAACAATAATATCAATGGCAACTGAATTCAATTAATAATTATTTTGTAAATGATAGAAGACAGAAACAAAATTCCTACAGAGTTATAGCTCAGGTACGTTCACTGAGCATCTACGAAGAAAAATGCTTTCTTCTTCACTGTAGATGAGTCTGTAGGAATAATAATGGAATACTAATTTAATGGTTGAGGGTACTTGTGCTCACACAATTTTGAAAAGTTGGGTTCAGTTCTTGACAACTGGAGACGGATGTCTGGTTCCGCATCTAGACAGCTTCGGTACTTAGTTTTGTGGGGAACGTAGATCGAGAATCCAGATTCACGCATGTATGTTGTGGCAAACGGAAGAAGTACACGTTTTGCCTTTTCAACAAGGGGGTAGTATTTCTTGTTATCCAAACGGATCCAAAAGTGTGAGTAACCGTCAGTGTCAAAACTTGATTTCAAGGTGGGGTCTGTGGCAATTTCTATCAACAAATCACATTCATTTGATGATAGAATGTTTGGCTTTTTGCACATAGTGAATGGGTTGACCAACCATTCGTATTTCTGCAGCTTCTCATCTTCAGCTGTTGGGAAAAAATGACATCAAGCTTCGGAGATGTTCCAGAATTTGATGAAACAAATTCTTCCCAAGCGCCAATGTTTTGTTTTTCAAAAGCTCCTTGAGAAGAGGAAAACACTCAACCTCCCCCTCCTCGACACTCTCTGCCTAAAAACTGATTTTCCTCTTGAATGCTCGAACTTTGTCGATAGCACTGACCTTTGTTTAACTTTGCCCTTGGAGTGAAATATTCATTTCATTAATTTTGGAGAAAATATCTGACAAATTGGCAAGTATACACTACCAATTTTCGTCATTAATAAGGTCTGCTAATATGGTGTTATGCTCCTAAAGGAAAGCTAAGACTTCCAATCTTAATTCGTACAACCGAGACAGTGCATTCCCATGTGAGAGCCACCTCACTTCTGTGTGGAGAAGCAGGGAACGATGAAGGCTTCCCATATCTTCACAAAGTATTGTGAAAAGCCTTGACTTAAACGGCCTTGATTTCATGTAGTTAATGATTTGAATGGATTCGTCTAAAACTTTCTTGAACGAAACAGGCATTTGTTTCTTAGCTAAAGCATATCTGTGGAGAGCACAAAGACTACTGCTGCAATTCTTGGCGTTTTCTTTTATTTTCGTTATTGCTCCAACTGTAGGATCCGTCATAGCTTTTGCACCATCTGTGCTCACATCTAAGCAATTAGACCATGAAACTTCGTTAGTCCTTAAAAAATCATCAAATGGACGGAATATTTCAGCACCTGTTGTGTTGGCAGGTAGTAGTCTGCACAATAAGAGGCCCTCCTCAAAACATCCAGAATATTCATATCGGACAAAAGCCATTGAAGTCGCTAATCCTGCAAAATCAGTGGATTCATCTAACTGCAGAGAAAATGAATCGTGTTGGATGCAAGAAACAAGAGTGTCTTTCACATCATTTGACATTTCAACAATGCGTTTCTTGATAGTATTGTTTGATAATGTCACCGAAGATACAAGCTTTACTGCCTTTTCGTCTGGCATGGAAGAAACAATATCTTTAACACACGGCTTTATGAGATTTTCTGCAATGGTATGAGCTTTGCCTATTTTTGCCACTCGATAACTAACCAAGAAAGAAGCTTTTAATGAATTTTCATTAATTGTTTTTGCATGAGTTTTCATGAAACGCTGAGAACCAGCTAGTTCAGCGCTCTTCCTTTTGATGAAATCAATGTCTTTAGCCTGGAAATCTGGGTGAGTACCTTCAAAATGATGGTGCAATTTAACTGGAACCATTAAACTGTTTGGAAAGACTCGTGCACAAATTACACACTGAGCTTTACCCTCCTTTGTCTCCATAAAGCCCATTTCTAAATAGCTTTCATTGTACTTTCGCTTCTTGGTTATTCCACTTCCACAGGATCTTGCAAGCAATGGAGTACTTGCAGTGTTTTCAGATAATAAATCCGGCTGTGGAGCTCCTTGTGATGGTTCTTCCTTTGGTCGTCCTCCCTCCTCATTCATTTGAACAGGAAACATCCCTTGTTGTGAAGGCGATGGAGAAACTGCACCCTTCTTCAATGATCCTGACTTCAGCCACCGATCCATGTTAGAAGTAATAAACTGGTCAAAAATCGACTTATGATATAGGTGGTGCACTGACAAAGCAAGTTTAATATTTAATTATGCCTGTGGCCGCATACAAGCCAGCGAGCACTGTGATTGGTCAACAAAGCTCGCTCTGCGCATGCGTAATAGGTTTCAGCGTATCTAGCGCCGTGGATCCGGCGCACAAACAACCCTCGTATTGTTGCAAAACAGTCGATCAGAGAAGCCGCATTCTCCGGCACTAAACTGTGTATGCGTTCTCACTTAGGAACCGCAAAGGCTGCTTGGGAATATGACCTGAAGTAAAAGTACACGTTTTTCACAGGAAAGAAATAGTGATGAATTTGATTTTCACATTTTTATTCAATACTTTTACTCACTATTTTACACGATTTGGTGAAAGGTGGCTGCGGACCCCCTAGAAAGAGCCGGCGGACCCCTAAGGGTTCCGCGGACCACACGTTGGGAAGCCCTGGGCTAGAGAATTGGTGGGAGTATCACTTTGTTTTATTACGCAACACCACGCCAACTAGTGTAATAATTTTCTTGTATAACTACGTATCAGTGGTCCAGCATCACATTTTTATGTTTTTAGATCGAAAATGTCATTCATAACAACGCAGTTTTAATGTTGATATACTTCTTCTAATTTTGCACAGATTTAAATAATACAGAGATGAAGCGGGACTACAAATTTGCAAATTCAGATGCAAAAGAAGTTTTAAGAAAGAAAATCGAAGTTTTCAAATTTTTCCCATTGAAACAGTTAATTTCTTTTTATGCAACTGGCTGCGTTGTGATATCTCTGAGGCAAAAATAACGCTCGGACAGCTGGCCGCATATTGAAAACCACCGTCATTCCATCTTCAGTTAGAAGTCTTTTTTTTTTAAATAATAAATATAATCTTATCACCGAACAAAATGAATTAAGTGTTGGTATAGCTTCTAGTTTTTTTAACTGTTACGAGAACGCATTGCTCTTGGCGTATCTAGTCGAAGACGTAATACAAAATCTGAGTGATCTATACAGAATCATACAGTAATTATCTCTCGATGATTATTAGGAAACCATCAGTTTTAACCGCCTACGATTATAATAGTTCTACAGGGAGTATCAGATACCACTTTTTTCGATCTACAGAGGGCCAAAAATATTTAAAGTTAGTACGAAACATTTAACATTCGTTGTCACTGCCACGTTACAAGGCGGGCACAATAAAAATACAGGTATCTGATACTGTGGTGTTGGTCTTGCAGTTGCAAGGTAATACGCAGAGATTATCTTTTACTCTTCATCAGTCAGCCACTGGAATAGCAAGGAAGATGAATAATATTAAGAAATTCCCTCTGTACGCACTCCGTAAAAGATGTATGAAAACTAAAGAAGAGCGCAAACGTCTGCTTACCTTCACGTTTCGTGAAGAAATCGACGTAAGTGGTCCCTAGGAGGGGCAGAGCTACATGGCCTGGGAGTTTCTCGACCTGGCTCCAACGCCATTTCCTGGAAATGATGCTCGCAGACACCGCGACCACGATGACCGTCAACAGAAGCGCTGTTAAGTCGAGCATCGCTCGGAGCCGTCTCAAAATGTTGCCGGCAGCGACCCACGGACGAGACTGTGCGCCGAGGTGTGGACTAACACTGCTGCAGTTGTGCGCGGCAGAGGCCGACCTTCAGACTTCCCCCACCGCCGCAAAACAGCTGGTTCGCAGGACTAGCACAACGCGCCGCTGAGTGTCGGGGATACGCGGGAGGGGTCATCTGTGAACACCGCAGCGGCTGCTAGCATTGTTTTAGCTTCACACAGCAGTGATTTGCGAGTTCGATCCCGCTTAATTTACCCTTAGGGACCAAGTGGGTTTCCTCTGAAACCGACAGTCTGCCCGGTGAGCTACAGCACCTAAGGACAATGTTTAACAGAACGGCTACTGTGACAGATAGGTACGCCATGCATTCCGTTCTAAGCAAGTTCAAAGCGGGGACGTAAATAAAGATACGAAGGCACCCACTGCAACGGACTTCTTGCCGTATTTTGGCGGCTTCGCTTAAAGAATAGAAATAAAATCCCCACGAGACACGACCTCAAGTCGCTTACCAGCAAAACTGAGGAATTTGTTGTGCTTCTTCAGTGACAATCTTGGTGTTAGGAAACTACGCGTATATAAGATGCCATGCCTATGTGGGAAACCTTACCTGCCGAACCGTGCAAAAAAGTTGTGTTGAACACCACCGTCATACACTTCTGGGGCAACATCATAAATCAACAGTAGTGGAGCACTTCTTGGACACGGGGAATCGCGTGTCTTACGATAAGACTGAAGTATTACTCTCAGCATCATTGTTCTGGGACTGTGTTCTTACTGAGACCATATACAGGATGGTCCATTGATCGTGAACGGGCCAAATATCTCACGAAATAAGCATCAAACAAAAAAAGTTCAAAGAACGAAACTTGTCTAGCTTGAAGTGTGAAACCAGATGGCACTATGGTTGGCCCGCTAGATGGCGCTGCCATAGCTCAAACGGATATCAACTGCGTTTTTTAAAATAGGAAACCCCATGTTTTATTACATATTCGTGTAGTACGTAAAGATATATGAATTTTTTAGTTGGACCATTTTTTTCACTTTGTGATACATGGCGCTGTAATAGTCACAAACATATAGCTCACAATTTTCGACGAACAGTTGGTAACAGGTAAGTTTTTTATTATTAAAATACAGAACGAAGGTACGTTTGAAGATTTTATTTCGGTTGATCCAATGTGATACATGTACCTTTGTGAACTTATCATTTCTGAGAACGCATACTGTTACAGCGAGATTACCTGTAAATACCACATTAATGCAATAAATGCTCAAAATGATGTCCGTCAACCTCAATGCATTTGGCAATACATGTAACGACATTCCTCTCAACAGCGAGTAGTTTGCCTTCCGAAATGTTCGCACATGCATTGACAATGCGCTGACGCATGGTGTAAGGCGTTGTCGGTGGATCAGGATAGCAAATATCCTTCACGTTTCACCACAGAAAGAAATCCGGGGACGTCAGATCCGGTGAACGTGCTTCGACGACCAATCCATCTGTCATGAAATATGCTATTCAATACCGCTTCAACCGCACGCGTGATATGTGCCGGACATCCATCATGTTGGAAGTACGTCGCCATTCTGTCATGCAGTGAAACATCTTGCAGTAATATCGATAGAACAGTACGTAGGAAATCAGCATACATTGCACCATTTAGATTGACATCGATAAAATGGGGGCCAATTATCCTTCCTCCCATAATGCCGCACCATACATTAACCCGCCAAGTTCGCTGATGTTCCACTTATCGCAGCCATCGTGGATTTCCCGTTGCCCAATAGTGCATATCATGCCGGTTTACGTTACCGCTGTTGGTGTATGACACTTCGTCGCTAAATAGAACGCGTGCAAAAAATCTGTCATCGTCCCGTAATTTCTCTTGTGCCCAGTGGCAGAACTGTACATGATGTTCAAAGTCGTCGCCATGCAATTCCCGGTGCATAGAAATATGGTACCGGTGTAATAGATGTTGATGTAGCATTCTCAAATGGCTCTGAGCACTATGGGACTCAACTGCTGAGGTCATTAGTCCCCTACAACTTAGAACTAGTTAAACCTAACTAACCTAAGGACATCACAAACATCCATGCCCGAGGAAGGATTCGAACCTGCAACCGTAGCGGTCTTGCGGTTCCAGACTGCAGCGCCTTTAACCGCACGGCCACTTCGGCCGACTAGCATTCTCAACACCGACGTTTTTGAGATTCCCGATTCTCGCGCAATTTGTCTGCTACTGATGTGCCGATTAGCCGCGACAGAAGCTACAACACCTACTTGGGCATCATCATTTGTTGCAGGTCGTGGTTGACGTTTCACATGTGGCTGAACACATCCTGTTTCCTTAAATAACGTAACTATCCGGCCAACGGTCCGGACACTTGGATGATGTCGTCCTGGATACCGAGCAGCATACATAGCACACGACCGTTGGGCATTTTGATCACAATAGCCATACATATAGACCTTTTCCGCAATTGGTAAACAGTCCATTTTAACACGGGTAATGTATCACGAAGCAAATACAGTCTGCACTGCCGGAATGTTACGTGATACCACGAAGTTATACGTTTGTGACTATTACAGCGCCATCTATCACAAAGCGAAAAAGGTGATCCAACTAAAACATTCGTATTTCTTTACGTACTACCCGAATATGAAATAAAAATGGGGGTTACTATTTTAAAAAACGCAGTTGATATCCGTTTGACCTATGGCATCGCCATCTAGCAGGCCAACCATAGCGCCATCTGGTTTCCCCCTTCAAGCTAGACGAGTTTCGTTCTTTGTAGTTTTTTCGTTTGATGCTTATTTTGTGAGATATTTGGCCCGGTCACTATCAATGGACCACCCTGTATATCCGTACTGCATACAATCTTATCAATAGGGATGCAGGTTTTGCATTAAACGACGCTTGGAATCTAGAACTGGCTGTTATTAAATCAAAACAGCAGAAACAAGAGCTTCCGAGTCATCACTCGACGCAACGCACTGCTGAGACTGAATTCAGTTTTTAACGACAGGAGCGTGTGGCAGCACAGTCGTTGCCCAAGCGCACCCGCGAAAGGTCTTCCTACCGCTGCCAGTGGGTGTTACTATGAGCACCAACTCCGAGCGTCTTCCCGCACACGTGTATTGCCTGCTTCTGACCTGATAGACTTCGACTTCACCGCGTGCCCATCATTTGTCGCAGTGACAACAGCAGCTGTAACCCCCTGAAGGTGGCGAAAACTGTATCGACGAAATACTGTGCGATTTGCACAATATGGTCCGACGGCAAACCCGAGAAGAGGATTTAATACCACAATTTTATTTATTTATTATTATTTTTTGATGTACCAGAGCCTTTTGCGTGACACCGCCAAAACTAAGGCAAGACAGAGACATTTAGTGGCACACTGAGTAGTTCTAAGAGTGCTGTGCATTGTAGCACTCACTTAACGACGTTCAAAGCTACAATCGACGCGGAGATTGTGCTAAGTGATTGTCATATGTGGGGGTTTCTTCTTCCTTTTTCATAGTGCTGATACTGAAGAGTTCGTTGACAGAGAAAGTAAGTATACTCATTGACAGAGAAAGTAAGTATACCCATTGACAGAGAAAGTAAGTATACCAACAGCTATTGTAACGTAATTTTGAGTTTGCACTACTGCTGTTACTAGCGGTTTCGAAATGAAACCACTATAGATGTCCTTTTGATAGAAACATATCGAATTTAGGCCCATTTTTACTTGCTCTTTAGGACTATAATTCGTTTTAGGCATTGTGAGTTCATGGAGGTTTGAGAATGTGGGATTATTTCTAGGAAAAATGGCTTACATGAAATGATGTGTGATTGAAAACTGTACATGCCAGTGGTTCCAATGTGAAACCACAACTTTAGAACAATTTATTGTTTACTTTGTGACAATTTTTTCTTATATTCGTTGCTTACTATGGCGATAAAGGTGAGTTTTTCAAGATATTTTAAAATTATTTTTTGTTTCATGCTGTTGGGACTCAACGGGTTAATACGGGGTACGTAAGTGTGCGCTGGTCAAGTGTTGCACGGTTGCACATTTAATAGTTAATGTTACAGGCATGATAGGAACCTGTTACGCATCAAAATACCCTCCTGGAAATGGAAAAAAGAACACATTGACACCGGTGTGTCAGACCCACCATACTTGCTCCGGACACTGCGAGAGGGCTGTACAAGCAATGATCACACGCACGGCACAGCGGACACACCAGGAACCGCGGTGTTGGCCGTCGAATGGCGCTAGCTGCGCAGCATTTGTGCACCGCCGCCGTCAGTGTCAGCCAGTTTGCCGTGGCATACGGAGCTCCATCGTAGTCTTTAACACTGGTAGCATGCCGCGACAGCGTGGACGTGAACCGTATGTGCAGCTGACGGACTTTGAGCGAGGGCGTATAGTGCGCATGCGGGAGGCCGGGTGGACGTACCGCCGAATTGCTCAACACGTGGGGCGTGAGGTCTCCACAGTACATCGATGTTGTCGCCAGTGGTCGGCGGAAGGTGCACGTGCCCGTCGACCTGGGACCGGACCGCAGCGGCGCACGGATGCACGCCAAGACCGTAGGATCCTACGCAGTGCCGTAGGGGACCGCACCGCCACTTCCCAGCAAATTAGGGACACTGTTGCTCCTGGGGTATCGGCGAGGACCATTCGCAACCGTCTCCATGAAGCTGGGCTACGGTCCCGCACACCGTTAGGCCGTCTTCCGCTCACGCCACAACATCGTGCAGCCCGCCTCCAGTGGTGTCGCGACAGGCGTGAATGGAGGGACGAATGGAGACGTGTCGTCTTCAGCGATGAGAGTCGCTTCCGCCTTGGTGCCAATGATGGTCGTATGCGTGTTTGGCGCCGTGCAGGTGAGCGCCACAATCAGGACTGCATACGACCGAGGCACACAGGGCCAACACCCGGCATCATGGTGTGGGGAGCGATCTCCTACACTGGCCGTACACCACTGGTGATCGTCGAGGGGACACTGAATAGTGCACGGTACATCCAAACCGTCATCGAACCCATCGTTCTACCATTCCTAGACCGGCAAGGGAACTTGCTGTTCCAACAGGACAATGCACGTCCGCATGTATCCCGTGCCACCCAACGTGCTCTAGAAGGTGTAAGTCAACTACCCTGGCCAGCAAGATCTCCGGATCTGTCCCCCATTGAGCATGTTTGGGACTGGATGAAGCGTCGTCTCACGCGGTCTGCACGTCCAGCACGAACGCTGGTCCAACTGAGGCGCCAGGTGTAAATGGCATGGCAAGCCGTTCCACAGGACTACATCCAGCATCTCTACGATCGTCTCCATGGGAGAATAGCAGCCTGCATTGCTGCGAAAGGTGGATATACACTGTACTAGTGCCGACATTGTGCATGCTCTGTTGCCTGTGTCTATGTGCCTGTGGTTCTGTCAGTGTTACTGGAACAATAATCACAAACATACCTTGAAATTATAACTACACTCCTGGAAATTGAAATAAGAACACCGTGAATTCATTGTCCCAGGAAGGGGAAACTTTATTGACACATTCCTGGGGTCAGATACATCACATGATCACAGCAGTACAGCAGATACAAGAATATGGCGAGAAACATATGGTGTCTGATATAAAGGAAAATCTCGAACTCCCTATAGATGCGTTTAGAAGGCTGGAACTGACAAAAATAACAAGGCAGTGACATATTTTGCGATGTCGCTGTTCGGGACTTCTCTTCTGTCCATGTAATTTACCCTGGAAGGAACACACATCAAGGATTAACTGAATGATTACTTTCGGTCTGCGAATGATGATGAGGAACCGGCTGCAGAAGAAGAAATTGTGCATGCTGATCTGCCACCAGTTGAAGGTGACAGTGAAGGTGCTAAATTGTGCTAATGCTAAAGACTCATTTTTTGAGTGCTGAAATTTATGACTGCAATTATCTGTCACCTTATTTATGTCATTTCATTGTAGCCATTTTTGTTACTGTTTTTGGTGGATAAAAAAAATAAAAAAAGTGGGTAGCGTCTTTGATTCATAATCAAAACGTCTTCGGTCCCGGGTTCGATCCCCGCCGCTGCCTAAAATTTG
This sequence comes from Schistocerca nitens, assembly GCF_023898315.1. Classification (NCBI taxonomy): domain Eukaryota; kingdom Metazoa; phylum Arthropoda; class Insecta; order Orthoptera; family Acrididae; genus Schistocerca; species Schistocerca nitens. The sequence goes on along the minus strand of NC_064621.1, from coordinate 380,331,468 downwards.
ATAAATAATCAGCATTGGCGGCCGAAGACTTCCAGCATAAGAAGTCAGCCTCATTCCGCCAACGGCCTTGTCAAAGAGGGCGGAGGAGCGGACAGAGGTTCAGGGCACTCTCTTGTCCTAGGGGTGGGAAATTGCCCCTAAAGGCGGAAGAGTCAGCAATGATCAACGACATGAGGATGCAGAAGGCAATGGAAACCACTGCATTAAAGACACGTAACGTATATCCACAGGACATGTGGACTGTAATTGAAGAAGTGTCATGATGATCTCTCCATTGGCAAAAGATTCCGGAATAGTCCCCCATTCGGATCTACGGGAGGGGACTGCAAATGTGGAGGTTACCATGAGAAAAAAATTGAATAATCAACGAAAGGATAACGTTCCACGAGTCGGGGCGTGGAATGTCAGAAGCTTGAACGTGGTAGGGAAACTAGAAAATCTGAAAAGGGAAATGCAAAGGCTCAATCTAGATATAGTAGGGGTCAGTGAAGTGAAGTGGAAGGAAGACAAGAATTTCTGGTCAGATGAGTATCGGGTAATATCAACAGCAGCAGAAAATGGCATAACAGGTGTAGGATTCGTTATGAATAGGAAGGGAGGGCAGAGGGTGTGTTACTGTGAACAGTTCAGTGGCCAGGTTGTTCTAATCAGAATCGACAGCAGACCAACACCGATAACGATAGTTCAGGTATACATGCCGACGTCGCAAGCTGAAGATGAACAGATAAAGAAAGTGTATGAGGATATTGAAGGGGTAATGCAGTATGTAAAGGGGGACGAAAATCTAATAGTCATGGGCGACTGGAATGCAGTTGTAGGGGAAGGAGTAGAAGAAAAGGTTACAGGAGAATATGGGCTTGGGACAAGGAATGAAAGAGGAGAAACACTAATTGAGTTCTGTAACAAGTTTCAGCTAGTAATAGCGAATACCCTGTTCAAGAATCACAATAGGAGGAGGTATATTTGGAAAAGGCCGGGAGATACGGGAAGATTTCAATTAGATTACATCATGGTCAGACAGAGATTCCGAAATCAGATACTGGATTGTAAGGCGTACCCAGGAGCAGATATAGACTCAGATCACAATATAGTAGTGATGAAGAGTAGGCTGAAGTTCAAGACATTAGTCAGGAAGAATCAATGCGCAAAGAAGTGGGATACGGAAGTACTAAGGAATGACGAGATACGTTTGAAGTTCTCTAACGCTATAGATACAGCAATAAGGAATAGCGCAGTAGGCAGTACAGTTGAAGAGGAATGGACATCTCTAAAAAGGGCCATCACAGAAGTTGGAAGGAAAACATAGGTACAAGGAAGGTAGCTGCGAAGAAACCATGGGTAACAGAAGAAATACTTCAGTTGATTGATGAAAGGAGGAAGTACAAACATGTTCCGGGAAAATCAGGAACACAGAAATACAAGTCGCTGAGGAATGAAATAAATAGGAAGTGCAGGGAAGCTAAGACGAAATGGATGCAGGAAAAATGTGAAGACATCGAAAAAGATATGATTGTCGGAAGGACAGACTCAGCATACAGGAAAGTCAAAACAACCTTTGGTGACATTAAAACCAACGGTGGTAACATTAAGAGTGCAACGGGAATTCCACTGTTAAACGCAGAGGAGAGAGCAGATAGGTGGAAAGAATACATTGAAAGCCTATATGAGTGTGAAGATTTGTCTGATGTGATAGAAGAAGAAACAGGAGTCGATTTAGAAGAGATAGGGGATCCAGTATTAGAATCGGAATTTAAAAGAGCTTTGGCAACAAAACGACTATTCACGTTGGTGTGTAGAATATATGAGTCTGGCGACATACCATCTGACTTTCGGAAAAGCATCATCCACACAATTCCGAAGACGGCAAGAGCTGACAAGTGCGAGAATTATCGCACAATCAGCTTAACAGCTCATGCATCGAAGCTGCTTACAAGAATAATATAGACAAGGCTGTAGCCTTTCGCCCCTACTCTTCAATATGTACATCGCATCGAGGAAGCAATGATGGAAATAAAAGAAAGGTTCAGGAGTGGAATTAAAATACAAGGTGAAAGGATATCAATGATACGATTCGCTGATGACATTGCTATCCTGAGTGAAAGTGAAGAAGAATTAAATGATCTGCCGAACGGAATGAACAGTCTAATGAGTACACAGTATGGTTTGAGAGTAAATCGGAGAAAGACGAAGGTAATGAGAAGTAGTAGAAATGAGAACAGCGAGAAACTTAACATCAGGATTGATGGTCACGAAGTCAATGAAGTTAAGGAATTCTGCTACCTAGGCAGTAAAATAACTAATGACGGACGGAGCAAGGACGACACCAAAAGCAGACTCGCTATGGCAAAAAAGGCATTTCTGGCCAAGAGAAGTCTACTAATATCAAATACCGGCCTTAATTTGAGGAAGAAATTTCTGAGGATGTACGTCTGGAGTACAGCATTGTATGGTAGTGAAACATGGACTGTGGGAAAACCGGAACAGAAGAGAATCGAAGCATTTGAGATGTGGTGCTATAGACGAATGTTGAAAATTAGGTGGACTGATAAGGTAAGGAATGAGGAGGTTCTACGCAGAACCGAAGAGGAAAGGAATATGTGGAAAACACTGAGGAGAAGGGACAGGATGATAGGACATCTGCTAAGACATGAGGGAATGACTTCCATGGAACTAGAGGGAGCTGTAGAGGGCAAAAACTGTAGAGGATGACGGAGATTGGAATACGTCAAGCAAATAATTGAGGACGCAGGTTGCAAGTGCTACTCTGAGATGAAGAGGTTAGCACAGGAAAGGAATTCGTGGTGGGCCGCATCAAACCAGTCAGTGGTCTGACCGTGGGGGTCTGTCGGACTGGGAATACCAGCGTTGGCTTTACACTGTAGGGTGTGGCAGCGCGAGAGGTTGGCTGCAGGTGAATATTGTGGTTCAAAACACTGCGTTTATTGCTTTATAAAGATGTTAGTACTGATTCCTATGGTTATATCGTTCAGTAACGATTTGGGCTTGAACGGAATTCGAGCTATTGTTCAGTAAGAGATTACTTAAGAGGTTAAAATCGGTTGTCGTATCCTTCAGGGATTATTAGCTGATGGCTGTACGCTAACAAGTCACTTTTTTAAAGATATTTTGGTGTGATGGTTATTTGTAAGCGGCGTAAATTCAGATTTCGTTCCGGTTTATTGTACTAGTCGACTTGTACAAAACCATCCCGTGAAGACGAGTGGTTTCTGGTTAGGTCTGGTATTGGTTGTTGAATTCAACTGCGCTATTGGGTACGAGTCAAGTGAGAAATATTGCGTTAATAGGCACTACATAGTAATTTCCGGAAACTGAGATTTGTTACACAGTGCTGTTGTCCTAAGGTTGACAAGGTCTTTTATAAGAGTTCTAGATAGATTATTTACAAAAACGGAACCATTAATTTGAACTATGTTCAGTGCAATAACTCAGTTAAGGAATAACTGTGTCCAGAGTCCAACATGTTCTCTAATACATAGTCGTCAACATCTGAAGTGGAAGAGCTGTGTTTGCATATTAAAATGTTACGGTGAAAGTGGCTGTGGCAATAGTTATTTCTGTGGCATGTTCGATAATTTTAGTAGTTCGGTTTACACTGGCGCTAGTGCACAGCAGTGACTGCGTGTGTCTGAAAAAGTCGGTGAATAAACTTACCCTTCGTAAGGAGAAAATTTTAAGATCCCAGCATGTTTTTATTCTCCCTAATCTGAGCTAGTCCCAAGGACAGGTCTATGTTTCCTTGAAAGAAGATTCGTTAGACAAAAGACAGAGAACGACGGAATTGAAGTGGATAAGTACATAATGGGGTAACTTAAGACATCCGAATATTACACTAACACGTTTTGATGACAAATTTCTAGCAACATTTTTATCGCCGAGAGATATTTGAATTTTAATTAGAAGAAGAATCACAGTATAACTATTGCATTGTTAATAAGTAAGAATCACAAGTTCGCTCACGTTGCAAAGTATGATTAATTACAGAATTAGGTAAGTATGCCCATCACAACGAATCATTAGTGTTTGTACCTTGCTATTGGAGGCTACATACTAGTGGATATAATTTTAATTGCATTAACGGTAGCTAGTGTGCGCAGTAGGTACGTCAATTTTGTAATCACATATTACTTAGCTATACAAACTAGACAGATTATTCACTTATCTTTTGAGGTGGTGGACTGGCTCATAGGAAATATTCCGTGGGGAGTCTACTGAGTTAACAATATAAAATATATGTTTATTGAAAACACAATTTTTTTAGTTTCATTTACAAAAAAGTGACACTTCTTAAGCTAATTAAAATATTAGCCACCCCCCCCCCCAAATAACAATAACAAAATAATACTTAATTAAAAGTTTTGAAGCCGCGTGGGATTATCTGAGCGGTCTAGGGTGCTGCAGTCATGGACTGTGCGGCTGGACCCGGCGGAGGTTCGAGTCCTCCCTCGGGCATGGGTGTGTGTGTTTGTCCTTAGGATAATTTAGGTTAAGTAGTGTGTAAGCTTAGGGACTGATGACCTTATCAGTAAAGTCCCATAGGATTTCACACACAATTTTAAAAGTTTTGAATCATGTTCAGTAGTTTTAAACAACAAGTAGCTGCAGCAAATTCAGTACAGCAATAACATTTCTCCATAATTAAAGAGCCAACAAGACACTAGATAAAATCTTTAACTAAAATTTGCCACCGTTTTCAATTTTATAGCTTAAAACAAACGGATGCATCAAGTGTTAAACAGCACTGAACTGAACTACGAATAGTCAATTTGTTTGTGTTCTTACAGGCAATCTTCTAAAAAAAAAAAAACTTGGAAATCTTCTATTTACGGATGTGTCACACGTTGCGCGTATGATAGCGTGTAAATATAGTGAGTGTGAACTTTGTGTTGAAAAGGAGGTAATTAAGCGAGAGGTACAGGACTTAAGTTCCGCAACAGTACAAACCTTGTCATAAAGTTTGAGAATGGACCCAAGTCACAATCCACTATGGGTAACGCTGACGTCCATTAAAGTCTTGACTAATAATCTTTTTTATTTATTCTTTACTCATCTCCACAAACTTCTACAAATATTACAAATAAACAAAAATTTGACGATGTATATTGTATGAGCTATGCAGTGGTCTACGCTGTTTCTTTTTCGTCATCATTGATATGCTTAACCAGAAATTTACGACGTCTTTCCTTTAATCTTATCAGAATGTGTGGTATTGATTGAGTAATTTCACACAACCAAGACCAAAAGCCTGAAAATAATTCTTTCAATAAAAATATGAAGATGATATGTAGATGATATGTAGATGATGTCATGTGTATGTGGACTGGTACTACAAGACAACTCAACACATTCTTGAAAAACCTAAACGGTCAACATAAAAATATACAGTTCACTATGGAAATTGGCAACAAATCCATAAACTTCTTAGACCTCGCCATTGACATCGGTACACACACACATTGTTTCAAAATTTACAGAAAAACAACAACTACAGACACAGTAATACCTTCTTGTTCACAACACCCCATAGCTCACAAACATACAGCTTTCCACTGAATGGTACACCGTCTCATATCCATCCCTATGTCCAGAGATGATTTTAAAGCAGAGTTAGATACAATAAAATGTATTGCCTCAGCCAATGGCTACAATCCAGTTCTTATTGACCACATCTTGCACAGGAAACAAAAACGGAAAATTATACCCCTCCTCTATGCCCCACCTGCTTCCCCATCCACTGTCTGCAAGAAATGGTGTACTCTATCATTTCTAGGTCAGGTATCACAGACTATAGCCAAAGCACTGAAATCCTGCAAGTATAGGGTTTCCTACTATGTCAGGAACACTACAGCTCAGTGTGTTTTTAATAGCAAAGATAAGATCCAGTTATTAGCCAACAGTGGGGTATACAAAATCACCTGTTCTGATTGTGACAAATTTTACATTGGTCAGTCAGGCAGAGACATATCAACTAGGCTGGCTGAACATAAACGCAGCTGGAGGTTGCAGAATTCAGACTCTGCATTTGCTGAGCATGTACTGAGTGAGGGTCACAACTACCAGCCAGTGTCCCATGTACTTCACTTAGCAAACAAAGGCCATAAACTCAACCTGCTGGAAGCCCTGGAAATTAACAAACATCTTGCTCACAGTCCAGATCTCATCCTAAATGACCAGACACAACTCAACACTTCCCCTCTCCTAAACTTCATATAATCATCTTTGTTGTTCATTACTTCCCACACTCTCTCTTCCTACATATTCCCATTTTCCTGTAGTCATTAAGTTGTTTTATTTGTTGCAGTTGTCTTTGTATTCCACATATGCTGTAGTTTCAATAGTTAAGGGTTTGCTTTTAACTTGTACTTGTATTACTGTCCATGTTTAACTCCCCTTGTAGTTGTCTCATCAAATACTGTTCATATTTTACTTTGCTCATTTATTTAATGTAAACTGGTATACAGCCACTGCTTTGATTATAATGTTAATGTTAAAATGCAGTACCACCACACTCTCAAACTGTAGGTTCCCTCAAACACCTCAATTTTCCTGCATTTATTAATTTCTGTTTATCGTATTGATATGGCTTAAGTTCCTCATGTATTCTGTATTTACATTGACAACTGTCTCTTCTTTTTTAATTGGTTCTGTATCACTCTCCATGTTTCATACCTCTTGATGCAGCCTTGCCTAGTACTAATTTTATCTTATTTCAATAGTTTTGTTTATCAATAGAAACTGTTATGTAGGCATGCTATTCTTATTTTGTGCTAAAGGTTTTCCTGTCAACTCCATGGTTATTTATGTACTGTTCAGTTTTTACTATTTCATTGCAAAGATGTTACTCACTGTATATTTCTACTTCACCCTAGATGTGTTACTTCTCTTCCAATGTTGTCTGCTAACATTTAACTTCTTTGGTGATAATACTCAGTAAATGCCTGAAGATGGCCTTGTAAGCCGAAAACCGGTTAGCAATAAAAATAATATTGTAGAACAAAAGCAAACTGGTGCTTTTCATTTATTATTATAATGTTGTTCTACCAAGAACCGACGGAAAATTCTGTTAATATGATAAAATGTGCCACAACAGCACAATTATCCGTCTTTTACAGTAGATTACTGAGACAAAAAGCTAAATCAACACAACACATTTGGTTTAACAAATAGTGTTTGCAACGCAAAATTACGCCAAAATACGTCTCCATAAAGTCAAGAGGAACATCCGCCGCAGCAAACAAAGCCGTTGACGTCGCAAGATACACGTGGATAAAGGAAGAAATGAAGAAATGGTATCGTGTTCGTGACAACGTGTGTACACATCTAAAAGTGGTACATATGGCAATCACATCTAAGTTACACCCGTGTGAGTTTGATGTTTTCGATCGAGAAGTTCGTCAAAGTGTAAGTGATCTTATTCACGACCTATTTTTGCGTCAGAACAAGAAATTATCTATGATTAGGAAGGTGAGTGAACCTCTAACCTCAAACTGTAAACAAAAAAATTTTTCGCGACGTGTAATTAACTTATCGAACTTGGTTCTGTCCCCAAAAGAACAAAAAGTGCTTGAAAAAGGTTTTAAATATGCTCCTCCCCACCCTCCATCAGAAAAACAACTGGATGTTATGAAAGTTGATATTGAATATGCCTTAACGAAAGACACCACTGCAAAATATATAGTTGCCAATGCACTAAAGAACGAAACCAAATTCGTGTGTAACATCCCACGGTCTATTGACTTTCACACCCTCAAGTCCTTAAAACAGAAATTACAACAACAAGGTATCGTTGCCACAAAATCTGATAAAGGCAACAGTATTGTGCTTTTGAACAAATGTGATTATGTGGATAAAGTTAATGATTTCCTGAATACCACAGGCTTCCAAGTCCTTCCTAAAGACCCTACTAAATTGTTCAAAGAGGATGTTAAATATGCAATCATTTCATGCAAAAGCATATTCTCTGAATTTGAAGTACAACTGTTAACTAATATGAACCCATTGCCTCCTAGAATGTAAGGCCTTCCTAAACTGCATAAACAAGATATTCCTATTCGTCCAGTTGTATCATCATTCACTGCTCCATCCTACAAACTAGCCAGTAAACTTGATGTCCTAATTAAGAGCAAGACTAAATTTAAACCAAAGCATGGTATTTCAAACTCTGTGGACCTAGTAATCAAGTTAAAAGGTATATCTGTCTCACACAGTGATAAATTAGTATCCTTTGATGTCAGCAGTTTGTTTTCTAACATACCAGTAGTAGAATGTATTGACATTCTGACAGAGCTGATGCACAAGTCTAATGTCAGTCCTGTGGAATTGAATGACTTGAGACTGGCCACACAGACCTGCCTTGCACAGAACTATTTCCAGTTCCAAGGCACTCTTTATAAACAATTAGATGGCTTAGCTATGGGTTCCCCTCTTAGTCCACTGTTAGCTGAAATATTTATGGACCATTTTGAACAAAATTTTCTAAAAACAGAACCTTTGAGTGCAAACATCAAATACTGGTTTAGATATGTAGATGATGTGCTGTGTATGTGGACTGGTACTACAAGACAACTCAACACATTCTTGAAAAACCTAAACGGTCAACATAAAATTATACAGTTCACTATGGAAATTGGCAACAAATCCATAAACTTCTTAGACCTCACCATTGACATCGGTACACACACACATTGTTTCAAAATTTACAGAAAAACAACAACTACAGACACAGTAATACCTTCTTGTTCACAACACCCCATAGCTCACAAACATACAGCTTTCCACTGTATGGTACACCGTCTCATATCCATCCCTATGTCCAGAGATGATTTTAAAGCAGAGTTAGATACAATAAAATGTATTGCCTCAGCCAATGGCTACAATCCAGTTCTTATTGACCACATCTTGCACAGGAAACAAAAACGGAAAATTATACCCCTCCTCTATGCCCCACCTGCTTCCCCATCCACTGTCTGCAAGAAATGGTGTACTCTATCATTTCTAGGTCAGGTATCACAGACTATAGCCAAAGCACTGAAATCCTGCAAGTATAGGGTTTCCTACTATGTCAGGAACACTACAGCCCAGTGTGTGTTTTAATAGCAAAGATAAGATCCAGTTATTAGCCAACGGTGGGGTATACAAAATCACCTGTTCTGATTGTGACAAATTTTACATTGGTCAGTCAGGCAGAGACATAACAACTAGGCTGGCTGAACATAAACGCAGCTGGAGGTTGCAGAATTCAGACTCTGCATTTGCTGAGCATGTACTGAGTGAGGGTCACAACTACCAGCCAGTGTCCCATGTACTTCACTTAGCAAACAAAGGCCATAAACTCAACCTGCTGGAAGCCCTGGAAATTAACAAACATCTTGCTCACAGTCCAGATCTCATCCTAAATGACCAGACACAACTCAACACTTCCCCTCTCCTAAACTTCATATAATCATCTTTGTTGTTCATTACTTCCCACACTCTCTCTTCCTACATATTCCCATTTTCCTGTAGTCATTAAGTTGTTTTATTTGTTGCAGTTGTCTTTGTATTCCACATATGCTGTAGTTTCAATAGTTAAGGGTTTGCTTTTAACTTGTACTTGTATTACTGTCCATGTTTAACTCCCCTTGTAGTTGTCTCATCAAATACTGTTCATATTTTACTTTGCTCATTTATTTAATGTAAACTGGTATACAGCCACTGCTTTGATTATAATGTTAATGTTAAAATGCAGTACCACCACACTCTCAAACTGTAGGTTCCCTCAAACACCTCAATTTTCCTGCATTTATTAATTTCTGTTTATCGTATTGATATGGCTTAAGTTCCTCATGTATTCTGTATTTACATTGACAACTGTCTCTTCTTTTTTAATTGGTTCTGTATCACTCTCCATGTTTCATACCTCTTGATGCAGCCTTGCCTAGTACTAATTTTATCTTATTTCAATAGTTTTGTTTATCAATAGAAACTGTTATGTAGGCATGCTATTCTTATTTTGTGCTAAAGGTTTTCCTGTCAACTCCATGGTTATTTATGTACTGTTCAGTTTTTACTATTTCATTGCAAAGATGTTACTCACTGTATATTTCTACTTCACCCTAGATGTGTTGCTTCTCTTCCAATGTTGTCTGCTAACATTTAACTTCTTTGGTGATAATACTCAGTAAATGCCTGAAGATGGCCTTGTAAGCCGAAAACCGGTTAGCAATAAAAATAATATTGTAGAACAAAAGCAAACTGGTGCTTTTCATTTATTATTATAATGTTGTTCTACCAAGAACCGACGGAAGATTCTGTTAATATAAAATCAGTTTTAATATGCCACGTTTTTAGATCGATTTTAAAAGTATAAAATAATTTCTCCTTACCTCATACAGATTCCTAATCCTATACAGATAATCATGAAATGTTTTATTGGTTATTAATAATAGCTATGAAAATACTTGTAACAGTTATAACGAAGAACGTGGGGATCATGCAAAACGTAACTGATCCATGAATAGCTCAGCTTCTTAGTAGTCTCTAAAGCATGCATCCAGAGTTTTCACCTTTTTGGATTTAAATCTTACAACATAGCTATTAAAAATTCACAATCACAAATTTTCAGATTCGTATGGTGTTGGGAATCTGTATGGGGCTAGGAGAAATTATTTTTCACTTTTTGTGGCATTTTATAAACACGGTACCGGTACATTAAAAACTCATTTTATTTAAATAATTATTTTAAATATTATGATACAGTTTTAGCTTGTCGAATTAAATATTTCGAGTATTTTACGCTGCAGCTGTGAGAAAACTGCATCCATTTCGAACAATACGTCGTATTTATACAAGAACTGGTAATCTTTAAAACGATCGTCAATCTCACGAATTTATCGCAATTGTGTAAGGAATCAGGACATTCAGCTACGGGAACATTTATTACGAGCTGATCAAAAACTAAATTTGTAAATATTTAAAACATTTTTCCCTATTTGATTCTACAGGGTACGGCAGAAACAAAGATCTGTTTTAAAGTACATGACACTGACCAACATGGGCTCTCGCAAACGAAGGCGATACCCGCAAATCTCCGGCAGAACCTGCTGTCCTCATATCTCCGGCATTCGCTCGCCTATAGAAAAGATGAAAGCTCCAGTAACTTCCACTTGCAGAAACACGACTATTATTTAAGGACATCACGTACCGACAGTCATTTTTCTCAATTACCGTTATGGAGTACAATAGGCATAAGGTGAAGTTATAGCGGCACCGGAAATACCCTCCATCACACACCATATACTCTTGTACAGTAGTACAACTGGACATATTTAATGTCTGGAATTTCATCATATGTATACTCTGTAACAAACCTTACGATGTGTGGCGCAGGGTACTTTGTCTATCTTTTCTGGTCTAGTCGCGAGTGGTGCTTCATGTGAACTACTGTTGGTAGACCTCTGCGTCAGCTCGAGTCTCCTTGATTTTACCTTCGCGGTCTTTTCGCAAAATGTACGTAGAAGGAAGAAGTGTACCGGTTGACCTTCTATGTCGGAAGTTTAACAGTAAATTACACCGTGATTAACAACGCTTTTCTTACAGTTTTTGCCATTGAGCATCCCCGTGAAATATTCACGCTTGCTGAACCAGCCGTTGCGAAACGCAATTTTCTGCTCTCAATCGATCCTTTTTCATATGGGTCCCAACCGACGACCTATACGCAAGTAAGGGTCGATCGAAGGTTTTATAAACCACTTTCTTCATGAGGAACTAGTCTGTATTATGATTTTTCTGTGGTTAGTTTATGGGGTCATTCCACTTTATACTGCGCGATATCAAGCTCGTAAACACGTTATGAATGTGGATACTTACTTTTAATGATTATTCGACAACAGTGTAATCATACCATAAAGGAAATTTCTGCTTATGTATACATTATAGGATACTTTATTTACGTTTAGGGTGAACTGTCGAGCCCTGCGCTAATCGTCAATCCTGTGCAGGTCTTCCAGCATTTCTTTATAATTTTCTAGCGTTGCGATTGCTCCATATCCAGCATCACCATTATGCGCAGACCTCCTAATGGAGCTTTCGGCCTTGTCCTCTAGGTCAGGGGTGTACAGAGTTTTTAGTATCCCAGGTAGCAATCCCCCCTCCCATTGCAGTGTATTTAGGTAAGGGCCGCAAGAGGAAAATGTTTTCATTGGTTTCACAAATATTCATTTTATTTAACAAATATGCAGGGTGACAGTAATAGAACTATACGAAAAAAAAACATAAATTAGTTATAAACTGTGCGGCTGATCCCGGCGGAGGTTCGAGTCCTCCCTCGGGCATGGTTGTGTGTGTTTGTCCTTAGGATAATTTAGGTTAAGTAGTGTGGGACTGATGACCTTAGCGGTTACGTCCCGTAGGATTTCACACACATTTGAACATTTTACGGAGTGCACACACTTTATTCAGCATGTAAACGTCACTACAGATTTTCGGATTTAGGGTATGACACGTTCTATATGCCTGCCATCATTGAAGATGACGTGTTGCAGATGAAAAGCGAAATTCTGCATAACCCGCTGAAGTGTCGGAACATCGATGCTGTCGATGATCTCCTCAGTAGCTATTTTCAGCTCATCAGTGGTTTGGGTTATTGCTGTACACCTTGTCTTTATTATAGTCCCACGAAAAGAAGTCCCATGTGTTCAGATCCGGAGAATATGGCGGCCAGTCGAGGCCCATGCGGGTGGCCTCTGGGTACCCCACAGCCAGAATGCTGTCCCCAAAGGGCTTCTCCAGAACATCGCACACTCTCATGCTTCGATGGGGTCGGCTCCGTCTTGCATGAACCACATCTTGCCGAAATTAGGGTCACTTTGGATAATAGGGATGAAATCATCTTCCAAAACCTTCACGTGCTGCTTGGTAGCCTTGTCGTCAAGGCATATTGACCCATTATTCCGTGACTGGACATTGCACAACATACAATCACCTGCTGAGAATGAAGAGATCTCTCTATAGCGAAATGCGGATTCTCATTTGGCCAATTATGCCAACTTTGCTTATTGATGAACCCATCCAAATGAAAGTGGGCTTTGTCGATAAACCAAACCATATTCACGTAAATTTCTGTTCGTCAATTCTGTGGACATTAAAGTTGGCGAAACAAAACCTTTTTTTCCATGGCCCTAGACCATATTGGCTGATGGGTTTGAATTTTGTATTCAAAGAAATGCAGGTCTTCAACAACAATTTGTTGCAGTGTCTCCTGGTTGATTCCATCTGTTGTGTAGCTCCTCTGGTCGATTTCCTGAGGCTAGTTTGAAACACACCGCATGTCTTCTCTATGATATCAAGCGTTTTCACCCTTCCAGGACGACCGACATTGCCAACACTGTCATCACGAACGCTACCCGTTCTCTCAAACATGCGAATCAAATACTTAATTGTTAGTACACTGGACCGGTTGACTTCAGCTTGAAGTCCGTCACAAACCTCCTTTGAGCCGCAGTTGGGCTGTTATTGCTCGGATAATAGGCCTTCAAAAGCGCTATACTCTTAATACTCTCAGGCACGCTGTACCGTGACTTTTCACGTGCAAATGGCCAACAAATAACAAGGCGCATGCGCATACTTATTCCCATCATGACCCGTGGCCAACTGCGCAGTTTGAACTTCCTAACGCAAACCGTTCAGAAGTTATGACGATTTTATTTCATGTAATTAAATAACTGTCACCCTGTATGTTAATTTCTTACATGTTTATTGAATAATAATAAGAAGTTACAATAGATTTCTCTTCAGTTTTCTCAATCCCACAGTCATTACTAAAAATTAACACTTGTTCCTGGAATGTTTCTAGCTCGTGTATTTTTACTGAAAGAGGTAGCTAACGCAAGCACGATTCATTAGACACGTTTTGCCTACAGAAGAATTGTTTTTCAGATAAGCTGCTATCAGCAGGAGTATTTTCAAATACTTGGAAAGCATGTTACAGCAAGTATAAGATAGATTTGCACTTCTTAGAACTGGGAGAATTCCTGCAGATCGCGAACATGTTCAGAAGAATTATTCTACTCCATGTTCATTGTAAATAGGTGTTATATCATCTGTTTATTTATTTCCTGTGTCCAGAACATCAAACATTGATATCTAGTATAAGTCAACTGTAATACAATTTACAGTTTAAATATTTTTTCCCGAGTAATCAGGTACACTGATGGCCTTATGATTTGCTAGCTGTAAATCTAGCGGGGTACTGCTTGTTCTGAACTTTGGGCAAGTCAGTTTCTCCTTCAGCTCCGGGATAGGGTTTGGTGTTTCCTCCTTCCATAACTGAAGTCTTCGAAGGTGAGTTGTTTAGCTCTGACGTCGAAAGGAAGCTCTTCCTTGTACTAAGCCGCCTGGGCTGTTGTCGGCGCCCGCCTAGAGGCTGAAGATTATCTGTCATCTGTTTCTTCGTCTCCACCGCGGCAGTTACTTGCCGCTGTGTACCGGGGGGAGCAATTCCTGACAGGGTAGATTTCGTACATCGTGATATTTTGCGAGATGACTCATTTATGAATAAAATGCAGCATATCAGCTGTCTTTATTTTAAACCCAAATTCTACCGGTTTCGGTCTTGGACCACCATCACGGATGAAGGGATAAAATGGTTTAAGCCGCCATATTGCGTTAGTCATTATTTAAAATGTGTAGTGTGTTTCATGGATATAAATATATACATAGGACTTTAGAAGCAAACATCCAAAAACAAATTGTATATAGAGCAGGACTCATTTATGTCCACATCAGTGTGTTTCACGTGGGCCGAATTCTACCACACAGACGCGACATATTCCACTGCTGAAACAATTGAGTGAAATGGCTATCGTTTCAAGCACTTGTGGGTCAGCACCTCAGTTTGTGTTAGTCAGTTTACGAATGATATTATCGCTAGCACTGACATTTTGCCTAGCACCCAAACAGTACCGTTCAAGACAGACAGAATTTTGTCCACTTCATGGCTGAGCACTTGGCTGGGTAGCAGTGCTCTAGCTCTTGACCTTCCCAACTCACGTGGAGTTTTCTTTTGGCTCCTTTGTTTCTTGTCTGGAAACTACAAACCTGCGTCTTTGTTCCGTTTGGTTTCAGGTGGGTGTGGTGATAGTAATTCCCTAATATTTGAAGGTTGCTAGTTAATTTCTCCTCGACTTCCTCGAATTTACTGCATTGGGCAGCTACGGCTATGTTATCAGCATATATACGAGGTGCATTCAAGTTCTAAGGCCTCCGACTTTTTTTTCTGATTAACTACTCCCCCGAAATCGATGAAACTGGCGTTACTTCTCGACGTAATCGCCCTGCAGACGTACACATTTTTCACAACGCTGACGCCATGATTCCATGGCAGCGGCGAAAGCTTCTTTAGGAGTCTGTTTTGACCACTGGAAAATCGCTGAGACAATAGCACCACGGCTGGGGAATATGCGGCCACGGAGGGTGTCTTTCATTGTTGGAAAAAGCCAAAAGTCACTAGGAGCCAGGTCAGGTGAGTAGGGAGCATGGGGAATCACTTCAAAGTTGTTATCACAAAGAAACTGTTGCGTAACGTTAGCTCGATGTGCGGGTGCGTTGTCTTGGTGAAACAGCACACGCACAGCCCTTCCCGGACGTTTTTGTTGCAGTGCAGGAAGGAATTTGCTCCTCAAAACATTTTCGTAGGATGCACCTGTTACCGTAGTGCCCTTTGGAACGCAATGGGTAAGGATTACGCCCTCGCTGTCCCAGAACATGGACACCATCATTTTTTCAGCATTGGCGGTTACCCGAAATTTTTTTGGTGGCGGTGAATCTGTGTACCTCCATTGAGCTGACTGGCGCTTTGTTTCTGGATTGAAAAATGGCATCCACGTCACAACCGACGAAAAGGAAGTCCCATTCATGCTGTCGTTGCGCGTCAACATTGCTTGGCAAGATGCCACACGGGCAGCCATGTGGTCGTCCGTCAGCATTCGTGGCACCCACCTGGATGACACTTTTCGCATTTTCACGTCGTCATGCAAGAGTGTGTGCACAGAACCCACAGAAATGCCAACTCTGGAGGCGATGTGTTCAACAGTCATTCGGCGATCCCCCAAAACAATTCTCTCCACTTTCTCGATCATGTCGTCAGACCCGCTTGTGCAAGCCCGAGGTTGTTTCGGTTTGTTGTCACATGATGTTCTGTCTTCATTAAACTGTCACACCTACGAACGCAGTTTCGATAAATCTATAACTCCATCACCACATGTCTCCTTCAACTGTCGATGAATTTCAATTGGTTTCACACCATGCAAATTCAGAAAACGAATGATTGCAAGCTGTTCAAGTAAGGAAAACGTCGCCATTTTAAGTATTTAAAACCGTTCTCATTCTCGCCGCTGGCGGTAAAATTCCATCAGCCGTACAGTGCTGCCATCTCTGGGACGTATTGACAATGAATGCGGCCTCATTTTAAAACAATGCGCATGTTTCTATCTCTTTCCAGTTCGGAGAAAAAAAATCGGAGGCCTTAGAACTTGAATGCACCTCGTAAATGGCCTCCCATCGGGATGCATTGAACAGAAACGGAACTAGTATTCTGCCCTGAGTGAGACTATTTTTTTTTGTTATTGCACTCAAAGCGAGTTTTTACGTCCTCATTGCACGTATCCTCTCTATAAGAAAGAGTACAAATATTCTTACAGATGGTATAAGGATGTGGCAATCTCTTGCCCCACTGCTTAACTAAATAACCAATTAAGATGAGATATCGAATGCTCCTACCGCGACACTTTGCAGTGGCAATGTGAATGAATTTCAATAAAAAGTTCTAATTTACAATCTCTTACTACCGCAACAATGCTAACTGTTCAAAATGGTTCAAATGGCTCTGAGCACTATGGGACTTAACATCTATGGTAATCAGTCCCCTAGAACTTAGAACTACTTAAACCTAACTAACCTAAGGACAGCACACAACACCCAGCCATCACGAGGCAGAGAAAATCCCTGACCCCGCCGGGAATCGAACCCGGGAACCCGGTCGTGGGAAGCGAGAACGCTACCGCACGACCACGAGATGCGGGCTATGCTAACTGTTCAAATAGTTCTTTGTAATTTGTTGCATGTATAGGACTACGTTGACCAATTCACACTGAAAAATTTTAACAAGTATCCCTTTTTTCCTCGCTGGGCAGAAGGGGAGGTTTGCTTACCTCGTGTTTTCTAAAGTTGTCTCGATGTGTCCACTGGTTTTCTTCCCCGCGACCCGCATATGCTAACATGCGAGCAATGAACAGTGAATAACAGAATGGCAGGTGGAAATAAATACATCAAAAAAAGTTTTCCATCACCTCGGTTCCGAGAGTTCCGGAACCTGTACAGAAAACTGGAATAGAGATCAACATAAACCTCATTTCCGCCCTTTTTATTGTTCATGAAAACCACACATTGCATGTTGTACCACCACACAGCGAGGACTGTTGCTGTACACACTGGTACCTCTAATATCCAGTAGCACGTCCTCTTGTGTTGGTGCATGTCTGTATTGGTCGTGGCATACTATCCCCAAGTTCATCAAGGCAATGTTGGCCCAGATGGACCCACTCCTCAACGGCGATTCGGAGTAGATCCCTTAGAGTGGTTGGTGGGTTACGTTGTCCTTAAACAATCCTTTTCAATCAATCCCAGGCATGTTCGATAGGGTTCATGACTGGAGAACATACTGGCCACTCTAGTCGAGCGATGTCGTTGTCCTGAAGGAAGTCGTTCATAAGATGTGCACGATGTAGGCACGAATTGTCGTCCATGAAGACGAATGCCTTGCCAATATGCTGCCGATATGGTTGCACTATCGGTCGGAGGAAGGCATTCACGTATCGTACAGCCGTTACGGCGCCTTCCGTGACCACAAGGCGTGTACGTCAGCCCCACATAATGCCACCCCAGAACAGCAGGGAACCTCCACCTTGCTACACTGGCTGGACACTGTGTCTAAGACGTTCAGCCTGACCGGGTTGCCTCCAAACACGTCTCCGACGATTGTCCGGTTGAAGCTATATGCGACACTCATCGGTTAAGAGAACGTGATGACTATCTTGAGTGGTTCATTCGGCATGTTGTTGGGTCCATCTGTACCGCGCTGCAGGGTGTCGTGATTGCAAAGATGGACTCGCCATGGACGTCCGAAGTGAAGTTGCGCATCATTCAGCCAGTTGCGCTCGGTTCGAGTCGTAACACGACATCTTGTGGCTGCAGGAAAAGCATATGGTGTCGTTGCTGTCAGGGTTCCTCCGAGCCATAATCCGTTGGTACCTGTCGTACTCTGAAATAGTAGCCCTTAGGGGGCCTGAGCGAGGAGTGTCATCGACAGTTCCTGTCTCTCTGTATCTCCTCTATGTCCGAACAAGCCGGCCGGGTTGGCCGAGCGGTTCTAGGCGCTGCAGTCTGGAACCGAGCGACCGCTACGGTCGCAGGTTCGAATCCTGTCTCGGGCATGGATGTGTGTGATGTCCTTAGGTTAGTTAGGCTTAAGTAGTTCTAAGTTCTAGGGGACTGATGACCTCAGAAGTTAAGTCCCATAGTGCTCAGAGCCATTTGAACCATTCTGTCCGAACAAAATCGCTTTGGTTCACTACGAGATGCCTGGACACTTCCCTTGATGAGAGCCCTCCGTGGCACAAAGGAACAATGTAGACGCGATCGAACCGCAATATTGATCGTCTAGGCTTGGTTGAGCTACAGACAACACGCAACACGAGCAGTGTACCTCCTTGGATCGACTTTCGGACCACCTCCGTCTAAAAGGCGCTGCTCATGCATGGTTGTTTTGATCTTATGGCGGGTTTAGTGACATCTCTGAACAGTCAAAGGGACTGTGTCTGTGATGCAATGTCCACAGTCAACGTCTATCTTCAGGAGTTCTGGGAACCGGGTTGATACAAAACTTTTTTTGGTGTGTGTATATCAACGCCATTTCCATAAAGTCTCAAAATTGCTCTCAATCTCAAAATCACTAAAATGAATATTGATGTTATTGTAAATCACATGAGAGCCAGTCTAAAATCACTGTATTCATCAAAGATCGCGGATTCTAACCATCACTTATCGAGCACCATCAAAGTTCACAAATTCTCTCCACACGCTTTTGATGACTATACAATTACGAACACAAACATTTCCAGAGCCTGTTTTGAATTTTCACTTAATTTGAATGACATAAAGTAATCCGTCTTAGCAACAGGTTGTCAGCACAAATACGGACGGGTTACTGACTAAAGAGCTAGCCGGATTCGCGTCTAACGTTCAGGGCGAACTTGTGATTGGTCCGTTAAGCCGCCAGTGATTAGTAACGGCAAATGAAATGTTAAACTAATCTTTGAGCGTAAATATATAGTTACTGAAATCTTAATAAGAAAGCCGTAGTTGTGTCTAACATCATAAGTATAGTTGGAACTCTGTACAAACATTTGGACAGTAAATATAAATGAAGTTCTGGGTTTAGTGGAAAACCATGTAGTTGTCTGTACCAACGATAATCAGCCTTCATTACCTACTTCTCACTTTCGTATAAAAAGGCGGAATAATTTTGAGAATATTTTTACTGACGCTATACCAATTATGTATTCAGATTATTTAAAAAAGAAGTAGGGGGCTTTCAAATGTTTGGTAGAGTCATTTGACTGAAGGCACACCACATCTGCTGGCTGCTGGAGGGGCAACTAACAATTATAGTTTAAAACACATCTCATTTATTCTTCAGACTCAGTTGTGTACTTTTTAAAATATGATCTCCCTGGATCATCTTCAGATGTAAGTATTACCCTGATGTGAGGTTCTGGCACAGACAAAACGGGTTGTTGACACAAATACTTATGTCTGAAGATTATGCAGGGTGGTCGAAGCATGTTACGTAATTAAAAATGTACAACGGAGACGCGAGAATAAGAAAGAATTGTTATAAACGTTAATACATTTGCTGACAGTCTCGAAACGATTGTGTGGGCTGTAGTAAAAATCAAATAAGGCAGAAGGGATAGTAACATTCCCTCGGACTTTCGAAAATCGTTAGCGGAAGTGGCAACGAAACGACTATTTACGTTGGCGTGTGAAAGGTATGAGACTGGCTACATACCGTCAGACTTTCGGAGAAACATCATTCTCAGAATTTCCAAGATTGCAAGAACTGTCGAGAGTGAGAATTATCGCAGAATCAGCTTAACAGGTGATGCATCCAAGTTGCTGAGAAGAATAATTCACAGAAGAATGGAAAATAAAATTTAAGATCTGTTAGATGACTATCAGTTTGGCTTTAGGGATTTTAAAGGCATGAAAGCAAGGCTGAAGAAAAATGAATACATGTTCATAAGATTTGTCTACCTGGAAAAACCTTCGACGATGTAAAATGGTGCAAGATCTTCGAAATATTGAGAAAAATGGGAGTAAGCCATAGGGACAGACGGGTAATATACTACATATTCAAGAAGCAAGGAGGAACAATAAGAACGGAAGACAAAAAACGAAGCGCACGGATTGAAAAGGATATGACACAGGGATGTAGTATTTCACCCCTATCGTTCAAGCTATAAGTCAAAGAAGCAAAGACTGAAATAAAAGAAAGGTTCAAGAGTGAGATTAAAATTCAAGGTGAAAGGCTATCGGTGTTAAGGTACGCTGATGATATTTCTATCCCCAATTAAAGTGAGGGAGAAATACAGGATCTGTCGAAGGAAATGTGTAGTCTAGTGGGTACAGAATATGGATTGAGAATAAATCGAAGAAGGACGAAAGTAAGGAGAAGTAGCCAAAGTGAGAACAGCAAGAGACTTAACATCATAACTGGTGAAGTTAAGGATTTCTGCTGCATAGACGGCAAAATAACCAATGATGGACGGAGCAAGGGGGGTAAAAAGCAGACTAGCACTGGCAAAAAGTGCATTACTGGCCAACTACTATCAAACGTATGCCATAATCTGACGAATAAGTTTCTGAGAATGTACGTTTGGAGCACAGCTTTGCATAGAAGTGACACATGGACTGCGGGAAAACCGGAACAGAAGAGAATAGAAGAGTTTGAGATGTGGTGCCACAAAAAGAGGCTGAATGTGAACTGGTAAGGTAAGAAACGAGAAAATTCTCTGGAGAATCGGCGAAGAAAGGAATATACGGAAAACACTGACAAGAAGGAACTGGATGATAGTACATCTCTTATGACATCACGGAATACCTTTCATGGTACTAGAGGGTGCTGTAAAGGGTAAAAACTGTAGAGGGAAACAGAGATGGGGATAATTCGAGGGGGGGGGGCATCAAATCAGTCAGAATACTGATGATTTAAAAAAAAATCCAAAAACTCTGTGCACAACGGACTACCATCACTCATTTCGCCCAACGTGCCAACATGATTTCGCAGAGTGTGCACGCATCTATGAGCTGCGCTAGAATCTGCTAGCCGCAGAATGGTTGCGTACTGGTTCGCCTGAACAGTCGTTTCACTCAACTTAGAGGTGTGACGTTAGGTGACTCGTCGACACTAGTGCCAGCGTGATGTCACAAATTAACAGTCCTACTGCTACCTAAGATGAAAGTCACGAGAGGGCTGGAACCTCTTTAATCTGAATGCCATGATGTCTCCCATCACGAATTGAACTGAGAGATCGTCGGTTTCCAGTCAATTGATTGCCACCTAGATTCGCCCCCAATTACAATGCGTGTAAAGCTCATAACATTCAACATTGTTAATTATGATTATATGTATCTCCTCGAAGCTAAATAAATTACAAAATAATATTTATTCAATAAAATGTAGAAACATATATGTACAAGATTATTAAAATGGACAGATCACGAGATGAAAAAATGATGACATGAAGCGCTGTTGGCGGACCGAACAGGAGGCACGTAGAGGCGCCGCCACAGACTCTGCACTACCGCGGCCGCAGCCTGAGGTTGACGCCGTTCATGGGCCTGAGGACGAGCTCGCCGATCAGCTGGAGGTCCTCCAGCCTGTCCACCGTCTCCACGCGGAAGTTGCGCAGCACGTACGACAGCACCGCCTTCTCCTCCAGGATGGCGAACTTCTGGCCTGTGGATTGCAACAGACACACAACATTTCACTACAGATTACAGTGTCGCTGCTGGCTGAACGAAACAATAATGCTCAGTTTCAGTCTTTCAAGACGTCAAATATATACTCAAATTTAAATTGTAGAAGCTCTTGAGAGTTACATAAAGCTGGCACTCCTCTGGGAATTAGGCCTACTAACAGTCGATAAACCAGGAATTAGCAATAATTAATCATCCAAAATAAAGCTCACAATCGGCTAAAACTGGTAACGGAATGAACACGGTGGCTAAATCTCATGATCGTCATCATTACATAGAAGATCCTCATCCAACCATCATCATCTGAGTCAAAGTTATTTCATCCTCCACTTCTCCTAGGTTTGACCGCTCTTTTTAAATCCTAGAATCACACACACTCTGCCTCACTTTCTGTACCTACCTACTCTCACCTGTATGCTGCACCAACACATAAAGCTCCCACATCTCCTCCTACAGCTACTACATACTCGTTTCTTCTATTTTTTGAGGAAACGTGAGTTCCCACGTCCTGTTATATCTCCGATGACCGAGTCCGCTGGCCTGTTGTCCGTGCTCTTTCAAACATCCCACGTTCAGTATCAGTATATTACTGAACCCACCATATGCTTTCCCAAAGCAACTTTGACCGCCTCCCTAGCCCAGGCCGTGAAATCATCAATGAAATGTACCTTAACAATCATAACCCAACCAAGTCCATCAACCGCACAAGAAGGTTCCAGTTCAACTGTTCTCTACCTTTTTGCAGTGCATTTTAACAACTACCGGAATAAAATTCAAAAACACAGTGAGACTGTTGCAGTTAAAGAACCTAAATCACATATTAGTAACACTTAATATTATATAATAACATAAGGCATTCAATAATTAGTACTTGTTGGACCGAAATTTTATCTTATAGACGTCCAGGCCCGTTCCTAGATTCACAGTGTCAGCAACCTTTTTCGTCCGCTGTTACTTTTAATCTTTTCGTTTCCTCTGTTACCCCTTTATTCTTTCGCTGTTCAACCTCCATGCCAAATATACCTTCAATTTATGTTAGACAGTTTCACTTAAATATTGACTGTGTACCTAATCTTCGAGCTTTAAGCACTTTCATAACCGTCTTCCACAATTATCCCGGTTCCACTTTTCTGAAACATTCACTCTGTACAAATGTGACAGATAACAAGAACAGTCGGTGCGCACAAGGAACATTCAACTGCAGTGGAGAGTGATGGTGCAAAATGTAAGGTGGTAGTACGAATGTATCATCACATAAATGGGCTTAACAGCTGAGATGAGTTTAATGTGCTTATGAGATCTCTATCAAACGTATTCAGGAGGAGTAACTTTTAAATTGTCGCCGAACAGTCTAGATTAACCCAAGTTTCCTGTAGGCTGTACATCACTAAGGTAACTGTCCAGGTATTTTTTTTAAAAAAAAAACCGACCCACAGTTGATTTATTCTCTATCTTCGTCCAATAGAAACTAAAGCTCCAACTCTGAAGACATCTACGTCAACGGACTATTAATCTGTAAGCTTTCTTCTTCAGACGAGTACAAGAATGGAAGCCTCGGCATGTCGTCACAAGGCATATAAACATGAAGGAAAAAAAAATTAAATAAAAAAATATAACGTGAACTAATTATTCTGTTTTTTTTTCATCCTGAGAAACAATTATTTTTTACAAAAAGAAATTAAAAGAACTGTACAGGGATTTGTGACTGTATCTTTGCATGTATTACGCAGATCAGTATCAGTCAAACGCCTTTTCTACTTGGCCTCCTAAATTCACGGATTCCCGTTCTTCATAGCCGTACCTCTTATTAACGATCTTGTCCGTGGCCAAGTCCCCAGCTTCTGACATATTTTATTCCCATCCATTAGTATCACACTGCTGCAACACACGTTCTTTTCACTGGACATGTGTCTTAATTGCTAACCATGTCCATTATTGTGGTTAGGCAACACACTATCCAAAACAACACTCCATTGGTGAACATCTTTTTCCATTTCCTTTCTCAGTGTGTAAACTTGTGCTTCATATGACACAGGGCTTTTCTCAAAACTCTTGCACACTTAGTTCTTTGCAAATTAAGATATTGTCATTTTATAATTCAAGATGTAGCAGCTTAATTATTATTTTATCTTTCCCTATTTTATTCAGTATATCTTGAACATTTCTTCCATTCGTTGTCAGTTAGTTGCCGCAGTACGTATGTAAGTTTATAGTTTTAATGAATCCCTTCTCGATTTTTAAATCATGCCCTCCTACTCCTATGACCATATTTTGCATTGTTTTCCTACATTTATTTCCATTTATCTCCATACCTCATCGATTGTGTGCCTCCACTAAGTTTCTAAAGACGTAATACGTTTGCTATCCTCGGCCACAAACAACCTTGTAGTCGCCATTTCCTCTTCGCAGAAGAATAACTTGACAGTTCTCCCTCCAGTTTGCAACCGCCTTATATGTTTATAGGGATATGTGTATGGGGTTATTCATAAGAACCTACGTAGCTTCAGGAGACGACTCCACGGAAACTACATGACATACTGTAAACAGATGGATATGGATACCAGTACTTACAGCACCTCTCCACGTTTTAACTCACGTCAACCGAGCGAGGTGGCGCAGTGGTTAGACACTGGACTCGCATTCGGGAGGACGACGGTTCAATCCCGCGTCCGGCCATCCTGATTTAGGTTTTCCGTGATTTCCCTAAATCACTCCAGCCAAATGCCGGGATGGTTCCTCTGAAAGGGCACGGCCGACTTCCTTCCCCATCCTTCCCCAATCCGATGAGACCGATGACCACGCTGTCTGGTCTCCTTCCCCAAAACCAACCAACCAACCAACTCACGTCACAGGTGATCAGTAAGGGCGCCGTTTGTGAAGAGGCAAATACCAATACTTGCATGAAGTTCATTGAAGTCCTTATTGCTGCCTGGGAACGCGAAGCCCAAGGTACATACCTCACATTATTGTTGATTCTATATGTTGATTTTATTTTGTTGAAATAATTCCCTGCCAATGGCCAATTGGAGATGAAAATTGTAAATTTTTGTGCAAATTTATAGCTGGTCCGCTAACACTCATTTCCGATCCATTCTTGCTTGTGTTGTATGTATCCTACAAAAAACAAAACAAAAAAGTCTTTTTGCTACCAACACATTCGTCCTGTTTGTCAAGCAGGGTGGCCATTCTATCAGAAAACGTATCATCTTTTTTGCATGTGTCTTTTGTTTCTTACACACAAATTATCAAACTTTTATTGACATGTAGTTCAAGATCAAGTGTTATCAGCTTTTTATCGACAAGCACCCGACTACAAACTCGCTTCACACTCTTCATCTGCGTTAAGAGCGTTTGCTATGTTATCTTTACTGACTGTCCTGAAAAGAGTATGTATAATTTCCTTTCTTTCCATATCCATTTCCCTTTCGCTTTATATCACTCAAAGCTAAGTCTTTTACTGTCTTGAATATTTCGTGATACTTTGTATTCAGACCTTGTACGTCCCAATATCCAAAAGACCTTTTCCCTTGCATTATTCGTCGTCGTGGTTTATTCACCTGTTTTCGTGAATTCTCACTGGTCGTTTTGCAAATTCTTTCATCGAGGATGGGCTACTGGCCCATCGATTAAACCCTCAATCTGAATTTGTATTCATGGGTAACTCCCCGAAGAAGGCAGGCTTCACCAAGCCAATAAAGACTCCACATTCATAAGTCGCTTGAAGAATTTGAAGAAGGAAACTAGAAGGACACCCTGAGTCTTTGAATACTGTAAAGGCATCGAGGTCGGGGGAGAACGAGAGGAAGTCAGGGGAGACAGATAGGCAAAAATAAACACTGGATCCATCTCAAGCTAAGTGGAAGAATATGCCGAATCCAGCTACGGGACCAAAGGGTGGCTACTTCGTCTGCCTTTAGGGTGGCAGACGTCTGTGTCCTTTTTGGTCAAAGAGTCCTTATTCGCCATATTCTGACCACCCCTCTTCAGGGTAAGTTACGTGAGACGTAGCATATCTTTAATTTTGGTATCTGTTTCAGAAATCGAAACAACATTTTCTGAAAATTATGGTATGCAGAGGGACACATAAATTAGTTACATTATTAACTTTTCTATGAAACGAAGTGTAGGAGCAAGTATAGTTTTATTAAGTAGAATAATATTTTAAATAGAAGTTGAAAAGACGACTGCATTGATGCAACGACTGTTTACCACTGTCGTTGAAAATTTACGCTCAAGTACCCGATAAATGTGCTAAAATTGAAAGACATACCATCCACAGTGGCTACTGTGAAGTAAACAGAGCCAAGCGACTGTCTCACACAAAGTTCCGTCGCTAGATGCAGCAAGAAGATACGTCTACGTTCTCGATACGGGACGTATTTACTCTTGGCCCTGCTTTATACGAAATGGAGGGTCGGATACGATTTTTCCAAATGGAACTATATGCTAACTTCTAGTGTTCCAAAGCCTATTTTGGTACACTAGAAGTACCGCATAGTTAAATTTACAAAAATCGTAGCTGACGCTGTGTCTATACAATGTCAAGTAGGATCAAGATGAGATATGTTTATAACGACGAAGCGTGGCAAGAAAGCCGAACTTGGCGGATTATACACTGTAATCGTCAATTCTGGCCGTGTCGCACTGCAGTTGTAGCGTATTCTCGAATATGTTTCGGAAAACCACCACTAACAAGCGATATAACACTATACTCTTGCTAGTAATAACTTCCGATTCCCGTTCAAAAAGCTACACTGTTTCATTAAAGAAACCGTACTTCCTTCAGTACTTCGTTTGATACAAGAGTTAAGACAATTAATCATGCAGAACATTACGTACCCTTCCGGGTACTATCATTTGCTCAAAACTTCGTTTCGATATTTTGGCCAGTTGACCAAATAAAATAGTATTATGTCTTACTGACACATTCGTTACATGTAGTTGATTCTTCCATCCGCCACTTGTAGGTACGCGACTCCTAGAGGGCAGAATCTTCCGAAAATACCCAATGTTCCATTTCATCTTCGGCAGGGAGGATGATCGCTACATCAAAATCTCTGACTACCATGTTGCTTTAGAAGAAGGTGAATACACGGCGGAATCATCATCATCATCATTTAAGACTGATTATGCCTTTCAGCGTTCAGTCTGGAGCATAGCCCCCTTATAAAATCCCTCCATGATCCCCTATTCAGTGCTAACATTGGTGCCTCTTCTGATGTAAAACCTATTACTTCAAAATCATTCTTAACCGAATCCAGGTACCTTCTCCTTGGTTTGCCCCGACTCCTCCTACCCTCTACTGCTGAACCCATGAGTCCCTTGGGTAACCTTGCTTCTCCCATGCGTGTAACATGACCCCACCATCCAAGCCTGTTCGCCCTGACTGCTACATCTATAGAGCTCATTCCCAGTTTTCTTTGATCTCCTCATTGTGGACACCCTCCTGCCATTGTTCCCATCTACTAGTACCTGCAATCATCCTAGCTACTTTCATATCCGTAATCTCAACCTTGTTGATAAGGTAACATGAATCCACCCAGCTTTCGATCCCATACAACAAAGTTGGTACAACTGCATTTTTCAAGAGACGTCTGGAATTTTTTAAAATTATGTCATTGTACCATGCTACCATGGCAAAATTCCAGGTAAGAACAGTGTAACCTGGAAACTCTACTGCGGCAATTTGTTTGTTGGTGGTGTCCAGCTGATATATGACTAGTCACGTAAGCATGTAATAGAAGTTTGTATGTTTTTCATTTTTTATCCTTTGGTTATGGCGCATTATTGTGCTGCGTCATTATTTACGTCCTCACTAATTTAAAATTTATCTGTCTTTCTTGATGTAAAATTCGTCTCAGGTCTCATCTTATGTGAGCCTCGATTAGTTTTTGACTTTTAGTTAGCAGGTTTTAAGCTGGCCCCATTTTTAATGTATCCCTTTAGTGGTACTGCTGCTAGCTATTAATTGGCGTAGTAGTTTTTGACAGTGTGGACTGTAAGGTTTTGCTACCTTCCATTTCTTTCAGTAGCGAATGCTTTTAAATAGGAGTGGCATGTGTAAGTTCCTTTAGCTGATGACTGTGGCGTGTTGTTCCACATCGCCATAAGGATCCTCACTAAACTAAAAACCTGCGTGCCACTCGTGGAAAGGGAAAATTTTCATTACGTTTTACGGTTTCTACATAAATTTTATGCAGCCAGCTTCCACTCAGTTTTACTACAGTTGTGTACCGCCCAGTTCAATATGATACTTTACCACTCACAATGCACTTTTAACGTTTCTCAACTTACTTTCTAGGTAATGTTTTTATTTTCATTTTAAAAGTAAATCACTAATTCAAATTGTGAACGGCCGGGCTAGTCGCCCGGTGTTCTTCTTCCCGTCAACAGATGGTGGTGTTTTTGCCACTTTGGTTTACCAGTTTGCTCTCCGCTATACTCGTTCATCGCGGCGTTCGGGGTCACATCACGAAGTATAAGTGTCCTGGTATTCATTGCATATTTCTTTATCCAGGCCCTCATCCGTAGCGCTGTCTGGTGTCACTTTTTATATGGACTTTTATGCTTTTTTATGTGTATTACTGCATGGGTGCTATTTTCAGTATAGCACCTGATAATGGGCGTATAAGAGCGATCGTGTACAAAATGATACACTACTGCCCATGCCGGCCGCGGTGGTCTCGCGTTTCTAGGCGCGCAGTCCGGAACCGTGCGACTGCTACGGTCGCAGGTTCGAATCCTGCCTCGGGCATGGATGTGTGTGATGTCCTTAGGTTAGTTAGGTTTAAGTAGTTCTAAGTTCTAGGGGACTGATGATCACAGCAGTTGAGTCCCATAGTGCTCAGAGCCATTTGAACTACTGGCCATTAAAAATGCTACACCAAGAAGAATTGCAGATGATAAACGGGTATTCATTGGACAAATATATTATACTAGAACTGAATGTGATTACATTTTCACACAATTTGGGTGCATAGATCCTAAGAAATCAGTACCCAGAACAACCATCTCTGGCTGTAATAACGGACTTGATACGCCTGGACATTGAGTTCAAAAAAATGGTTCAAATGGCTCTGAGCACTATGGGAGTCAACTGCTGTGGTCATAAGTCCCCTAGAACTTAGAACTACTTAAACCTAACTAACCTAAGGACAGCACACAACACCCAGCCATCACGAGGCAGAGAAAATCCCTGACCCCGCCGGGAATCGAACACGGGAACCCGGGCGTGGGAAGCGAGAACGCTACCGCACGACCACGAGATGCGGGCATTGAGTCAAACAGAGCTTGGATGGCGTGTACAGGTACATCTGCCCATGCAGCTTCAACACGATTCCACAGTTCATCAAGAGTAGTGACTGGCGTATTGTGACGAGCCAGTTGCTCGGCCACCATTGACCAGACGATTTCAATTGGTGAGCGATCTGGAGAATGTGCTGGCCAGGGCAGCAGCCGAACATTTTCTGTATCCAGAAAGGCCCGTACAGGACCTGCAACATGCGTTCGTGCAATATCCTGCTGAAATGTAGGGTTTCGCAGGGATCGAATGAAGGGTAGAGTCACGGGTCGTAACAAATCTTAAATGTAACGTCCACTGTTCGAAGTGCCGTCAGTGCGAACAAGAGGTGACCGAGACGTGTAACCAATGGCACCCCATACCATCACGCCGGGTGATACGCCAGTATGGCGATGACAAATACACGCTTCCAATGTGCGTTCACCGCGATGTCGCCAAACACGGATGCGACCATCACAATGCTGTAAACAGAACCCCGATCATCCGAAAAAATGACGATTTGCCATTCGTGCACCCAGGTTCGTCGTTGAGTACACCATCGCAGGGGCTTTTGTCTGTGATGCAGCGTCAAGGGTAACCGCAGGCATGGTCTCCGAGCTGTTAGCCTATGCTGCTGCAAACGTCGTCGAACTGTTCGTGCAGATGGTTGTTGTCTTGCAAACTTCCCCATTTGTTGACTCAGGGATCGACACGTGGCTGCACTATCCGTTACAGCCATGCGGATAAGATGCCTATCATCTCGACTGCTAGTGATACGAGGCCGTTGGGATCCAGCACGGCGTTCCGTATTACCCTCCTGACCCCACCGATTCCATATTCTGCTAACAGTCATTGGATCTCGACCAACGCGAGGAGCAATGACGGGATACGATAAACCGCAATCGCGATAGGCTACAATCCGACCTTTGATGGTACGCATTTCTCCTCCTCACACGAGGCATCACAACAACATTTCACCAGGCAACGCTCGTCAACTGCTGTTTGTGTAAGAGAAATCGGTTGGAAACTTTCCTCATGTCGGCACGTTGTAGGTGTCGCCACCGGCGCCAACCTTTTGTGAAAGCTCTGAAAAACTAATCATTTGCATATCACAGCATCTTCTTCCTGTCGATTAATTTTCGCGTCTGTAGCACGTCATCTTCATGGTGTAGCAATTTTAATGGCCAGTAGTGTAGAACCTTACAACTGTGGTGATATTTTCAGCGTCCGGTAACTTCAATAAGATTTAGATTATGGTCAGCTATATACAAAAAGTAATTACTGACAGACGATTGTACAGTGCTAGCATAGCTGACGGAAACTTACCTATACAGTTTCGAGGCCCAGCGCTGAAGGGCACGTAGGCGTAAGGGTGTCTGCCCTGCACCCTCTCTGGCAGGAAGTTGTCCGGGTCGAAGCGCTCCGGGTTCGGCCAGTGGTCGGGGTCACGGTGGGTCTGCCGGATGTTGAGTGACACCGTGCAGCCCTCAGGAATTTTGTAGCCACCTGCGAGGCCAGTAAAGTGCGTAAGGTACAACATTTACTCGGAACTACGTTCTGCGCAGCATCGGCATAATGCTTAAATCCAGTAGACAAGAGTAACTGCGGAACACTGGTAAATATTTTTGACTCCTAAACAAAATGAAAGCAACTGTGAACGAGACAGATCAATACCATCACCTTATGCATAATATAATGACTGTAAGAAAGGCAGCTACTGCGCTAATGTACGGTTATTTGTCTTATAGAAGACAGAATTCCCGCTGTTTTGACCCTGTTTTATGGTTCTAAGCAGGTTATATTCTTAAAATTTATTGTTATGTTCAGGTTGTTGATCCTTAAATTGTTTATATGTAGAACATAAGAAACTAGCAAGTAGTCAAATTTTCTTGAACACTTCCAGAGTTCCCCGGTTGAGAGACCGATCAGATGTGCTTGGAAACCAACTGTAATGGTAATAATGGTACGCGTACAAAGAAGGTAGTATGGTATACGTACCAATATCAACCTCCTTCGTCAGGTGGCGACTAACGGCTGGAACACTCGGATAGAGCCTAAGGGCTTCCTTGATGACCATTTCGAGGTACTTCATGTTGTTCAGGTCATGCGTGGTTGGACGTCTCTTAGGCTCGTCTCGAAAAATGTCTTCCTGCTCAGCGAAGACTTTTTCCTGCAGGTAGCGAACAGCATTAGTGAGATATATTCCGGAGAGAAACACAGTCTACGCTCAGTATTTTTCTGTCTCTCACACACACTCACACACACAAATACACTCACATACATTCATACACACACACACACACACACACACACACACACACACACATAAGCACGCACAAGAGCGGGCTTGCGCACGCACAGATATACATACACAGACATATTTACACAAACTGTTCTCGATCTTGTACTGGATTTATTATCCCAGCAAGTAAACTATGGTATCTACTTTAGCCTCCATCGTTCCGGTTCCGTTCAATTTCCCAATTACTCGTTGCTCCAGTTTGGTTGAAAACCCACCACAATTCTACAGTGAAACACCCTATTCCGATAATTTTGAAATAAAACGTACAGGAAAGGACAGGAAAAGATTTTAACTCACCTGTATGTCAGGATGGTGTCCAAGCAGTACCAGAACCCACGACATGGCAACAGACGTCGTGTCGTGACCCTTGAGAACACAGAGAGAAACGCAAATGAATCAAAATGGCTGATTTGCAATTATAGCACAAATAGTGAGATGTTTGCGAAGTTGTGAAATAGTTTACAAAGAAACAAAAATGTAAAACATTTCGCTGCAGCTCGCAAGCATATAGGCTGAAATTTGTTATTATTTCTTAACTCATCTATTTGAAATATTTGTAAGAGACGTGAAAATACATCTTTTGTACAAGACATGAAATATTCAGTACCGGCTGTTAAAACCCAATATCATACGACTCAAACATTACAATTCGGTGTAATAAGGAATCTACCGCGAAAGATATTGTAAACTAATTTCATGGAGTGAAATGGCGTAGTGATTAATACATTAGGCATTCCATGCTTCCCCTTTTTCTTAATCGTCATTCTTGTGACTGGTTTGACTACTACTTGCCGTCTAGTGGCAGGCATTTCGTGTCATGGTTCTTATATATGGAAGTTAACGTTTCCCATATAGCACTATGATTACCTATTCAACGGAAATCTAGCTCAGTATTCCTTTCAAAGGATACGGCCGATTTCCTGATCCACCCATTGGTCAATCCGACCTTGTGCTCTGCCTCTAATGAGCTTTTCGTTGGCTAGTTATTAAATGCTTAAAATAAATGCTTAGTGATTTTCTGTTAAACTGCTACCCCGCATTTTCGGAATACCTTACAGTATTCAATACTCCAAAGAAAAAGGCGTGGAATGAATGATAAACACTGTAACTGAATGACGAAAACTAGGTGAGACTACCTAGAAAGTTCATTCAATGTATTCGCATTTACGAATATGGATAACTATCAACTCTATAAGGGGATAACGACAATGAAAATCTGTGCAGAACCGGGACGCGTGCGGTCGCCTTACCATTTTTTAACGGGTTAAATAAACAAGACATCTTCATTTGTACAAGCATAAACACAACAGACAGGCCTCCCTTTCGGTGGAAATAATTTGGATACCCGAGCACGACTCACCGGCAGACCCAAACTTCGGTATGCCGTCAGCCATGTGTCTACAACCAGTTCTCGTACCTCCATTCTGTATATTTCCGTATAGGGAAGACATTTTACTTGGAAGTCGCTTGCCCCATGTCGGCGGATGTATATTTCCGTACAGGGAAGACATTTTACTTGAAAGTTGCTTGCCTGGTGTCGGCGGATAAATACGATATTGCAGTGCCTGTGTTATTCATAATTACGACGCAAGGTCCCTTTGCACAAGTATGCATGCGTTCCTGTACTGCATCATACATAATGGATGTACGAATACAGGTTTTAAACACAATTCTGATGACATACGGAAGTTTATGTCTGGTTGTGAGTCGTGCTTGGGTAGCCAAATGGTAAGGCGACCGCTCGTGGTGAGCGGGAAATACGGGTTCGACTTCGGCCCCACACACATTTTCAGCGTCGTCATTTCATTACACTGCTGATGATTATCCATATCCTTAATTGCGAATACATGTAATGTATTTCATAACGGTTGTAACTGTCTCAGTGCGTACTCCTTCGGACATGCATGTGTGCACCGTAATTCTGAATAACACAGGCATTGGAATATCGTATATCTCCAGAAAGTTTTCGTCTACTCGGTGGTGACAATTTCACCCGAAGAACCGTACTGTGGACCTTGCATATAAAGAAGTTCAGCCTCTTTAACACATCGTCCTGTTTCCACTTCTGAGATGAACAATAATTTGTTACTTTTCCTTTATGTCCTTCATTAATTTCTTAGTCTTAACATCCCTGACTAACAAATTTCATCAACAGTGGTATTCATTTTGCGGATGATTAAGGAATTGTACACGTAGATCGGTAGCTTAACGGATAAGTGTTAGACTTTTCAAGCAAACGCCCAATATCCAATCCAAAGCATGCGCAAGAGTTCTTACTAACAATTATCACTTCTTTCATCTCTGACAATTAGCTACTAATGTGAAAACCACTGAAATGTATCATTGTTCGGTGTCCACACACAACTGTAGGCCCCTATAACCGGATAAGGCGGTTCATGTATCAAAGGGCGATAACGACGCACCTCTTAGTACCTTGACTAGTAAAAACACTGTGATGTTTAACCCACCTTGCAGTTGTGGACAATTTTATTGCATTGTTAGTCTGTCATCTAGCAAGCAGTTCCATCGACAACGATAAGAGTGTTAGCTTCATTAAAAAAAAAGTTAAAATTCAAGTTTGTTAGCGAGAAACAGTACTATCTGTTCCGAGCGGTCTAAGGGGCTGCAGTCATGGACTGTGCGGCTGATCCCGGCGGAGGTTCGAGTCCTCCCTCGGGCACGGGTGTGTGTGCTTGTCCATAGGATAATTTAGGCTAAGTAGTGTGTAAGCTTAGGGACTGATAACCTTAGCAGTTAAGTCCCATAAGATTAAAAAAAAGTACCATCTGTTGACACAATACTGTGACAAAATAATTTATGTCACACTTTTCTATAATTGTATTTGGTTCCCTGTTTTCCTAGACGATTTTCGCTTTTTCGTGGACAGGCTGAAGAAAAAATGCTGCGCGAGATGGTCAGCGTGTGATTCTTCAGTTCAAGATAAAAGTATATCTAGCAAAACCTAGTCGAGCCATTTGGTTGAATAGAAATGCGATTTAAAAACCATGGCTCTAACAACGATGTAACTACATGCAATGTGGCCAGGAACAGGTGGCATGAACTCAGTACTGTACTGATGCTGTCTCACTAGCTCAGTGAGACGAGGCAATACCGGGGGTATGAATATGGAGACTCACCGCTGTTTGAGCCACGTCCGCGTCAAACTTATTTTCTGCAGTTAAAGCATCAAACTTTATCCAATTTACACCTCCACAACGCGCTATCTTGTGTATTTCTTCCTCTTACTGTTACTTTTATTTGAACATAAAGACATAACATGACCTTCATACAGACGTAAACGACCACTTTGTTTCGTCCAGGTAGCAAATACAGTCAATAGAAAATAATAGTGGATACAGTAACGTTGTCTCTATACTGTGAGGTATAAAAAACACGATAGGTATTCTACACTAGATTGTACATTATGCTACGCACAATAATTTCATTCTGTACATTTGACATCCAGGCTTATCTTCACAGCGTCGGTATATAAAGGTATGAGAAACATTCACTTAAGAGAAGATATTCAAAGCGACCGCCTTGCATTTGCAAACACTTCACCACTCTAGGAATTATACTTTCCTGGACACTACACAACACACTGGCGGCCACCATTGCCGAAGCGGCATGCTTGCGAGATATTAGGGTGAGTACACCCATGGCTGGAGTACCATAAAATTCTTCGTCTAAGTGTCCCCATAAATAAAACTCTAGTGTATTAAGGACAGCTGGACGTGGATGACAGAAACAGGACCTCTACGATCAATCCATTTCCATAGTAACGCTCCATTTAAATCGTTACACATATTAATTCCAAGATGTGGTGGGGCACCATCATGCTGAAACCACAGTTGTCGCCGAACACCAAGTGGAACGTTTTCTAGCGCATCAGCCAAAGTACTGCAAAGGAACGTACGATACAGGGGTGCATTCAACTTGTTTGGCAATAGTTAAGGGTCCAAAAGGTCTTCTGTCACGATTCCAGTCCAAGGGTTTATCCCAAATGGTGCCCGAAAGCCACTTCACGGCTGACATGTGGGTTGGGTTCCGGCCAGTAATGGCTGTTGTGGAGCTAGAAAATACCTTCTCGAGTGAAGCTAGAGTCGTCATTCTATATCAAGCTATTTATAAAAAGTTCATTATGTTTCACTTGGTGAAAAAGTAATTGACAAAACTGTACTCCTGGAATGCGGTCTTCTGCTATGTGGTGTTGGGTCAAAGTGTAGTGGTATGGATTCCTTTCTTCACCGTGCAATACCTCAACAGCCAGTTTTTGAAATGTCCGGAATTGCCTTGCAATATCAAGGTTAGTCCACCGAGGTGACTAGTGAACGATTTCAAGAATTGCGTCCTCTGTTTGAGTAATACATCTAGTCATTGACGACCTCTGTCCATTATCTGTGGACGAAGATTATCGGTTTCCCGAAAGCGTTGCTCCAGGCGACGAAAAACATTCTTGTTACATTCCATTGTGGCAGGGTGCTACAACAATCAGTTTCAAATTATTCCAGAATAAAAGCAGCCTTGGATGCAAAATTATTTAATATCAGTGACGCGTTTAACCCTTTGGGGATCATCAGACTGCGTAACAGTCGCTAGATATGTAACCCATTCGTGATAAAGCCATATAAAATGGAAAATGGACGTAGCAGCTACTGCTGATGATGCCCATAACGGTGAGACGCGTCGTTAATATTAAATAATTTTGGAACCAAGACTGCTTTTCTGTGGAAAGACAGCCTTATCGAGATGTCGCTTTTGAGGATACCATATAGCAAACGCACGAGCACCAACAGTAGCATCTTGGTTATCGGATGCACCCAGCATAAAAAGCATGTCGACCTGTTCATTGTTTGTGTTCTCCTTCGCGAAGCCGCCTTAAATGCACTTGACGTGACGAGTTATGGCTCTACACTGTGCGGTTAGTAGACACATAAATGCAGTTTAACAGATACTGCTGCCACGTGATAAGTTGTTGTCACGTGACAAAATGCTTTTCTGCTTATAAAACACGAGACGTAGAGAATGGCGGTTACAGGTCTGATGTCGCAGTTATCTGTTTAGTGAGCTACGACAGCTCGTACGTTATTCAGGGGTGATACACGTTCCTCTTTACATTCTTATGCGCTGCACGATGTTACAGTGTTGCCAGCTCCTCCTTTTCATACATGTGTTTTCAAAATGCACCCTATCCGATTTTGGTAGATAAATTTTTGTCTTGAATCTGCATGAGGAACTGAATGTCGACCTCGAAGTGCGGCATTTTTTCTTCGCCCTATATGTATACTATTGACATGGTAGCTGAAAGGACTATTTTTAAAAAGAAATGTTATTGGTTAAAATGGCTCTGAGCACTATGCGAATTAACTTCCGAGGTCATCAGTTGCCTAGAACGTAGAACAAATTAAACCTAACTAACCTAAGGACATCACACACATCCATGACCGAGGCAGGATTCGAACTTGCGACCGGAGCGGAGGCTCGGCTCCAGACTGTAGCGCCTAGAACCGCACGGCCACACCGGCCGGCAGAAATGTTATTAAGTATAATTACTCTCCATTACTGAGTCACATCATATCTTAATTGGCAGACTCTCAGCTCAGAACTGAATTGAGCCATGTCAGTGGTCTGTCATAACACTGCGCACACTCAGTTTGATAATCGCACAAATTAAACATTTAAGCACAATGATTAAGAAAACTAATTATTTGGAGAACAGATGCAATGTTTTGTTACACTAAGAATGGCAAAAACCGCATAGCGATCAGAGAAGATAGAGTGGAGATATTTGAGTTTAAGATCAGCGGGCCAATCATAATTTACGCATAGGACTATCTGATGTCGCTGCCAGCAAGAACTGGGTGCCATTGTTAGAGGGACGTGGCTCGTTGGTTGAACCGGATGGACGTGTGCCATGTGTCACTCTGTCATTATTGCGCAGTAAGCTTTTCTTGTGCTCACACTGTGCTAGAAAAGTTGTCTAAGTAAAATCACACAGGCAGTGAAAGACTGTTTTTCAAGTACATTTTCGCTAGTGTCAAACTGCCGAGATTTAGAGGCAAGTAGCTAATGGGCAAACCACATGACCTACGCTACGCAGCACTCCCGAACGTGAAGGTAGGTTGAGTGCTGACGACTCTTTGGGGATGACTAGAACTTCGTGCAATTTAATGGCTTGGAGAATATCTAATTAATGATTACCGGCTTTTCAGACTATCCTGGAGAGGTGTCATAAGTTCCAGGCAGCAAACGGCATCAATTGCATCTCCCCAACTTAGATTAGCTGCTTTGCACCATTTATAAAGTGCAAATTCTTACCTATTTGACGTTCCGTGGTTGTCCTTTGTGGCACTGGTGCGGCGCACACGCGTTTGAGCACGCTCTGTGAACTCTGGAAAGTGCCATCTTTGATTTGGTTCCGATGTAATTGCGAATGTACAACCACTTATTTTGAGGACGCTGGGCCTCCATAATATAGATAACTTCAGATAGAATTAGTTTCTGTTAATTAGTAGTGGTAGCATTAAAATCTCACGAGATGGTACTGTTTCCAGGTTTCTCTTCTTGCCAGAATGCTTTACGTATCTTCCGTATCGGCAAGTCAGAGTCAAGCAACAACGAATTTGATGAAGATGGCTTCTAGAAAGAAAATGAACTTTTCTACGGAAAACAGTGAAGACACAGATGCTGATTCTCACTCTGAATATTTACAACGTTCTGAGGACGAATTAACATGAGAAAGTGAAATTCATGTATGTATGGCTTGGCATATATTGTTCTCATAGTTCATCATGTGTATTTGCTGGCTGGATAAAATGTGGATTTCTGTTTGCCAGACGCGTTTTTGATACTTATTTACTTGTCTTTTTGAAATGATTACAGAATACATTACTTCATACCCTTCTGTAATTTTATGTTATGTACAGCAAAATATGCCAAAAGTACAATTGTTGCTTGGCACTTTCTTGATCTAAATATTCGAAATCTATATTCATGAAAAATATAACAGGTATTCTGAATAGTATAAACATCTGTATTATTAGATTGTTATTATGAGGTGTTTACAACAATACGCCTTTAAACTGTATACATATATTTCCTTTTGTCAGGATGACAGTAACTCTGTTTCACGAAGAAAAATGGCATCACATGAGAGACTGCCATTCAGTACTCCTCCAAAACAACAAAGATAAAAAAGATGGTGAAACTCCCGAAGAAGGTTCATAGGCATAAAAAAAGAAACGAAGGTCGTGAATATACATCTACTGCAGGTAATTCTGATCTAATAGCAACAATAGCAGAAACGCGGAAGTTTCAGTTGGATAAAGAAGGAATAAAAAAATGTGTCCATGGATTTTGGGATGTGGGAGATATTGATAAGCAAAATACCTACCTCTTTGGCAGTATAGAAGCATGTTCTGTAAAACGGATATACAAGAAAAATTCTCCAGAAATTGTTACAAAGACAATACCTTCATTTTTAGAATGAAGATTAATGGAAAGTCAGAAAGAGTTTTAAAAAAATCATTTATGAGCATTCATGGCTTACAAAATCACAGAGGCCGTATCAATAATATAATATCGAGAGTAAAAACTAAAGACGGAGCACCTTCTTCTGATAAACGAGGTAAACATGTCAATCGCCCTAATGCTTGTACTAGTGATAGAGTGAATGGTGCCCTTGCTCACATTAAGTCCATTCCCAAGTACTGCTCTCATAACAGTAGGTCACAAAATACTGAAAGAGTCTACTTAGGCAGTGATATGAATATTACACAGCTGTATGAAAATTACTGTCAGTATTACAAATATGCAAACAAACAAGC
Organism: Schistocerca nitens; assembly: GCF_023898315.1. Lineage (NCBI taxonomy): Eukaryota > Metazoa > Arthropoda > Insecta > Orthoptera > Acrididae > Schistocerca > Schistocerca nitens. The sequence goes on along the minus strand of NC_064621.1, from coordinate 380,291,969 downwards.
AGTATCTCAAAGTGAGTACAGAAAGATATTTTGTGAAGAATATAATATACGCCCAGCGGAAGATACGTATAAAACGTGTGACTCCCTCCTGGACACACTTACTTGCCCTCTGACTTGGCTAAAATTACCATGACTCTAAGATCGAAATACAATGGACCTGTTGAAATTAAGAAAATCAAACTGAACGATGTAATGATGCTAATGAATTACGTTCCACCAACCTACCACGACTTTTTTCGTGATTTGCTGCCTGCTGCTGTTAGTGATGAAGATAATGGAGAAGACGGTGTAGAAGAAGTATTTTGGGTCATTGTTATTCTGTTTTTGAAGTGCAACGTTGTCTGTTAAGATAGAAAGTAAATAAACATTTGTTTGTAAGCACTTATAATGTTAATGAAACATTTGTCTAATAAAAATGCTTGTTCAACATAGTGCCAAGAAATATTCCATCTTATTTTAAAATATTAGTTTCTATATAATGTAGTTTAAAATATTTGTATTATGTCTCATAAAACAAAATAAAATATACCAGAGAAAAATATTACGTGTGTTTAGCCAAAATTTAATAACTCAGGCATTAATATGGCTTTATCTGGAAAGCATAAAAATGTGGCTTGGCACTTTCTTGCCGGGACCACCTCAATTCACGTCGAAGTTAAAGGGCTACACGATTGCCCTGACCTTTTGGAAGTACCTGTTGTACCGTTGTATTCATGTTATTACGATTTTTTCCAGAATCAGTTAAGTGCATATAGTAATTCCAGAATACGTTCTCTACAAATTAAATTTCAACTGCTGATATATTCCTTATCTGAAATCTAATACCCGTGAAATCAGCGGTTCTTACCTCAAACATGAAGGTGTCCGCTTCCTCCTGCAACTCCTTATCGTTAAGTTTCTGGCCGTTCTCAGAAGCGTCCAACAGCATGTCCAGAAAAGCCACACGTCGTTTCCTACCTGTAAATAATATTAGGTTGTGGGTGAACACCTTTTCCACTGTATTAGTGATGTCATTCTGTCTGAATTCTAAACAGAATAACACTTACCTAGGTCATCCTTTTGTGGTGTCTTCGGCTGGGCACCGTTTGCCTTACGGGCTGATTTTCTTTCGCTAATCACCTGCAGGAGAAAAGATGTCATCAATTTATAGGAGGGGTTTCTTTATCTGCTAGAGTCTAACAATACATATACTTTGTGCACTGCTTTGGCAGGCAATGTTCTGTATCGGCTGTTGGCGGGAGCAAGTGACAATCGGAAATAAAGACCAGTAGAGATGACTTTTCAGTGTTTCACAGCTACCCAGCATAACGTTGGCTCGCTCTATAGAGGAACGCCAGATCACGTAGTTTTTGAGTGTCATATTAATGCCCAATTGATCTGAATGCAAAAGTAGAAATGATCCAGAAAAAATATTAATATGCGGGGTGAATCACCTAAAACTTGCACCGCAAATATTGCGGAAATGGAAAGCGCTATCGATGTGCGGTTTTCACAGGATGGATTGGTAGTCAGGGGCTCCTATTGTTAGCCAAAAACGGATTGTAATAATACATACCAAATGCATTTTGTGCAAACATACACTTTTTTAAGCTGAACAATGGCTATTGACATTAACGCACTAAAAGTAGAGTAAATGAGAGTGTCAGTGGTGTTTGCTGCAGGATTCTAGTGCGAATCGTCTACGAGATGTCGTATTTTCAAAAGTTTCATCACCGACATTTGTACAATCCCTTAGGTAGCACACACTGGAGAACAATAGGACATACGATAGATATGTGGATTGTGACCAGTAACAATTCGGTGGCAATACACGCTTTCAGTCTGGTATGGAATGGCTGCTGCATACGTGCTAGCATTTCAGCGGAGATGTCCGAACAGGCTACAGTAGCATGTCGTTGAATATCATTGGGTGTGGTTGGTTTGTCGTTGTAGACAACATGTTTCAGCTTTCCCGACAGGCAAAGAGTCTATAGGCGTTAAATCAAGGGAACAGACCAGCCAATGTACAGATCCTCCGCGTCCAATACAACGACTTGGAAACAATACATGAAGACATGCTGTAGTATTTCGTACACTAAGGGGTAGACATCCATTATGTTGGTACCGCAGGTTCCTCTTAGTATGCAGAGAAACATCTTTTAGCATCCGTGGAAGATGGTCTATTAGTAGGTTGCGATGCTTGACCGCGTTCAGAAATCCTTCTGTATAAAACGGGTCTTTGAACTGATGGTTCACTATCCCACACCACACGTTTACACCCCATGGACGCTGGCGTTCCATCTGATGAAGCCACCGGAAATTGTCAACAGCCCATTAGTGCATGTTTCGGCGGTCTATCTGGCCATGATTGATAAATGCGGCTTTATCACTAAACAAGACAATCATACAACTGGAGTATCCTGTCTTAATGCCCTTGTACAAAAGTTAACATGAATCTCATAATCGTCTCCGTGCAGATCTTAATGGAGAGAAATGTGATAGGGATGTAATTATGTCTATGAGGAATGCGTAGGACATATGCCTGACTCGAGCCACTTCCTAATGAGGTTGCGCGGGAGCTGACGTGCGGATCAAGTGCAACAGCAACAAATTTCTCCCTCTTCTTCGTCACTTGTTTTCCTCTGTTTCGTTGTCCAGGTGTTACGCTAAGACTTTCAAATAACTCTACGAAGAGTTTGATAAATAACTGCCGAGATGGTTGACATCGGCTGGGATATTTTGCCGCATACACCGTACAAGAACGAACTGTATTCTAGCTACTCTCTGCACACACCATGAGCATGTCGGCTTTTTCTGTATTGGTAAGTACCATCGTTCACTCACGACCTACTGCCTGAAGTGTCACACACTAACTGACTAGCAAGTCGCAATGAATTCAAGGAACACAGAAGCACACAGTAAGCAAACATAACAACATCGTACACAAAACTACGCAGATTGAATGACCAGGTGTTGGTGTGGAAACTTGTCAAAATATGATATATCGTAAACCGCTCGCGCTGGAATTCTGCAACAAACACCACTGATATTCTAAGTTAACCTACTTTTAGTTTGGTTATGTCTATAGATACTGATCCATTTAAAAATTGTATGTTTGAATAACAACTACATTTTATACGTATTATTACTATCCTTCATTGGCTAACAATACGAGCCACGGACTACCAATCCAGTCTGTGAAAGCCACACATCAATAGCACTTCCCATTACCGCAATATCTGCGGCGAAAGTTATAGGGGATAGGGTAATCATCAAGTTTTAATTATCACTTTGAAAAAATAAAATTACGAAATTAGTATTTTGTTTATTTCGAACAAATGGCTGCAGTCCTAGCATACATTGAACTCGCCTTGCCACAGTACCGTAGCTCGCCGCTTGAAGAGACAAAATTGCTCACTTATTGAGCAGAGAATGGTGAGTTGTTTCTTGCTTTTGAACGAGGACAAAGCTACAACAATCCGTGCTGAGTTGGTGGACGTACACGGCTACAGTGCACCATCGTATGACAGAATGGTTACGTGGCGTGGATGCTTCCACTGTGGTCAGACAAGGGTGACTACCGGAGAGTGAAGTGATAGACTATTTGTGAAGAACCAAGATTCGCAAGAGAAGCAGCGGACCTAATGTTCGAAGATCAGCGTATCACAACCGAGGCATTAGTGGAAAAAGTAAATATCGGTCATGGATCCGTACTGAACATCTTACATGACATTTAGAACATGACAAGAAGTGGTTTTACTCAACGACACCGCTCCAGCTCATTCTGAACAGGATACAGTCAGAGAAGCTGCTTGTTTGCGTTATCAAATTTTATCTCTTTATTTCACCGCCACCTCCCCCATATTTTTTTTGACGTGGCATACACTGAGTTCACCTTTTTCCACGGACAAAGAAATCACTTTCTGGCAGGAATTTCCAGAACGATGACAAGGTGATTTTAGATGTGGAACGATTCCTGAACTGAGCAGCCAAAACACAGATTTGTACAAGTAAGATCTCCATCCATAGAAAACAGGTAACACCATTATCAGGTTTCATGGTACAGTAATATATATATATTTCCAGGAGATTCAAATAAAAGTTCTATTTTCAAGAATGCACGACATGGCCTAATTGCTAATTACTCTTCAGTTTTTATAATTATAATAATAACAATAATTATTATTACTATTATTACCGTTCGTAAAATTCAGCACTTCTTTCTGCTCGGCTAGCGATCGACTGTTTCTTTACGACCGACTTATCGTGTCCAGTCGCATCTGCAGAATTCGCTTTAACAAATCGCGGCCTTGCGCGCGCTCGAGACAAGCAATTATGAAACTCATTGTTGATCCCATAGATGCGTAAGCGGACATCAAGAAAATCACACTTCTCATGACCCTTCATTTGTTCACTAATGTTTTAAATTTTGCTTTATTACTATTTATTTCCTCAGAAAAAAATAAAATCACCATAGACAACGACGGAAAAACGTTACAGACAATATTATGAGAAGCACCCCAGACAAGCACAGAAAGCTGTAAAAAATTCAGAGAGAACAACACTTACCTACCTTCTTTGTAAAACAGTAGAAATCACGTAGTAAATACGGTTTTTTTGCTTCCTTGGCAAAGATGGAAAAATGAGGAAGGAACATGTTTCCATTACCTTCTTTGTAAATCCGTGCAAGATATTCAGTTGGTCGTAGTACTCTTGCCCTGTCGAAGTCCTTTTGAAAATGAAATCAGAGTGCAGCCATGGCTTAATCATTCTTTTCACGGTGAGTTCACTGATCCTGAAATTAATAAAAAGTATCAGAAACTGAACCTAATCCTTGTTCTAAAGTTGGGGCTACATTTTTAGATATTTACATGGTACTGAAATTAGCTCCGCCACTTATCGGAGTGAACTGAAACGGGGCATTTTGTAGAATACGTAAAACAATTTTATGTGTTACTTTGAACTAGTGTGACATGTTGACAATTAATGGGAGCGAATTAGCATTTTAAGATCGTTTACTTCTTTATTCGGGCCATAATAGGTATCAAATACATAAGCCTAACTTCACATGGCTGCAATCACATACGTGGCTCTGCTGTTGTACCGAGTGAGAAATAATTATTTCGATGTTGAAACGAGATGCTTTTAGTTAGGAAAAGCAAGTGTATGCCCTGCTGGCAAAAATTATGATTAGCAGGAAGAAAAACTTAACTTTTTATTACTAGCAATGTGTTTTTCGTGTTTACCTGGAAATCTTTGTCGCGCTGCACAATATATAGTCTGAACAATAGTTTAGCTTTAAGTAGCGTACAATGATTAATTTCACATAAACTGTTACAGATTTTCACTTGATAGCACTTCATAAGTATTCACCCACGGTTTTAAGGCATACAAGCCTTGGACAAGGGCCTTACAAACTGTATAACGGCCGTGGTTGTAAATCTATCAATGATTATCTACAGAGCGGAGTCACACGGCTGTTATGGTCTAATCTATACGATTGTTCACTGTTGGCTTTAGTGGAAACAGTGGAACAGAAGTTTACAGTACATCATGCCGAAATATGCTCATCATTGACATATTACAAATTTTCATTGGTTCTTCGGCTTTTTGACTTTTTTTTTTATTTCCGTTTCCGCGACAAGACTTAGGTTCATCTGCGGTGTCTATCGTACAACAAAGGATCAGTAAATTACGTGATATTTGACATAACGTTGCATCATATTGTGGTTATAAAGCTGCATCTGTTAAGAAGCAAGGGCTGGTGTTTACAATTCCCTTTATATAGCGTGAGAGAGCAATAGTGTAGTATACGAAGTTGTACGCAGACGCATTTGAAGTGTAACAGTTGTTTCTATGATGATACTTACATAACTAAGACAATGTGATTTGTATATGTAATTCAAGTACAAAAGTTACACAGCGAACTCAGTTAACGTGTTGATCATCGTAACTATTGTAGAAAAAATTGTGAAACATTTGAAAGAGTTTTCTAATTTGCTACTTCTGTCTGGTCATTTAAGAGATGTTTTATGCTGCTGTGTATATATTTGTAATTCTCGTAACTAGTTCACCTTTCTGCCTGTTTCATTTACATGTAGTATCTGCGAGGTATATTGTAATTTTCTGGAAAAATGACCTTCATCTCAAAAATGTATCTCTTTTAACCTTATTATGAAATTTCCTTGCCTACTACAAACAAATTTCGCAAGCAGAGCATGCATTTCGCTTTTCTAACTAGAAGCATCGATCCAAGCTAAACAAACGAAGTCCTAACGACGAAATAAATATGTGTCACATAGCATAAAAACAGACTACATAGCGCTAACGACTTGCAGTGCTTAAGATGTGAATGTACAAATCTGAAGTTGGACATGCATGGATGAAGCCGGTTACGTGTTAATAAGGAACAAAATTTGTTAAATGACTGCCAGCTTCCGATATTCTACATATATAGAATATTTAACGTTATTTCCGCACTTGTGTGAAAACTGATCATTCGCAGGTAATTGTGCATCAGTAAGTTTGCTAGTCTTGTACATTATTTACTGTATTAGATATAGAATGAAACCCCTTTCTTAAATATGATGTATTTTAGATCAATAGGTGATGATTAAAATACCTTCAGGTAATATAATACACAGCTTTCAATAAATCAAAGTTTGACTAAAAATAGTAGACATAATTTCAGTTAACAGTGTAAAGGATGTAGGGCTGTAGATATTCTACTGTTATATTTGCAACATGTAGGATTTCATTTTCAAACATGTACCTGTAAACGGCGTTGACGTAAGCAGAGTGTGTCTGATTTTGAGCGTTGACTGAGGTTCCCATTGCTGTTTCTGGTCGTAGGAAAAGGAAATAAAGCGTCAGTACAAGTGCATTTCTATCTTCTTAAATGAAATTAGAAAAGAATATAAATTTCTACAATCTTACAGATTATGAAATTATCCTCCAACAAATGAATTTCTTGTGTTGATACCACAGTATTGGTATATACATTACTGTTTGAAAGTCATGTTATCTCGGTTGAAATTACTTTATATCTATATCTGTAAAACAAGAGTGACGCCCTCATCCAAAGAACGTACGGAAAACTTGTATATCTAACACAATAATGTATACATTACCAGTAAGTGGGGAACCATTATAAATATGTCGGTGAAAGGCTGGATATTTGGTTATGTTATCATACGTACAGGCCATCGGCAGCACAGATAACCTCTAACAGGCCTCCGACAAACTGAGAAAATAACGGTGAGAAAGAAGTGACGAAAGTGCCGAATGCTTTATTCCCTCTCGGCAAATTCACTGCTGTCACTGAGGTCATGTGACATTAATTGTTAGGCTCTCGAACACTTCAGTGTTTGACAGTTCTACGTAAGGTTTCCCGCTGCTTGCAACTTTCGATTAATGTTTATTTTGTTTATTTGATAGCCTAATTTACATCGAATGGCTTCTGCAGTAAACCGTTATTATTTATTTTAATAGTTTCGTGCATATATTGCTGGTAACCGACAAGGCAATTGTTTTTATACTTATTAAGAAAAATGTTCTAATATACTTTCTGAAGTAAATCTTCATCGTCGTGCAGCAACATTTCGTTTTGCACAGTTGGCACGTAAACCTAGTGTGCAGGCTTTAGAGCTTGTAACAACTGCAAACGATACAGACGTAGTCGTTAAGACTATCCTTAAAAGTCTCCGCACAGATCACTGGACCTGCTAATTCACGACTAGCCTTCCTAACTGATTTCTTGTGGCTACACGTTAAAGACACTCACTCGTTCAACAAATTCTTCAGTCAGTCTTGGTCATTCCATACGCTTTGTGCACTGGTGTACTAACAAAACTGTTTCGGTTGCTCTTTCATTTGATGTAATATTTATCACTGTAAGTTGAACGTATTAAATGCTACAAAGCCTTTAAACCCGTACATTCATTTTCAAACATCCTGTATGTTCCTTGATTCTGGCGCTTGGCCTCGGATTTGCGTGAAACTCGATGTTTACTTTATTTTCGCACACGCTGATGGCCTGCATGCCAGTTGACAAAGTTTCAACTCCCGATTCTTTGCTAAGTCTTACATTCCAACTGAGAGCCTTTCGTTCTGAAGTTTAGTTCCACGTTGTGTTTTGTAAGGACGCTATAAAGGCCTATGTGGAAATACATTTTCATTTCGTATTATTTATCATTTTTATGGTCACAAATGTCCGTTAAATCCAGAGTCCTCTCTTGAAAATGTAAGCAAGACTGACAGACGCTTCGTAAAGGTGCGCATGGAATTGCGTTCGCTGAACATCAGTGTCTTTCGTGTTCTCTCGTCAGTTTGAAGATGCCAAACGCAACTGCATTTAACAATACTTCGTATTCAGGTAAGAGTATAACCGATCAGGGGAAGACTGCACTCTTCGACATTAAATTATTTACATTTACATTACATTATTTAATGGCTAACCATCCCCTCCTCCGACTACCTCTTTATAAAACTCCCAAACTGGGTAATTATAGCGTGTAACAGCGAGAGCGGAATAGGGGGGCTAGGCTTCAGAGCAAACATGACGATATTTGCTGTAATGTTGGTGTTGAAAATGCTCTCAGACGCTACGGTAATTACGTAGTATTTCTACTGGAACGCAGCTTACACGCCAGCTGAGTAGCAAGCCACCTAGCACTCAATTTCCGGGATGCTAACACCGAGTACATGCAAAATCTACACCTCCCAGGTTTAGTACTGTCTGTAACGAGCATTCATATAGTAAGTGGAATTTCTATTTAACAGCCACCAAGCCTGCTAAGTTCCGCCCTTGAAAAATAGCACTTTACTTGTTCAACACTGAAAATAAGGCGATCAACCATTGTGAGATTTAACCACTTTTCCAGGGTTTCGATTGTTCCAAAACATCGCAGCAGGAACTTACCAACGTTCGGAAATTTGTCTAACATTTCATAAAACAAATCAGCCACTAATGGGCTGAACGTAGAGAGCCTGTGAACGATACACGTCCTTCCAGTATACGGTTAACTATGACAAAGGTAAATAATTAATGTACATACAATACAAATCAGTGGTGTACACGTCCGTCTTCAAAGATGAGTGGTCTGCGTGGCAGAATCCTATGCGAGGGACCCGGTTTCGAATCCCGGCTGCATCGGAGGATTTCTCCATTCGGGGACTGGGAGGTTGTGTTGTGTCCATCATCATATCATCCTAATCGACACGAAAGTCGCCGAAGTGGCGTCAGTTAAGAAAGACTTGGACCAGGCGACCGGTCAACCCGACGAGACCCCCTAACCACACGACATTTCATTTTCAGTGATGTAAATGCAACAGTTTTCTTTCACGCAGGCAAACTGCAGTAATCATACATTATATTTTTAAAGGAAAGAATAGGGTTTCATGGCCTCAGTAGTCATTTCTTGCTGATATGAGAGCCAACCTGACATGATTCAAGCAAGCTACGGAAAGCCTAATCGAGGATCACTGGATGAAGATTCGCATCCCGCATTCTCCGAATTGCAGTGTTAATAAGATATTGACCCCTAAGCACGATGATTGATATGTACTTCTTCAGAGGGTTCACCGTCGAGTGCCAGCGAATGCTAAATGGAGGATAGTGCGGTGGCCTGCTATGGCTGTCCATCCTCAATCACAGGCGACGAGCACCACGTGTTGTGTGAGGACCGGCCCATTACAATGTCGCATAAGAAATACTTAACGTGTCCAGCAGCAGAATCACTTGTTTCCAGCGTTAAACAAGATGTGAGAATACGGAAACCCAAGGACCGGACTGCCTCTGCGCAAAGCCACGCAATATTGTTGGTTCATTCAATCTTTCAAAGCAACGGAAAGTGTACCGTGACGAGTTGAATTGTGGTACAACATTCTTGTCTGATTCAGGTTTTGTCGCATGACACTTGAGCCATTAGAGCCAATTTTTCACCAATTTGGAGTTGGTGAGGGTTATGAACAAGTGGAGGCTCTGAGTCGTGAGAAATGTTGGAACCGTAGAGTCCCCTGAAAGTTAGAAGATAAAGGCTTCTGTAAATGGTCCCTTGGTAAACGGTTTTACCTTTCGATGCAGCTGAAGTATGCTCAAAACCACTATAGCAACACTCTATTCACGCATTTGTCCAAACGTGCGTACTTCGAGAGTGAAGCCTTTGACAGCCATCAGCCATCTGACAGGTGAAACGTTAATACACTGAAGTATTACTTTTCCATAAAATGAGTGTAAGTTGGTAGAAAACATAGTGAGGGTTCTGGCGTGTGGGTGGATGATGTAACACAGATGTCAAAGGGCGAAAACTTAAGTTTGCTGTACTAAAGACTCTATTCAAATTACAGTGAATAAATGTTGTTTTCTAGTTCTATTTTCATATGTTTCCTTCTCATCTTCTTTTTTTTTTTGTGATCGATCAGCTGCCTATGTTCGACCGATTCGAAAAATGAACAGCAGTAGAGCTCCTACGGTAAATGTGATGCGACGCTTCCCTAATGTGAAAACCTACAAAGTACTGACAGACAGAAAAAGTAGTCTGATAGCACGCGTAATTAACCAGTCGTGAGATGTTGTTTAAGAAGGATAAGAGATTCAACACAGAGTACTAAACAGAGGAGATTAGATATGTGAATTATACCGATAATTTCCTTTTCAGGAATGATTATGCCCATAGCAAGTGAATCAAAATTTAATTATTTTTTATTTGTAGTTCAGTAATATTCGTGATTTCATATTCACTTACCACAAATGATGTCCAGAGCGCAGCGGGTAATGAACGGGTAGATATCAAAGTCTTTTCCATCAGCTTTTGGTTTAAGTTTCTCAACTAGAATCTCTCCGTTTTCAGCAAATATTTCGACGAAGTTGTCTAATATGCGGAAGTGGAAAGCAGGCGTAATCATTTTACGGTGCGTGTGCCACTTGGAACCTGTAAACGTAAAATCTGTTCTTAGCGACAGTGGATAATCATTGATGTTAAGAACACAGTGAAGAACACATTCCCGTCCATTCTGACACTGAATTACATCCTCCGATACTTCGTGCAGTCAGCGCCTCGACACTTTCAACTAAATGCTCCGCAAAGTGGCACGCTTCCCTGTAGCACCCGGCTGGGGATGCAGACCTGGAACCTCGACGGCTTATAATTGAATAGGGTTGGGGGGGGGGGGGGGGGAAGGGACCGACTTCGAATATCTATAATCCATGAACCCTTGATAAAAACAGAACTTACAATGTTATCGCGGAACTCGTGTAGAAAAGCAACCAATGTAGACAAGAGACGATGCACTACGCTCGTGTGTGTGACTTTTTTTTTAAATTTGTCCTTCTGTTGCTCATGACAACATTTACTAAAGACAGGTACCCATATTACTTCTAATTTCAAAATAGTTTGACAGGATCCTGAAGGGGCGATTTTGTCAAATATCATCGATCTGTTAGTTCTGTCAAATGAATGTTGTTTGATAGCAGCCGTATTGAAATACATATCCGCTCCCAGTTTGTACTGTCCCTCTTTGTATCGTGTCTTTTGAATAAGAGAGTTTAATAATGTTACAAGAAGGCGCAAACTGCTCACCAACGATAATGTACATGCACAGCGAGAGAGCTAAGCACTCTCTGGATTGCGACACCATTATTCCATGACCTTACGGTCACACAACGAAAGGATAAGGAACTTTTGTTCTAGAATTGGAGGAGAGTGGTTGCGAATACCTTTTATGTAACAAGTAGCATTGTTGTAATCGCCGTTATAGGAAATGATTTGAATGTAAAAGTAACGTCCGTACATGTCGAGGTTTCAGTTGCGACTGACGTATTTCTGAAGAATATAATTATAAATTCAAGGTACGTATGTGATTATTGTTACAGTAATTTCCTTTATATCACCATGGATTATTACCGGCAGTTTGCGGATCGTAGGGATAGGTGTAGAATGGATGAGTAGTACGAACATGCATCATGGTAACTACCCTGTTTGGGGAAATTATTATATCACTGTTTTTCAATCTGTATTCAGTTCAACTACCATCCGCCGTCTACTTACAGGGCAACACCAACACACCCGTGTACTTCCTGCTGCCCATGAAAGTAAGAATGATTCGACGAACAAACTTTCTAGGTGAAAGAAATAACATGGTCTGTCTAAGTAATTTCGAACACTTCATCGGAAACAAGTAGAGCACTTGGACGCAAAAGGCAAAGTTCCCGAGTTCGAGTCTCGTTGCGGCACACAGTTTTAATTTGACAGGAAGTTTCAAAAATATCTTCACTTTAGCAAAAGCCATTGATTCAATAACATTGCAAGGAATCTCTGCATCGTAAGAAGCCTATTGAGATTATATACTGTGAATTGCACTGCCCACTTCAAAAATGCCGCGCCGCAATTCTCATGTTTAATGTATTTAAGTCTCACCTGTAATTCTAATTTGAGCGAGGTGCAACAAACAAGCCGAATTTCAGACAAACAGGAAGGCCACTTTCAAAGAAGAAACGATTCCCTTTTATTTCCTTAACGTCTACATCAAATCTGTACACGTTAATTTCTTAATTTCTTGAGGCATTGACCTTGTTTATTATTCTCTATATAAGGATTATAAATTAAATTGCACAATACAATAATTCCTTTCTTTCTCGTCATAAAACAGAAACCACCCACACATACAGTCACAAATTGTTTTCCATATAGTGTCCGGTATGAACCATTCCTGTCCGTTACGTTATTCCTCATTCAGCAATTTGGTAAACAACAATTGTTGCTACATATTGTCCTTAAGACAAATTTATGACAGTCAATTTGTGTAAGCTCTGGTTCTGTCTTTTATAAAAACGGAAATAGACGGTACGTACCTGTGCTTGTAAGGAGACCCTGTCCCAGCCAGGGATACAGGAAGGCGTAGAAGTTTGACTTGTCTATTATCTCGCTGCTGGACATTATTTTCTGAAACAAAGGAAAAGAAAGGTTATACGAGGCGCAAAATTATGATGTACGAACTCACACGTCCCGTTTCGTGGTTCCGGGATGATGGAGAACTATAAAGGAAGTGGAGTGGCTAAAGGATTAAAATGACTGCATCAATGGAACTTTTATACTTCTCTGCCCCCAACGCCATTTGCCAGTGGGTATCTGAAGAATATTGAGAAACCAAGAGCAATGGAATAAGTTCCGTGAAAAAGAAAGAACATGCACATCTGCGTGACTATTCTGCAATTCACACTTACGTGCCTGGCACAGGGTTCATGAAGTACTTTCAGACTATATCTCTACCATTCCATTCTCTAACAGGGCGCGGAAAGAAACGAAGACGAAAATCTTCTTGAGTGAGCACTGATTTCTCTTCTTTTTGTCCTGTTGGTGGCGGTCAACGAATTATTTTCCTAACGCTTGACATGGTCAAGACTGTGGAAATATAATCTTATTTGTCTAGACCAGGGGTGCCTAGACGGAGGAGTAAACAAAACACAGTGATATTGGTAAAACTATTTGCTTACGTTACTTTATTTTCAAAGTAAAATGCTGTTGAGAACACTGACTGATAAAAGTAGCATCTGTATAATGTTAAAGTCAACGGATTTACCACAGAACGTATACAGGACACAGGAAGATCGGATTGAACCCTCCTCATCCCTCTCTTCATTAGTCGTAACTGCCTTGTCAGGGAATGATTCATCTTTCTTGACATCGGCGATGTTTTGATCGGCCCTTGGCGATGGGTATTCGCAAGTTCCGTGCCGCTATGCAACTGCCGCCAACTTACGCGGTATACCAATGTGTGGCGCTGCAGTCATGACGTAGTGAACGGTTTATTGTTTTTTTTGTCGCTTTGTTGGGGGTTACGTTAAATGACGTCATGATACGAAGAAAGCTTGCGTCTGGAATCGAAGTGTGCGTATTACAACGAGTTGATTTTTGATTACTATTATTTTTAGATAAAGTTGAACTTGATTGTACGACGTAAACATGGTTGTGCTTTAAGTTAACAAAGAAACGATTTTCAAACCAGGAAGATCCTTCTACCTCCAAGGATGCAGTTAGAAAACCGAACCAACACCTTACCACAAGTGTGATAGAAGCTACATACAATTTGGCTTCACAGTAAAGGCCGGTACAGAAACTAATAATAATCCAGTTCTCCAATGCGTAGTACGCTTAGAAACGCTTTCAAATCAAAACATGAATCCTTCTTCATTAAAACGTTATTAAAGTTCTAAGCACTCTGTGCTAGTCGGTAAACCTACCGATTTTTTTTTCAAAGAAAAACTGCGGTTTGCAAAATAGAATGTAAATGGGAATGCAAATGCAAATTGTGTTAGCACTGTTACTAGGATGATAAAAGCCTAATACCTGTCTTGTTTTAGAATTGAAAAGAAAGAAGAACCTCACACGATTAGTGCGTCACTCTTGATGGGTACATGTATAGTAGAGCAGTTCTGGGGAAAAAGCCGCCAAAGAAATAAAAACGTTGTGTTATCAAACAAATGAGAATTGAATTCATGTCTTCCAATATTGAAGAAACGTTATTACAACAGAATCAGTGCACTTATTCTGCTCTTCAAATACACGAGAGTACAGATGTCACAAATATGGCGCAGTTACTCCTTTTTGTACGTTCTGACCGTCATGAAGATATATGAGACGAGTTCTTATTTTGCAAATCGCTTCAGTCAAATGTCACAGCACAATACATTTTCAGTACGGCAATAATGCACTGGCATGTGTACAGACGGCTCCAAGCCAATGCATGATTATGTAACTTCACTGGCAAGAAAAGGGAAGAAGAGCCACCTGATTGTAGAATACACCAAGAAGCTTTGGCATCTAACTCTTCATGTTGTGTTGACAGACGCTGTGAAATGGTTCAAATGGCTCTGAGCACTATGGGACTTAACATCTGTGGTCATCAGTCCCTTAGAACTTAGAACTACTTAAACCTAACTAACCTAAGGACATCACACACATCCATGCCCGAGGCAGGATTCGAACCTGCGACCGTAGCAGTCGCGCGGTTCCGGGCTGAACGCCTAGAACCGCTCGGCCGCCGCGGCCGGAAGACGCTGTGAAGTTTACGTACTTTATCAAGGCAAGCGCTCCCACTCACGAATTTACACTGTCATTTAAAAATATGGGAGGTAAATTTAAAAGTTTGTTTCTTCATACTGAAGTAAGATGACTCTCTCGCGGCAAGATTTTAAACCCAATATGACGGAAGTAGGATTCGTTATGATTTGGAAAGGAGGGCAGAGGGTGAGTTATTGTGAACAGTTCAGTGACAGGGTTGTTCTCATGAGAATAGACACGAAACAAACACTGAAAACAATAGTTAATGTAGATATACCAACGTTGGAAGCAGAAGATGAAGAGATAGAAGGAGTGTATGAGGATACTGAACGGATAATTCAGTACGTAAAGGGTAGTAGTAGTATGGTATTCTGCCTTATGGCAGGTCTTGTCATGGGTTAAGTCTCTTCCACTTTTGTCTGTCCATAGCCAGGGAGATGATAATATAAAAGTTATGGAGGACTGGACTGTTGTTTTATTGGAAGGAGTTGAGGAAACGGCTATGGGACAATATGGGCTTGATTGTAGGAATGAAAGAGGAGAAAGACTAATGGAGATTTGCAGTGAATTTCAGGTAGTAATACCGGGTAAACTGTTCGAGAATCTCAAGAGGAGAACGTATACTTGGAAAAGGATAGGAGATGCGGGAATGTTTCAGTTACATTACGCCATGGTCAGAAAGAGATTCCGAAATCAGATATTTGATTGTTAGACACACCCAGGAGTAGACACAGTCTCCGAACACAGTTAGTACTGACGAAGAGAGGTTAACGTTTAACGGACTAGTCCGGAAGAAACGGGGTACGGAGGTACTAAGGAATGAAGAGATACGCTTGAAGTTCTCTAAGGCTACAGATACTGCAATAAGGAATAGCTCATTAGACATTACAGTCGAAGAGGAATGAACATCTCTAAAAAGGGCAATCTCAGAAGCTGGAAAAAATAACGTAGATACCAGGAAGGTAACTGCGAAAAACCCATGAGTAGCAGAAGAAATACTTCATGGTCAACCCGACGGGAGGCACTAGTCCCTCGACATTCACATTTACATTCAGTTGACCGATGAAAGAAGTGCAAAAATGTTCACGGAAATTCAGGAATACAGAAATACAAATCGCTGAGGAATGAAATAAATAGGAAGTGCAGGGAAGCTAAGACGAAATGGCTGCATGAAAAATGTGAAGAAATCGAAAAAGAAATGATTGCCGGAAGGACTGACTTAGTGTACAGTGAAGTCAAAGCAACCTTCGGTGACATAAAAGTCAAGGGTGGTAACATTAAGAGTGTAACGGGAATTCCACTATTAAATGCAGAGGAGAGAGCTGATAGGTGGAAAGAGTACATTGAAGGCCTCTGTGAGAGAGAAGATTGATGTGATGGAAGAAGAGACAGGATCAGATCCGGAAGAGGTATGGGATCCATCATTAGAATCATAATTTAAAAGAGCTTAGAAAGACTTTAAAGAGCAAATAAGGTGGAACAGACAACATGCCCCATCAGAAAATCTAAAATCATCGGGGGAAGTGGTAATATAACGATTATTCATGTTGTTGCGCAGAATGCATTAGACTGCCGGTATACCATCAGACTATCGGAAAAACATCATCCACACAATTACGAAGAACGCAAGAAAAAAAAAGATTTAAATGTGTGTGAAATCTTATGGGACTTAACTGCTAAGGTCATCAGTCCCTAAGGTGACACACTACTTAACCTGAATTATCCTAAGGACAAACATACACAACCATGCCCGAGGGAGGACTCGAACCTCCGCCGGGACCAGCCGCACAGTCCATGACTGCAGCTCCAGAGACCGCTTGGCTAATCCCGCGCGGCAGATCGCACGAACCGACAAGTGCGAGACTTACCGCTCAGTTAGCTTAGCAGTTCATGCATCGAAATTGCCGACAAGGTTAATATACAGGAAAATGGAAATGAAAATTAACGATCAGTTAGAAGGCGATCAGAAGGCTCCATAGAGACAGTCTGGCGCTGCGGTTGATAATGGCAGCAAGACTAAAGAAAAATCAAGATACTTTAGACTGAAAAAAAAATCACGACACCGTATACGATTTGCCGACCTAGAAAAATCGTTCCATAGTGTAAAATGGTGCAGAATGTTCGAAATTCTGTAGAGAAAGACGAGTAATATAGAATATGTAAAAGAGCCAAGGGGAACAATGAGTCATAGACCATGAACAATGTGCTCCGGTTAAAAACAGTGTAATACAGCAATGTAGTCTTTCGCCCCTGCTGTGGAATCTATGCGTCTAAGAAGCAAAAACAGAAATAAAAGAAAGGTTCTAGAGTGCGATTAAAATTCTAAGTGAAAGGACATCAACGTTAAGATTCATTGATGATATTGCTATCCTTAATGAAAGGATACAAAAAAATAATTACAGGAACTGTCGAATGGAATGAACCGTCTAATGAGTACAGAATATGGATCGAGAGCCAAGCAAAGAAAGATGCCTGTAATGATACCAGAAATGCGAACAGCGAGAAACTTAACATCAGAATTGGTATATGTGACTGTAGGGTTTCCCGGCGTAAACTGTTGATGAAGATTTCTCCAGCCGGCTGGAGACCCGAGAAACCTTCATGAATCAGAATTGGTGGTCACGAAGTAAATAAAGTTAAGGAATTGTGTTACCGACGCAGCCAAATTACCCATGACGGACGATGAAAGGAGGACATAAAAAGCAGGTTAGCACTGGCAAAATGGTATTCACGGGCAAGAAAAACCTACCAGTATCAAACATACTCCTTGATTTGAGGAAGAAATTTCTGATGAAGTACGTTTGAAGCCCATCATCGTATGGTAGTGAGACTTGGACTGTAGGAAATCCTGAACGGATGAGAATCGAAGAATTTGAGATGTGGTGTTACAGACGAATGTTGAAAATTAGGTGGACTGATAAGGTAAAAATAAATGTCGTGTGACTAGGGCCTCCCGTTGGGTAGACCGTTCGCCGGGTGCAAGTCTTTCGATTTGATCCCACTTCGGCGACTTGCTCGTCAATGGGGATGAAATGATGATGATTAGGACATCACAACATCCAGCCCCTGAGCAGAGAAAATCTCCGACCCAGCCGGGAATCGAACCCGGGCCCTTAGGATTGACATTCTGTCGCGCTGAACCACTTTTTTTTTCATTTTGTTCGTTGTTGATCGTTGTGTTCGGCCGCTGCAGACGTCACATGACAGCCGTTCAAGTTCGTTTCTTGATCCTTCCACTCAGTTTTTTATTACAGAGGCCAACCGACTCTCTGACCGAACAAGCTGAAGTACCGTGCCGGCCCACTCAGCTACCGGGGGCGGACGACTAATAAGGTAAGAAATGAGGAGGCTTTCCGCAGGATCGGCGTGGAAAGGAATATAAGGAAAACACTGACAAGAAGGACGGCCAGGAAGATGCAACATCTGTTAAGACATCAGGAAATAACTTACATGGCACTTGAGGGGGCTGTAGAGGGTAAAAATTGCAGCGGAAGAGGTTTTTATGTTCCTAAGTGACATAAACAACGACATGAAGAACAAGGCAAATATCGTCTTTCAAAAGAAAGTAAATGTTTTTAGTTCAGTAGTACTCACAGTAACTTTTTCGCATTCCATGCTCCTATATCCTTTTCGGAAGACGCTGAAAAAGCTTATATGGAAGATTTAATTTGAGACAGTATTACACCTTTAGAGGTCCTTCGAAAAAGCTTTGAAAAATACTTTCCCGGATATTACACAAAATATGACTGGATAAGTAATCCATTTTCAGGAAAAGTGTCAGAAGAAGTAATCAAGAAATAAACCTTCATCGATGTGACTGGCGACAGTTAGGTGGAAGATACTTTCAAAAAAGAGCCTCTGCTTTCTTTTAGGACGTCAAAAAAAAGCAAACTACCTTCCCTTTTCAAACAAGGATTCAGACTTTGATGCCGTTTGTTACTACTTACATATGTGAAAGCGGATTTTCTGAGTTGTAGATTAAAAAGGAGTAGAGAAATAGTCTTAGTATTGAAGTAGAGAGCTAAATTGCGCTGAATCGAGCCAGACTTTGTTGCTCTGAATTTCGACAAACAGCAACATGCTTCTAACTGAAAGATGTATACATCCTTTCAATAGTATCTTAATTCGAAAACTGACTAATCACTGATTTTGAAGTGTGATTAATGGTTTACAGTCAAAGCTTGATATGATTCTGAACTTCTTTGCTCTTCGAGCTCTAGTTGACTGTAGTCCACATTTAGTTTATTGTTCTTTTGCACAACTGGTTTATACTATTTGTGTTGTAAAAGTGTAGTAAATATTTTAAATGTCATTCCACTCTTACTCACTGAATATTTAAATCAGCACCAGTTTAATTGAATTTCATGTTAATTGACACAAATAACTACTTCATTATTAAGCAAGATGGCGAAAATGATTCCTCTCGTACTGTTCTTCACCCCTATGTTATTCGTCTCTAGACCATCCGCAGGGTTCGACGAAAAGTGACTAAATTTATAAAAAAGTATCAAGTGGTACGGAGTGTACCCTAGACAAGACCACAAGAACGTAAAATGATATGACCGGTGCGAGCAGTCATTTACGATCAAAAAATATCGTTACAGATTGTGACACGTCAGTTGTTAAGTTTTTGTTGTTGTTACAGCGTCTCACTTGTGGTGTCACCGCTAGACACCACACTTGCTAGGTGGTAGCTTAAATCGGCCGCGGTCCATTAGTACATGTCGGACCCGCGTGTCGCCACTGTGTGATCGTAGACCGAGCGCCACCACACGGCAGGTCTCGAGAGACTGGCTAGCTCTCGCCCCAGTTGTACGACGACGTTGCTAGCGACTACACTGACGAAGCCTTTCTCTCTTTTGCCGAGAGACAGTTAGAATAGCCTTCAGCTAAGTTAATGGCTACGGCCTAGCAAGGCGCCATTTGTAACATTGCATGTATCTTAATGAGTCTCACTTGTATCATCAAGATTGCTGTATACCAAAGGATGAAGTAAAAGTTAAGTGTTCTAGTAGCTACGTTCTTTTCTTTATCGCATTCATTACGAATCCTGTTCCAGACTTCGCGCCAGTCGGCGTGTGTGTACGCGTGCCTTTCGGCTAACCGTCACTGTGGACTGGCTGCCTTGTCAGTCCACTACATCACTTCTTAAGTGTACAACACGTGACATGTTACACTTTGTTACGTTTATGAGCTGGAGATGATTAGAGCAATCGAAACAGTTCATATTACTTTATAATCTCGAGATCTAAAATATTTTACACTAAAATATTTTCGCATTCTGAGGAGAAAGTTGGTGACAGAAATTTCGTAAAAAGATCATGTTGTTGTTGTTGTGGTCTTCAGTCCTGAGACTCGTTTGATGCAGCTCTCCATGCTACTCTATCCTGTGCAAGCTTCTTCATCTCCCAGTACCTACTGCAACCTACTTCCTTCTGAATCTGCTTAGTGTATTCATCTCTTGGTCTCCCCCTACGATTTTTACCCTCCACGCTGCCCTCCAATACTAAATTGGTGATCCCTTGATGCCTCAGAACATGTCCTACCAACCGATCCCTTCTTCTGGTCAAGTTGTGCCACAAACTCCTCTTCTCCCCAATCCTATTCAGTACTCCTCATTAGTTATGTGATCTACCCATCTAATCTTCAGCATTCTTCTGTAGCACCACATTTCAAAAGCTTCTATTCTCTTCTTGTCCAAACTCCACTCCTGGAAATGGAAAAAAGAACACATTGACACCGGTGTGTCAGACCCACCATACTTGCTCCGGACACTGCGAGAGGGCTGTACAAGCAATGATCACACGCACGGCACAGCGGACACACCAGGAACCGCGGTGTTGGCCGTCGAATGGCGCTAGCTGCGCAGCATTTGTGCACCGCCGCCGTCAGTGTCAGCCAGTTTGCCGTGGCATACGGAGCTCCATCGCAGTCTTTAACACTGGTAGCATGCCGCGACAGCGTGGACGTGAACCGTATGTGCAGTTGACGGACTTTGAGCGAGGGCGTATAGTGGGCATGCGGGAGGCCGGGTGGACGTACCGCCGAATTGCTCAACACGTGGGGCGTGAGGTCTCCACAGTACATCGATGTTGTCGCCAGTGGTCGGCGGAAGGTGCACGTGCCCGTCGACCTGGGACCGGACCGCAGCGACGCACGGATGCACGCCAAGACCGTAGGATCCTACACAGTGCCGTAGGGGACCGCACCGCCACCTCCCAGCAAATTAGGGACACTGTTGCTCCTGGGGTATCGGCGAGGACCATTCGCAACCGTCTCCATGAAGCTGGGCTACGGTCCCGCACACCGTTAGGCCGTCTTCCGCTCACGCCCCAACATCGTGCAGCCCGCCTCCAGTGGTGTCGCGACAGGCGTGAATGGAGGGACGAATGGAGACGTGTCGTCTTCAGCGATGAGAGTCGCTTCTGCCTTGGTGCCAATGATGGTCGTATGCGTGTTTGGCGCCGTGCAGGTGAGCGCCACAATCAGGACTGCATACGACCGAGGCACACAGGGCCAACACCCGGCATCATGGTGTGGGGAGCGATCTCCTACACTGGCCGTACACCACTGGTGATCGTCGAGGGGACACTGAATAGTGCACGGTACATCCAAACCGTCATCGAACCCATCGTTCTACCATTCCTAGACCGGCAAGGGAACTTGCTGTTCCAACAGGACAATGCACGTCCGCATGTATCCCGTGCCACCCAACGTGCTCTAGAAGGTGTAAGTCAACTACCCTGGCCAGCAAGATCTCCGGATCTGTCCCCCATTGAGCATGTTTGGGACTGGATGAAGCGTCGTCTCACGCGGTCTGCACGTCCAGCACGAACGCTGGTCCAACTGAGGCGCCAGGTGGAAATGGCATGGCAAGCCGTTCCACAGGACTACATCCAGCATCTCTACGATCGTCTCCATGGGAGAATAGCAGCCGGCATTGCTGCGAAAGGTGGATATACACTGTACTAGTGCCGACATTGTGCATGCTCTGTTGCCTATGTCTATGTGGCTGTGGTTCTGTCAGTGTGATCATGTGATGTATCTGACCCCAGGAATGTGTCAATAAAGTTTCCCCTTCCTGGGACAATGAATTCACGGTGTTCTTATTTCAATTTCCAGGAGTGTATTTACCGTCCAGTGATCATACGGCAACGAAAAACGCTTTTCTTTTTATGATTGCCACACGAACTCTCGTATAATATCGGTGACACTCTCACCCCTATTTCGTAACAATACAAAACGAACTGCTATCCTGTGAACGATTTGGATGTCCTCTGTCAGTCCTATCTGATGTGGATCCCATACCGCGCAGCAGTACTCCAGAAATGGACGGATAAGCGCGGTGTAGGCAGTGTTTTTAGTAACGCTGTCGCGTCTTCTAAGTGTTCTGCCAACAAAGAGCAGTCTTTGGTTAGTTTTCCCCACAACATTATCTATGTGACCGTTCCAATTTAAGTTATTCGTAATTGTAATCCCTAACCGTTTAGTTGGATTCACAGACCTTAGATTAGTGTGATTCCTCTTGTGACCGAAGATCAGTGGATTCGTTTCAGTACTTATGCGGATGGCATCACACTTTTCATTATTTGGAATTAATTGTCACTTTTCGCACCATACACGTATCTGTTTCAATTGGTTTTGGTCCTCTGATGACTTTACTAGACGGTAAATGACATTATCTGGAAACAATCTAAGAGGGCTGCTAAGATTGCTTCCTAAATCATTTATATATTGTAGCTTAGGAACAACAGAGGGCCTATAATACTTCCTTGCGGAATACAAAATATAAGTTCTGTTTTACCCTATGACTATGGCCTTTCTAATCCAGTCGCACAACTGGCACAAAACTCCACAGGCACGCAATTTAATTAGAAGCCGCTTGTGATGAACGTTATTAAAATCTAAAAATATGAAATCAGTCTGAGGTTACCTTTCAACTGCACTCAGTACGTCGCGAGAATAAAGATCTAGTTGTGTTTCACAAGAACGAAATTTTCCGAATCAGTGCTTTTATATGTAAGTGTATCCATTCCTGCTAGGTATCTCATATTTCTCCAGTACAGTGTATGATCCAAAATACTACTGCCTGCTGTGAGTCAGTGATATAGGGCTGTAATTCAGATGGTTGATCGTATTTCTTTACTTGAGTAGTGGTGTGATCTGCGTAACTTTACAGTCTTTAAGTGCGGATCTTTCGTCAAACAAGTGGTCTTAAATGGTTACTAAGTATGACTAAGTATGGAGGCATTATATTTGCAGCCGGCCGGAGTGGCCGAGCGGTTCTAGGCGCTACAGTCTGGAACCGCGAGACCGCTACGGTCGCAGGTTCGAATCCTGTCTCGGGCATGGATGTGTGTGATGTTCTTAGGTTAGTTAGGTTTAAGTAGTTCTAAGATGATGAAGAAATTGATGAAATATATGATAAGATAAAAGAAATTATTCAGGTAGTCAAGGGAGACGAAAATTTAATAGTCACGGGTGACTGGAATTCGAGGCTAGGAAAAGGGAGAGAAGGAAACATAGTGGGTGAATCTGGATTGGGGGAGAGAAATGAAAGAGGAAGCCGTCTGGTAGAATTTTGCACAGAGCATAACTTAATTATAGCTAAACACTTGGTTCAAGAATCATAAAAGAAGGTTGTATACGTGGAAGAATCCTGGAGATACTAGCAGGTATCAGATAGATTATATAATGGTAAGACAGAGATTTAGGAACCAAGTTTTAAATTGTAAGACATTTCCAAGGGGCAGATGTGGACTCTGACCACAATCTATTGGTTATGAACTGTAGATTAAACCTGAAGAAACTGCAAAAAGGTGGGAATTTAAGGAGATGGGACCTGGATAAACTGACTAAACCAGAGGTTGTACAGAGTTTCAGGGAGAGCATAAGGGAACAATTGACAGGAATGGGGAAAACAAATACAGTAGAAGAAGAATGGGTAGCTCTGAGGGATGAAGTAGTGAAGGCAGCAGAGGATCAAGTAGGTAAAAAGATGAGGGCTAATAGAAATCCTTGGGTAACAGAAGAAATATTGAATTTAATTGATGAAAGGAGAAAATATATAAACGCAGTAAATGAAGCAAGTAAAATGGAATAGAAACGTCTCAAAAATAAGATCGACAGGAAGTGCAAAATGGCTAAGCAGGGATGGCTAGAGGACAAATGTAAGGATGTAGAGGCTTATCTCACTAGGCGTAAGATAGATACTGCCTACAGGAAAATTAAAGAGACCTTTGGAGAAAAGAGAGCCACTTGTATGAATATCAAGAGCTCAAATGGAAACCCAGTTCTAAGCAATGAAGGGAAAGCAGAAACGTGGAAGGAGTATATAGAGGGTCTATACAAGGGCGATGTACTTGAGGACAATATTATGGAAATAGAAGAGGACGGAGATGAAGATGAAATGGGAGATATGATACTGCGTGAAGAATTTGACAGAGCGCTGAAAGACCCAGGTCGAAACAAGGCCCCGATAGTAGACAACATTGCATTAAAACTACTGATAACCTTGGGAAAGCCAATCCTGACAAAACTCTATCATCTGGTGAGCAAGATGTATGAGACAGGCGAAATACCCTCAGACTTCAAGAAGAATATAATAATTCCAATCCGAAAGAAAGCAGGTGTTGACAGATGTGAAAAATACCGAATTATCAGTTTCATAAGTCACAGCTGCAAAATACTAACGCGTATTCTTTACAGACGAATGGAAAAACTGGTAGAAGCCGACCTCGGCGAAGATCAGTTTGGATTCCGTAGAAATGTTGGAACACGTGAGGCAATACTGACCCTATGACTTATCTTAGAAAATAGATTAAGGAATGGCAACCCTACATTTCTAGCATTTGTAGACTTAGAGAAAGCTTTTGACAGTGTTGACTGGAATACTCTCTGTCAAATTCTGAAGGTGGCAGGGGTAAAATACAGGGAGCGAAAGGCTATTTACAATTTGTACAGAAACCAGATGGCAGTTATAAAAGTCGAGGGGCATGAAAGGGAAGCAGTGGTTGGGAAGGGAGTGAGACATGGTTGTAGCCTGTCCTCGACGTTATTCAACCTGTATATTGAGCAAGCAGTAAAGGAAACAAAAGAAAAATGTATTAAAGACCATGGAGAAGAAATAAAACTTTGAGGTTCGCCGATGACATTGTAATTCTGTCAGAGACAGCAAAGGACTTGGAAGAGCAGCTGAACGGAATGGACAGTGTCTTGAAAGGAGGATATAAGATGAACATCAACAAAAGCAAAACGAGGATAATGGAATGTAGACAAATTAAGTCGGGTGATGCTGAGGGAATTAGATTAGAAAATGAGACGCTTAAAGTGGTAAAGGAGTTTCGCTATTTGGGAAGCAAAATAACAGATGATGGTCGAAGTAGGGAGGACATAAAATGTAGACTGGCAATGGCAAGGAAAGCGTTTCTGAAGAAGAGAAATTTGTTAACATCGAGTATAATTTAAGTGTCAGGAAGTCGTTTCTGAAAGTATTTGTATGGAGTGTAGCCATGTATGGAAGTGAAACATGGACGATAAATAGTTTGGACAAGAAGAGAATAGAAGCTTTAGAAATGTGGTGCTACAGAAGAATGCTGAAGATTAGCTGGGTAGATCACATAACTAATGAGGAGGTATTGAATAGAATTGGGGAGAAGAGGAGTTTGTGGCACAACTTGACTAGAAGAAGGGACCAGTTGGTAGGACATGTTCTGAGGCATCAAGGGATCACAAATTTAGCATTGGAGGGCAGCGTGGAGGGTAAAAATCGCAGGGGGAGACCAAGAGATGAATACACTAAGCAGAATCAGAAGGATGTAGGTTGCAGTAAGTGCTGGGAACTGAAGAATCTTGCACAGGATAGAGTAGCATGGAGAGCTGCATAAAACCAGTCTCAGGACTGAATACAACAACAACAGCAACAAGTTCTAGGGGACTAATGACTTCAGAAGTTCAGTCCCATAGTGCTCAG
Source organism: Schistocerca nitens (assembly GCF_023898315.1). Taxonomy (NCBI): domain Eukaryota; kingdom Metazoa; phylum Arthropoda; class Insecta; order Orthoptera; family Acrididae; genus Schistocerca; species Schistocerca nitens. The sequence goes on along the minus strand of NC_064621.1, from coordinate 380,265,959 downwards.
AGCCTTTTGAACCATATTATATCGGAAGACTCTGAAAGGAACATAATTAGTATACATTGTGGACCTTAAGACGTGGCTGTATGAAGTGATCTAAGTTCCATCGCAGCTGTTCTTTTATTCTAAATCTGGATTATTTCTGAAAACTTGTTTTTTGGTGATGAAATTTCGGAAAACCGTGTTTAGTAACTTTAATGACACAGTCATCAGTAACATTCCCATTACTAGTGTTACTAGTGCACAGTGAAGATATTAATTGTGTCTGGCCGCTGGTGTACTTTACATACAAGCAGAATTTCTTTGGATTTCCAGCTATATTTCAGGACAGAGTTTCATTGTGGATCTATGAAAAGCATCTTGCATTGAAGTCCAAGTAATTTCGAGCTTTTGTAAAACCCCGCTAATCTTGAGGGATTATGCGTTCTTTTAAAACTGACATACGTTTTCCATTGCTTATGCATCAGTGTTCTGACCTGTTTTGTGTACCATAGGTGATCAGTACCGTCTCTTATTAATATTTAATGTAAATCTCTTAGTTGACGTCAGTACTATTTCTAATTATGTAACAATAAACCGCCAAAATAAGCATAGTATAATAAATAATGCGGTGTAAGAACTCGTCTACAAAGGCTTAGTAAAGTAAATAATTTTGTACAGCAACTCGTCGACAATTTAAGCAAATAGTAAATGTGTGTTTTCTGGTGAGGAATGTGGATCGGTGGAATTTAAATTAAGGGAAGCAGGGAAGGAGGACAGGGGGAATCAAATGATAATGACATAACTACGATGCTTTAAAAGTAAAAGAAAATACAAAATTACGTGGCTTTTAAAGGATTTATATAAACGCATAATGGAAAGGCCCTTTAACATCGTAAGACAAAAAAGTGAAAACAACAGACGACGCTAAGAGACCCTAAGACGGTCTCTCTGGAACAAAACAAGATGATTGCACAACGTTAAGTCTAAGGTACTGAGCGAGGCCTGTTGTTTACCATATGCGAGGCAAACAAACAGTTTAGCAATTTGTGGTTGCACTCGATATATTTACGGTGCAACACATCGAACAAGCATGCATGTATTTGTGGACAACCGGCGATAAGACAATCCGATTGGCGACACAGAAGAGGCATCTGAATGGTAGGCATCTGACGACAGATGCGTTGCGTAACAGCAAGTGTTGAGATAACAGCGTCTGGAAAGCGGCACCCTACTGCAAGTGGATTACGGTCGGGCAGATAAGGACCTTTTACGGTTTGTTGATGTCACAGTTCACTAGCAGTGAGAAACTCCACCAGCTATCTCCCAACGGCCTACTCACCACTGCCTTCCAGTCTGCCTCTGTCGCTTATCCATCGGCCTGGCATTGGACGGACAGCACTGGTCTGAGGATCCATACTTTGACCGGTATCACATAGCCAGATCAGAAGAATACTTCTATCATGTTCTTTCGTATTCTCCTTCCCTCGATTCCTGCTATTTGTGCTACGATTTCATCCGCTATCGTGCTTCAAATGTACATTGGGAAACTGTTCTCCATGATTCTTCGCCACCTTATCACCTCTACTAATCCGCCCCTAGTTCGTTCAACACTTTCGTAACTATATATATATATATATATATATATATATATATATATATATATATATATATACTAAGATGGTATCTGTTCTTTCGGACGTGTCCGTTTTCATCTGTCCCCGTTGACGTATGTCAACGCCTGTAAGCAGCTAAGGGTGTTCATTTCATTGTAATTTCATTCTAACGAGCAGCATGTTCACCAATGGTGTCTGCTCTTTCGGACACGTCCGAAAGAACAGATACCATCTTAGTATATATATATATATATATATATAGAGAGAGAGAGAGAGAGAGAGAGAGAGAGAGAGAGAGAGTTAAGGCTCACCGGCCACTTGACCATCTTCTTCTTCTGTGCGAATGCACAGTGCCTGAACTCTTACGGGAATCGGCAACGGGCTGCGAGTAATGAGTATAATGGGCGGGGGCACTGCGAATGTAGTGCGGACAATACTTTGAGAATGTGGGTTTCGCGGGGGGCGTGCCAGAGATAAATCCCTGCAGTCGCGCTATCCTCTGTGTCCTCGGTGGCTCAGATGGATAGAGTGTCTGCCATGTGAGCAGGAGCTCCCAGGTTCGAGTCCCGGTCGGGGCACACATTTTCATCTGTCCCCGTTGACGTATGTCAACGCCTGTAAGCAGCTAAGGGTGTTCATTTCATTGTAACTTTTGTAACTAATTCCCCTCGGCAGGAGGAGCCCTTCACTTCCAGTGCTGTCGTTTCTACAGTTTAGGTATTTGTTGCTAAACTGCGAGGTTGGGGTCTGACATTGCATCGACAATGAGACAGGACGCGAAGCACTAGAGCAGTCCAACAAAGAAGCTGGAAGGTATTCGTTGCATTCTGTTCAAAAATACTATCACAGCATTCGCCTTAAGCAATCAAGAAAATGACAGAAATATTAATCGAAGTCTGTAAATGGGGACTGGACCATATCTCTCAAGAAGAAAAGCATTGACTTCGTTATTATTATCAACTCTCTCAGATATTGACACCTCTCAAGTCATTGGTCTCTTTTCAGCGACTATTAATAACTTTTATCTTTGTTTTATTTAATTCCGTGCTTTGTAGCTACCTCATACTATTCAACACTTCTTCTAAGGAATCCTTAATGTAATCTAGAAAACTAATCTCATCAAACTTCGTATTAGTATCTTATGTCTTGACTTTCTTTCTTTGGGACAGGTTTGTATCATTTTGCCTGGGTTTTGTACCTTACATGAATCATTTTACAGCTATACAAATAAGGTTCAGAGCCCAAGGGAAATGCAACTACCTTTCCCAAATCTCCTTCTTGTGAATGATTGTCTTCCATCATTGTCCTTATTTCAAATATGAACCAAGTTTTTATAGGTATCGTAAATTATTTGTCTGTCCGCATGTTTCATCACACTTCTACAGAAATTTTTTACAGCATATTTCTGATATTTTTATTCTAGTTTATCAAATTCCATACAGGTAATCCATGTTATCTGAATAAGCGTTAGATCATAATCGATTCTGCATGGTATCATTAAATTATATGCAATGAAACTGACGTTCACTCATTTTTGCCTTTATTTTTACTTGCCTTTCTCTCTGTTCAACAGGCTACAATAGCAATATTTATACTGATGTGATTGTTTTCTATTTTCGAATTGTAGAATTTTGGTCTCATAGATTTTCGACGTCACCATAGATATATGTCCAGTTAGCACACCTCCATCTGTTTTTAGCAGTTCTGACGATTATCATCTGCATTTGTTGCCTTGTATGTTCACTGGTCTTTCATTATGCTGTTCAGTTCCGAAAGATCTAAACGGAAGGAAACACTTTTTATGCCTGTATGTCGATAGCCACATTTAAAATTGTTAACATTATTTCTTAGAAGAGTGTTAACTAGTAAGATTTAATTTCATTTCAGGATTCCGAAATAGTTCAGCTGATTTAAATGTAGTCAGCAATCGCCTTTTCAGGTTAGAAGTATGACGTGCATGGAACTAACAGAAACGAAACGTTCCCGCATAAACTGATATTTTATCAATTCAAGCAAAGCAAAGTGCACTGCTGTAACAGTAGCAGATGTCGACAGCAATATGAATAAAAGGAGAGAAAATTTTGACGCTCATTAGTGAGTACCAGGACCACAAGTATTTACCCTACTGCAATTTGCTACTCAGTGCCTCTCCTGCTACAAAGCAAGTGGAATGTGAAAATCCGTTCTGTGCGCTCCTACGTCGCCGTTTACCTTTCATCGTCGAGCTGTTGTTAGACGTGAGTAATGGTAACAAGAAAAGTCATTGCATAAAAGCAGAAAAAAAGATTTCTTCATCTCCACAGACATTATTAGATATGATGTACAGTCTCAGTTAGTGGAAGTGTAGGGGAGTAGAAAGTACCATGGCCTGACTGGGAAATGTTCTAACCATTCTCTTACAACGATTTGAAAAACCACGGATAATCTAGTTCTGGACTGTTGGGAGGGGAGTTGAACCCCGCTGCTGCCAACTACGAGTCCATTGTCAACAACTGCGCCATCTCATTTAAATGTCTGGTGAGATGGCCACAAGGCATTTTGGGTTCGTAGCTGCAACATACCAGAGCAAAGAAATTGGCAAATGACCATATTGTGTGTCAGAGTGATGGATGTACATACACAGTCAATGTCACTAAAGAAAACATTTCACGCACTAAAGATGGTCTAAATATCGAAGCGATATTTGGCATAAGATCTTTTCACTATAGTAACAGTAGAGTCCCCAAGTACCGGACTAAACAATGTTGGAAGCCCCTAAATGACGAGATCACATGAGAAATTTCTGATTGAAATTTTGCTTACATATGCATATCTAGCCGCCCACATTCTGTATCATGACAACGTTGCCGTACAGCAAGTAAGAATTCTCCTCATAAGTCAAGACGTGTTTCTCATTCACATAATTTTGACAATACATGAGATGCCAATCTAACATAATACGAAGTGTTCTTTATTCAGTAACAGGAAAATATTTCTGTTGGAGACAGTGAATTAGATTGGATTGTTTGAGGGAAGACACCAAACAGCGAGGTCATCAGTCTCATCGGATTGTGGAAGGACGGGGAAGGAAGTCGGCCGTGCCCTTTCAGAGGAACCACCCCGGCATTTGCCTGGAGCGACTTAGGGAAATCACGGAAAACCTAAATCAGGATGACCGGACGCGGGATTGAACCGTCGTCGTCCCGAATGCGGGAGACAGTGCACAGTCATTGAAGGGAACTGTATTGCTTTGTGGAATCGGGAAACACAAACAATACTTACCTCCATGTGTTCCGGCTTTTGTATCTGTACCGCTGGGTAAGGACCCATCCAGGTGCGAAAGATAGGTGCGAACTTCTTGTGCACCTCGTCAAATTTGCGCATTCGATCTGCAACAGAAAGCATGTGAGACAACACTTCATCCAAGTAGCCACGTATATGTGCTAATATGTGAGTTCACTCTTCTCACTTTTGTCATATGTAATGGCATGCAGCGTAGTCAGCGGTACGAGTCAATCTGATCAGACCTTGCGGAACTTTACAACTGTCCCTTTCCTCATGGAAACCATAGCGAGCCTACATTTGTCTCAGCGAGGCCAGTGCCCCAGTGAACGGAAAGCATTGTGTGTCTCATTTGTAACACTGCACAACACAATTATAGAATCACTCTTTCGAAATACCGGAAATCCATCTCATTGCGACACATGTCTAAAATTTGGTTCAGTGGTTCCTACAACCTCTCTGTGTGATGGTGCTAAAGCTTGGCGGGCTCCAAGACTGTAAGGGGTCGATGCGTGCGAAAGAAAGGCCACGATTAGCAACTCATGTGAGGTGTGATGTGGGTTAATGACGTCAAATTAGCACCATATTTCAACACAACTCTGCCCAACGCCATCGTGGACACGTCACACGATGGGAAGGTTGTCACATCCAGTGTTACTGTCTTATCCACATTTCATCTCTTCTTTTGACCCCTCTGCGGCGGAGAACAGAACGTTGTCTCCAGCGTTGGAAACACACATCCTTATGGGTGGGCGAGGAAAAGATTTCAGAGACACCACAGCTCAGAATAGGCACGAAAAGGCTTCAGGGGGTGGCATAAAGGGTGTCAATTATCTTTTTTCTTGGAGCATTGATTCCCACACATTTCATGGTAAGAAACGACAATTCGCTAAGTAATAGGACAACCTTCAACACTGCTGACACTCTCAGACCTTTCAAACCTTCTCTGAGGCTTCTGTGGGGTTGTATCTCCATCGAACGTGATTGCATCACTTTGGAGTGCAGTGCGCCCCCAAGTTTTGCTCTTGTGTACAGTTTGGAACGACTACGGACTGTTGAAAACCATTCGACAAAATCTGGAGGTGATCTGAAGCAGCGAAGTATGCTTATGCATTTTCATTCCTTTCTGATTCGCACCCTCCTGTGGCATCATCACTGGAGAAGGTTGCGATATTGACGCCCACGTGAATGAAACAGGAAAGCATTCCCAGTTCGGCAGCAACCTTGATGGCCCCCGCCCGCCTTTAGTGCAAATTTTAAAAACGCGCCTTTACAGAGGGAATCTGCTAATTACACTTAGATGCCCGCAGGCAGGTAACCCTTTGACACTCCACCACACAAGAAGCGTCATTGCGACCGAGAGTGACGTCGCAGGACACCACGCTTTTTACAGAGGAAGGTTTTAGGCATTTATGAGCCAAATTTTAAACCTTTGCGTCGCAGTGGGAGACAGTTACGGTATTTCTAAAAAGTGGTCCTTTAATAGTGTTGCGTAGTGAAGAGTAAAGGTGATTTATGTGTCAAATACGTTGATTATCGTATCGTCTCTGGAGAGGGGGAAAGGGGAAGGAATGAGTAATCTTGAATCCTACATTCAGAACTGAAATGTAGTAATGCAAAAAGTCAGAGCCCTACAGTTGAACAGCTGTATAAACTAAGAAAGGAATTAATATGTTTTTCTCAACCAAATAATATATTACATAATTTATTTCTGATTTTTGTGTATCCATTTGTATCTTTTGAGGATATGCGTTTGTATATGCAGCTAAATGGACAACTCAGACATGGCAAGTAAGGACAGCACTTTGCCTGATCCAGGAGGAATGGAAAATGGAATAGTAAATGAAGAATAACATACACAAAAATGGGAGAAAGCAACAATAAAAAACGTGTACCTGAAACAGTTCCAAAATACACAGATGTCCTATACTTCTGTAGGTCAGACCTTAAAATGGAAAACGTGAATCACACCTGAGAACCCAATAAAAAGCACGCACAAGAATAGTCAGGCGCACAAATTCAGAGTTACTAGATCCACACGAGAATTCGTTATCTAGTGGCACTACACGTAACTCAATGGTTACATGAATTCGTAAACAAGGGTATTATGTTCGTTCACCACAGGAATGATTACAGCTGAGAAAACGAGCCGCGTACTTCTCAGTTCTCATGTGAAAATAGGAGCAGAAAAAGGAATGTAAGAGAACAGCGGCAGGACATGAGTAATCAACTTCACCATCAAAATATCTTACAAAATGAATAAAGACCTTCACGTTTCAGTGTAGTACCACATAATGCTGGTAGTAAAATACGAAATGCCCTTACAAATAAGGGAAGCCAAATTACTTATCTTCATAAATGTTGGACCTAAAAATATTTCATAAATTCCTAAATGTCGTAATGGCCAATTGCACCATATAGTGACCAATTATTCATGAAATATCAGGCTAAATCTCATATTCTTCAATACGGAATACTGTATATTGATCGATGAACGTTTGCAAAATTCACAGTAGCATTTGTGATTTACGGCGAAGGTAGAAGAACATACCATCACGGAAGATTCATTGGTGAAACTGTAGGGTAATTTGCTACCATGATTTTAACACCAATCGTAGTGATGACCGATAACAGTTATCTTTAGTGAAGAAACAAAATGTTAGAGGTAGTGGGGGTGTATTGGCATTTGGGATTTGTTTTTGGGGATAGGGATTAGTGGGGGATTACTGCTAAGGGAGTCCGTATTTCTGGGATGGACCTGTTACAGTTTACTGCCAATTACAACTGCTCTGCTAACATGATACCTCGCTTGGACGCCAGCCGGCATTGCATCACTTGAATTAACGCATATAGCCTCGCCTGGTACACAGCTACTCGTGTACACTCGTGTGCTTCGTACTACGGTTTTTCGAGGAAGCGGCGAATGACATCGTTCCTGACAAATACAATAGGTGGCAGCAAAACCTATTATCCTTGTGTGATGTGATCGCATGCAATTGCGGGTCCGTAGTCTTGTATACCACACACAGGACACGAGATTACGGAGGTGTTTCGAAACATCGTCGTAACAGTGGGTAACGTAAATTCTCAGCGTTCAACGTCTCACAAAACTTACGAGTCACGACATACATTGACAAGATTATTTCCTCAGATTCTTCCCGAGAGAAAAACGGAAAGTGCTCAAGCTAGCATTAAGAGGGTGTGACATCAATTAAATTTTATTTTATTTCTGCTGCTACAGTGTTTTGGAACGGTACTGATGCGTTTGTTCCGGTCATAGGATAATATGAAATACTATAACATCGCAAAATTCTTTGTTTTGTTTAGTATATAGTCAACGAAGAATACATCCTAATGTAGTAAATGTTTATAAGGAGGCTGTCCATTTGTTTCAAAAACAAGTGGGCATGTCCATTCTTCTATTGACTATAATCAAGGAGAAGGGTGAAAGGGCAGAACATAGAATTGAAAAATCGAATTTGGAAATAACTGATTACCTTTCAAACGATAGTGTGGAATACAACGCAGTCTTGTAGACCAAACAATTTTTTAATAAAAAGTGCAAATGATGAGGAGCAGGAAAAATCAAAACCCAGGATCCTGCCTAAAAAAATGATTTGGCAATGGAAAAAATGTCAAGCCTAGCGAAAGGGTTACAGAAACCTTTGGAACGGTATTTTGTGGACGTTCTTTTCTCAAGGCTTGTGGAATGAACTCTCACTGGAAAAACCTGAAACTTTGAACTTAAGCGAACTACATAGAAAATTACGTTCATTCCTCATTTAAAAACAAAGTCTTAGTAAAGGAAATAAATGTCCTGAAAGAGTCTGTGATCACTGTGAACGTTTTGTGAACAAAATCGTCAATATCGTTACCGAGATCATCAGATCAAAACTTGTAACACAACGTTCAGTGTCAGTATCAACAAAACCAGTGCTTTAGTGAGGTGTTAACGCGCTGAAACCTCGATTAGGCGTAGTTTTTATTGATACTGCCACTGATTGCTGTTTAACGGGTTGATATGATGATGGTGGAAGTCGAAATGATGTTACTAACAAAGACGTATGTTACGTGATCTAGATGAATTTATTACCAAATAAAAGCAAAGTCATTGACGTCCAGACCTCGCTCTCGTACTTCGCTGTCATTTGATGAGAATTCTGTCTATGCAGGCTTGGGGATGATCGCTGGGGATAACTGAAATTTTTGATTCTCGTGTTTAATGGCATGGTTGAATTCCCAGATGAAGGTTTCTCATAGTTACAGGATAAAGACTGGAGGTAGTCATTTTTCCTTTGTCAGTTCGCAACTGGAATGGGAGGGGAAATGAATAACGTACCGTGAGGCGACAAAAGTCATGGGATGCCTCCTAACATCACTTGGGACTACTTTTTGCCGGCCTAGTGCAATAACTCGACTTTCCATGGATTCGACAAGTTATTGAAAGTCCCCTGCAGAAACATTTAGCCATGCTGTCTCTACAGCCGTTGATAATTGCGAAAGTGTTGGAGGTACAGAATTTTGTGCACGAACTAACCTCTCGAATATGTCCCATAAATGTTCGGTGGGATTCACGTCGCACTGTCTGGGGGACCAAATGATTCACCTAAATTGTCCAGGATGTTCTTCAAACCAACATAAAACAGTTGTGGCCCGGTAATTCGGCGCATTTCGGACCACAAAAACTACATCATTATTTGGGAATATTAAGTCCATGAATGGTTGTAAATGGCATCCAAATAGCTTAATATAACCATTACCAGCCAATGATCGGTCTAGTTGCACCAGAGGACACAGTTCATTCAGTGTAAACACAGCCCACAACATTATGGAGCCCACACCAACTTACACAGTGCCTTGCTGACAACTTGGGCCAAGGCCTCGTGGAATTTATGCCACACTCTAACTCTACTATCAGCTCATACCAACTGAAATCGGAACACATCTGACCAGGTCACGGTTTTTCAGTCGCCTATGGACCAACCGATACCGTCACGAACCCGGGAGAGTCATGTCGTGCTATTAGCTAAGGCACTCGTGTCGGTCGTTTGTATATGTGCATATCGCTATCCCAACCTTCTGTCACATGAGTGTAATACGAAGTGCTCTCTGCGCACACTTGTCCAAAGATGTCATAGAAGAGGTATATGGAAACCAAAGAAGAGTCAAATCGTCGAATTACCTTCACGTTTCGTGAGGAACGCTACGTAGGAAGTCCCTATGAAAGGCAGAGCTACGTTCCCAGGAAGCTTCTCGAGCTGCCTCCATCGCCATTTCCTGGCGATGATACTCGCAGACACTGCGACCACGAGGACCGTTAAAAGCAGTGACGTGACGTCCAGCATCTCGTGGAACCGTTGAGGGGTGCTGCTGGTAGCGAGGCTAACCGGTAAACTGAGTCCCGCGATGCACGCCGGGGCTTTTGAAGGCTGTGCGCGGCCGGACTTTGAACCACGCCCGACGCCACACAACAGGTGATTCACAGTGACGCTGCACTCCGCTACCACCGCTTTCCACGCGTCCTCGGTTTACATATATTATTGAGAACCGTGATGCTAGATTGTCCAAATATATGTCCTACGTTGAAAGGGAATATTTTCGGATTGCTAAGGACGACAATCATCGGGAAATGTCTGGCGTATGCTGCGTATCATGATCATGTAAGGGTGAGACTAGCAATAGAAGTCGACAAGAAAGGAAGAACAAGTACATGGATCAAAGATACTTCTTTAAACAAAAAAAAGGAGAGAGAGAGAGAGATTAACTTTCAGTCATTTGGAAGACGAACCTAAAGCAACAACAGATTTCTTTCATTCAACTAGAAGCAAACATTTCTTTTCATGTAGACGTAGTTAATTACCTCCAAAACTTCGATAAGAAAGGATCTCTTCTTTTCTTGTTTGTCACGTGCAAAGAGATACATTTTATTCCATCCAGAGTAGTACGTGCATAAATTCAGTTCGGCATCTATAATTACCAAAGGAGTTTTGTTACTTATGCAGTCGGAAGAACGACAGAATCCTATTTATTTCTACATTTCCACTTTATCATTTTAGAAGAGACAAGGGACGGGCTACAAGGGGAGATGGGAGGCCCCATTGTGGCTCTGCCATACATCTGGTAATTTCGTGAAACACCGGAAGAAATAGCATTTAATCCTAGATCTGCACAAATTCCTATTATGTTTGACAGATGTACAATAGGACTTGTCATACAGCACCGGTATGTATGGATGTATAAACATTTAGCTCATTTGTAAGAAAAGGTAACAGACAAATTGGAGAACGTTGTGCTTCGGAAAATATTGTTCGACTGAACCTAATATAGTATTGTATTTGTTTATGAGAGACGGGGACTTCTTATTAAGTAGGTTACAAATGACTAATTCATGTCTGTTCGCTTATTAGAATAACAAATAATAACGTTACCAGATATTTTATCAGCCTGATAACAAGACTGCAATATTCAGATGAAACAGCCAAGAAAATTAAACAAACGAAATATACCGTAATAAAGCAAAGACAGAATTACAGGGGCAATACTCGTCTTGGAGACAGTACCATCGGACGTCATTAGACTGCGGGACGAGAATGGGATAAAATCATGATTGCAGTATTTCATTTATTTATTCGTTATCGCTGTTAAGCATTACCTGCACCTAAAGACATATCAGTCCAGTTATTTTTATTATTAAAATCCATATGTCATTAAAAACGCTACGACAGGCCGTTCCGATAGTACTAACAAATGTCACGAGATCGCAGGCCGATCAGCATATCGAGCAGAACCTGATATTTCCCGAACAGTTCTACTCGTGTTCGAACACGGTACTAACTGTATGCGTGTGGAGCAGGAGAGACGAGAAATAGGAAGTGCTATCCGCCACACAACGTGGAGGCTTTAGTATCTGAATTCTCAGTATTTCCCACATCTACCTTTACTTCTACATCAGTACTGCGCAGGCCACTTTATGTTGAGTGGCGGAGGGTACTTTGTGGACCACTGTCACTTCTTAATCTGCCGGTTCCAGTTCTCAATAGTGCGGGGAAGAACAATTGCTGGTAGACCTCCGTCTGAGCTCGAACCTAATTGTTAAGTCATGGTCTCCCGAAACGTACGTTTACGGAATTTTAATGACAAACCTCAACGTCCTTCATGTAACATATGCCACAGGGCTTGTATGGCCATGCCCGTGACGCTTTCATGCTTACTGAAGTAATCGGTGATGAAACGCAACACTCTTCTTTGGACTCTATGTATTTCTTTTATCATTCCTGTCTGGTAATTGAAAATAAATTTGACTTAGGAAAGACATAGTAGAAATACAGAAGGCTTACACAAAAGGGAAAAGATACGGTCAGGTCTGAATAGACTGCAAACTGTCAGAAGGAATACAACTCAGAATTGGAAACACATATAAAAAAATACCTGAATTGCGTTGTATTATATGGCCAAAATCCAGAATGGTTTAGAAAAGACAGAGGGGTTTGACAAAGAAGTGCGCTCTCACCAGCGATCTCCAGTATATCGAAATATATGGAAATTTCGGCAGGGATGAACAACAAATTATATGAAAATTATAGCAGACGATGTGATGATATTTCAAGGCAACAGAAACTGGAAGATCAACTAAATACCTGGCAGAGGGTAATTGAAGAAGCGGGCACGGAAAATAAGCTTAAGAAAAGTGAGGTGATGAAAATCAGAAGGTAAAATTAAACAAATGAAGTATGTAAGTTGCAATAAAAATATATTAAAGAAGCAGATGCTTTCAAATACCTAGGAAGTACGCTCTACTTGTTTTGAACTATGGATCAGAACGTTGAACCTCGACAAAGAGAGATCAGAATAGAATACAAGCAACAGGATTCTAGATAAGGCAAGAAAGGAAACAATAAGATGTGAAACAATACGAAACACGCTTCAGATCACTCGCTGAAATGAACCCGTATAGAGAAAAAGGCTGAAATGTTTTGACCACGTGAAAAGAATCGCAAAAGAAGGACTATCAGGAAGTGCTCAGGAATGGACAGAATCTGGAAGCAGATCAATTAGAAGAATAGGAATAAGACGGAGAGAAGAGGTGAAGGATGAAGTGATTCGGAGAGAACTGCAACGGGACGAAATGCTGGATGACAAAGTGTGGGAGAAAAGAGAAGATTGGGAGAGGCCTTGTAAATTATTTGCGTAAGCAGACACATTTCAGCAAGAAGAGGGAAAGTTGAATTCTATCTGGTAAGTGTTCAAGACTGTCAATGGCCGAACGGCTGTTTTATAAGCTACCTCCTTCGACAGTGGATCCGAGGGAACTCTTACAATGAGTCTGTCTCACATCTGCCTTTCCTACGACTAGTTTCATGTTTTCGTTGCACTTTTTAATTACTCCATACCATAAGCATCCGCAAGGAAGGAGGCGAGGGGGTGGCGGGGATTCGATGGGGCACTTGCTCCCTACTGTATGTGGACAATGGCTTTTTATTCATTAGAGAATTCTCTCGAATTTCTGGCAATCATTGCCTGCGATTCCAATAAATTGCAGTTCTAGCAGTCACTTTGCATCTTTATTTTTCTTAGTCATCACTCCGTTCACGGAAATTATGCCGATTCCTTGGTACGGCTGCAGTTTCGGTGCTGATCTGCAGGCGATCTGCCCAGCTCAAAGCATAAACGCGGCAGCAGTACACGTGTCGGTTGTTCTGCTGCATTTACCGTAAGTACCCACCTCTCCTTGATGTAGTTCACCATTTGTTTGTAGAGAAAGAAAAACCGTGATAGCGTGCAGGCTCTGCATTCGGTTTTACACAACAGAGCTAATGTAGTACTCTCGGATGAGCGTAGCCATGCTATATTGTAGGTGTATGCATCGGTACTTATTCCAAAACGCACCTGTCGAAAGAGTGAGATACCATTTTCTGTGTTAGAAGAAGGGTGGGGAAGAGGCAGGAGAATCGTGGAATTTCAAGGACGACAAAAAAGTAATCTCTAGGATTGGCTAGATTGTGAAACTTCACGACATGCACTCACAAAGCTACGAATTCTTCATACCAGTTGGCATGCCGCATAATAATGTGACGAACTGAGACACAAGGATTACTTTAGAGGAGTTCTAGGCCGCTAGAAGTTGACTCTGCTAACCAACTTGAGGATCGTGTTTCGAGGATTCCCTCGTTCGTCTAGTCGTGTATTGGACCTGGGCTACAGTTTAACTAGCTAAATAAAGTGAATGTAGCTTTCAGGAAACGTTTTGTACAACTTCCATCACATCAGTCGACACTAAAAGCAGACGTAATTAAAGTACTACAGCAACTCCATATTTGAACAAATGTGAAGTCCTGTAAAAAAAAAAAAAAGAAGAGAAAAAGTATTGTAGGAGGTATCAAAGTTGAATAAGCCTTTTTAAAAGTTTATTTCATGTTTCTCTTCTTTGAGGGACATTAATGTGGCATTTTTGTCGATATTTAACAAGATTTTCAGTTTCAAACTGACATTATGAGAACAAGAAAACATAATTTTTGTGAATATTTTCTAACTTTTTTTCATAACTCTTTGGATGCTCTCAATATGATCATGTGATAATGTAATTTCAGATAGCTGTGTCAAAAAGACGATATCCATAGTAGTAACACGAAAAGAAATACTTTGTATTTAGGCCTGCTATTGAAATATAGATACCATTTTGTTCACTGTACCAGAGCAATCAACCAAATTTAGTTCTTCGGGCAACACGTTTTCAAACTCACCGAACAAATTATACTGAAACTGAAAAGTTTTGAATCGTGCCTCCTCTTAGAAAAATTTCTGCGACACCCATGCTCCATACTCAAAATGAATTAATGGATATGACTATTACTGTGATTGCATCAGTACAATCGCACAATAATTCCGCGTAGTTATTAGTTATGCATGATATATTACTTTTGTCTGCTTTTTCGTCCTGCATGTTGAACATGGTGGTCAGGGTATCCGTTAACTTAGTGAACTGTTGGATACAAATTTTATTTTTAACACCACAGCAGTTTCAGTCACCAAAGCCATTTTCTAATGGTAGTTAGCTTAGCGTCTTGGAGATACACAGATGTAGAATGCATTTGTGTAATTACTCGTAGTCCGCCAATTGTCTTTCGTAAAAGGTAGTATTTTAGCATTCGAGACTGCTCTGGTTGACTCTTCCCATGAAATAACTTACTAAGCTGGCGCGTTTCTACAATAAAAACGTAGCAGCTGGAAAATTCTGTTTCATTGTCATTATTACCATTTGAAAAACTTCTTGCCTCATTACAGAGAGGGACGCCTCTGCATTCAGCTTATTAACCCTTTAAGTAGCACTGGTAAATATATATTGCACTGGCAAAAACTGGAATTACCAATGCGTAATTGTTTCTCTCCTGATGCATTGGTATAAATATTTCTCACCCATATCTCAAAATACCTAAATATACATAATAAATTGAGAAGGATTATTATTGCTATTTCCTAAGAGTACCTACGTCTATTTCCTTGCTATACTATTCACGGAACGATAGTACCGTATTCATAGCAGTAAAGTTAATAGCAGTATTTCGGTAGCTATGAACACATACTACAGGTGTTCATTCTTGGATTTCGAAGCATTTCGCAAAGACACAGGGCGTAGCTGTCAACAGCCTGCACGATAAGAGTAAGTACAAGTGAAAGCTTGTAGATTAACATACGAGTTTATGCCACTGCAGCTTAAAAGAACTTTGGGCGTTGCATTAATTCTCACCTATAAATACACTCCTGGAAATTGAAATAAGAACACCGTGAATTCATTGTCCCAGGAAGGGGAAACTTTATTGACACATTCCTGGGGTCAGATACATCACATGATCACACTGACAGAACCACAGGCACATAGACACAGGCAACAGAGCATGCACAATGTCGGCACTAGTACAGTGTATATCCACCTTTCGCAGCAGTGCAGGCTGCTATTCTCCCATGGAGACGATCGTAGAGATGCTGGATGTAGTCCTGTGGAACGGCTTGCCATGCCATTTCCACCTGGCGCCTCAGTTGGACCAGCGTTCGTGCTGGACGTGCAGACCGCGTGAGACGACGCTTCATCCAGTCCCAAAGATGCTCAATTGGGGACAGATCTGGAGATCTTGCTGGCCAGGGTAGTTGACTTACACCTTCTAGAGCACGTTGGGTGGCACGGGATACATGCGGACGTGCATTGTCCTGTTGGAACAGCAAGTTCCCTTGCCGGTCTAGGAATGGTAGAACGATGGGTTCGATGACGGTTTGGATGTACCGTGCACTATTCAGTGTCCCCTCGACGATCACCAGTGGTGTACGGCCAGTGTAGGAGATCGCTCCCCACACCATGATGCCGGGTGTTGGTCCTGTGTGTCTCGGTCGTATGCAGTCCTGATTGTGGCGCTCACCTGCACGGCGCCAAACACGCATACGACCATCATTGGCACCAAGGCAGAAGCGACTCTCATCGCTGAAGACGACACGTCTCCATTCGTCCCTCCATTCACGCCTGTCGCGACACCACTGGAGGCGGGCTGCACGATGTTGGGGCGTGAGCGGAAGACGGCCTAACGGTGTGCGGGACCGTAGCCCAGTTTCATGGAGACGGTTGCGAATGGTCCTCGCCGATACCCCAGGAGCAACAGTGTCCCTAATTTGCTGGGAAGTGGCGGAGCAGTCCCCTACGGCACTGCGTAGGATCCTACGGTCGTGGCGTGCATCCGTGCGTCGCTGCGGTCCGGTCCCAGGTCGACGGGCACGTGCACCTTCCGCCGACCACTGGCGACAACATCGATGTACTGTGGAGACCTCACGCCCCACGTGTTGAGCAATTCGGCGGTACGTCCACCCGGCCTCCCGCATGCCCACTATACGCCCTCGCTCCAAGTCCGTCAACTGCACATACGGTTCACGTCCACGCTGTCGCGGCATGCTACCAGTGTTAAAGACTGCGATGGAGCTCCGTATGCCACGGCAAACTGGCTGACACTGACGGCGGCGGTGCACAAATGCTGCGCAGCTAGCGCCATTCGACGGCCAACACCGCGGTTCCTGGTGTGTCCGCTGTGCCGTGCGTGTGATCATTGCTTGTACAGCCCTCTCGCAGTGTCCGGAGCAAGTATGGTGGGTCTGACACACCGGTATCAATGTGTTCTTTTTTCCATTTCAAGGAGTGTAGGTGCAACGAGACTCTGACCTTAATTATAGCGCACGAGTCACGCCACTGAACCCGGAGAAGTGTTTATCTGACTGCTTTTCTCCATCTAGATACGAATAGGACTTTGGTTTTTACTGTTCACACATCATAAATCACACTGTCTTATCAAAAGCGAGATGGGTGTTCTTGTAAAGAGTTTAAAGGTCGTTTTATTAAAAGCAGGGTGGTGTCATGTGATAATGGATAGAAGGAAAATAGCAATAGTGAGTCAGCGGCACAACAATGTTCATTCCATTCGTAATCTCTGTGTAGTATGTAACTTTGTTTCGAATTTCAAATACACCTGATTTGCTCATTAAAAGCTAATATCTCTTAGATGATTATTTTTTCTGAGTCACCCTGTAATTATTCTGTTGTACTTACTCTGATTTCTAGTTCATAACTATCTTTCTCCTCAGCGGACGTGGAAACTGCTGCTCATTGAAACATTATAGGCTGTCATTGAGATTTAGGTGTAAAAGAGAGATCCTCATAATTTTTAATAATTAGAGAAAAAATTAAGAAACAAGAAAAACACGAAAGGAATCGAGGCTCATGTCAGAGATAATCCAGAAACGCAATGTGACCTTCGTTACTGAAGTACACTTAACCGTTTTTCTGTAAGCTTTATCCGACCGTATGCCGCAGTGGATACACCGGTTCCCGTCAGGTCATCGAAGTTAAGCGCTGTCGGGCATGGGCGGCACTTGGATGGGTGACCATACGGGCCGCCATGCGCTGTTGCCATTTTTCGGGGTGCACTCAGCCTCGTGATGCCAATTGAGGAGCCACTCGACTGAACAGTAGCGGCTCCTGTCAAAGAAAACCATCATAACGACCGGGAGAGCGGTGTGCTGACCACACGCCCCTCTTATCCATATCCTCATCTGAGGATGACACGGCGGTCGGATGGTCCCGATGGGTCACTTGTGGCCTGAAGACGGAGTACTTTTTTTTATCCGACCGTATAGCCACGCGCTTTCTACGCTGCTTCCTGGATTCAGGGATGTGCGCAGGTTTCAGATCGAATCCGCCCCATGGATTAACGACGAGGGCCGGTGTACTGGCCATCCTGGTCGTGCGTTCTAGGCGCATTCCCACATCCGACTAGCAAGTGAATACGCCCAGGTACATAAACGATCTTGATTAAACTTCGTGTAGAGGGCACAAGATAGTGCAAAACGATTTTTTTTTTTGTTTGCGTCCAATATCACTTTTAATGGGTAAAACACACCCCAAAATTTCATTTGGCGTTTTAGGTTTAAAAATAATGTCTTCGAAATGACGATATAAATTTTTTTCATATAAAAGTTAATATGTAATTAGTGTTCTTTAAAACTGTATAATCAAATTTTTTTATAATTTGGAATTTTTCGTAATACCCCACCACAATCAATTAATTTTAGAAAACGAAAACTCTTGTACCAACATAAATTGAAGAATACAGGATGTCAAGTTAAACAACTTTCAGCCGTCTAGTTCTCAAACTTATTTTATTTGGCTACCGGTTTCAGCATTTTACTACGCCATCATCAGGCCCCTAACCCATGTGTAGAAACATTTTACATCGGTTGTGATCAGAAAAGGGGCCAGCAATACTGGTATTACTTGAACAGACGGCATATGATGGTTGAAGTGATCGCTATAGCTGGCCCCTGTTCTGATCACAACCGAGGTAGAATCTTTCTACACGTCGGTAAGCGTCTGATGATGCAGTAGTAAAACGCTGAAACTGGTGGCCAAATAAAATAAGTCTGGAATCTAGAAGGATGAAAGAGTCTGACGTCCTGTATCGAACAGCCGAGTCCCGCAACCATCTCCAAAAAGATAGACATGCAGCTAAAAAGAATCTTTCGAGAAACATAAACTACTGGCCATTAAAATTGCTACACCAAGAAGAAAAAGCAGATGATAAACGGGTATTCATTGGACAAATATATTATACTAGAACTGACATGTGATTACATTTTCACGCAATTTGGGTGCATAGATCCTGAGAAATCAGTACCCAGAACAACCACCTCTGGCCGTAATAACGGCCTTGATACACCTGGACATTTAGTCAAACAGAGACTGGATGGCGTGTACAGGTACAACTGCCCATGCAGCTTCAACACAATACCACAATTCATCAAGAGTAGTGACTGGCGTATTGTGACGAACCAGTTGCTCGGCCACCATTGACCAGGCATTTCCAATTTGTGACAGATCTGGAGAATGTGCTGGCCAGGGAAGCAGTCGAACGTTTTCTGTATCCAGAAAGGCCCATACAGGACCTGCAACATAGGTCGTGCATTATCCTGCTGAAATGTAGGGTTTCGAAGGGATCGAATTAAGGGTGGAGCCACGGATCGTAACACGTCTGAAATGTAACGTCCACTGTTCAAAGCGCCGTCAATGCGAGCAAGAGGTGACCGAGACGTGTAACCAATGGTACCCCATACCATCACTCCGGGTGATAAGCCAGTATGGCGATGACGAATACACACTTCCAATGTGCGTTCACCGCGATATCGCCAAACACGGATGCGACCATCATGATGCCCTAAACAGAACCTAGATTCATCCGAAAAAATGACGTTGTGCCATTCCTACACCCAGGTTCGTCGTTTAGTACACCATCGCAGGCTCTCCTCTCTGTGATGCAGCGTCAAGGGTAACCGCAGCCATGGTCTCCGAGATGATAGCTCATGCTGCTGCAAACGTCGTCGAACTGTACGTGCAGATGCGATACAATAAACCGCAATCGCGGTAGGCTACAATCCGACCTTTATCATAGTCGGAAACGTGATGGTACGCATTTCTTCTCGTTACACGAGGCATCACAACAACGTTTCACCAGGCAACGCCGGTCAACTGCTGTTTGTGTATGAGAAATCGGTTGGAAACTTTCCTCATGTCAGCACGTTGTAGGTGTCACCACCGGCGCGGATCTTGTGTGAATGGTCTGAAAAGCTAATAATATGCATGTCGGTTAAATTTCGCGTCTGTAGCACGTCATCTTCGTGGTGTAGCAATTTTAATGGCCAGTAGTGTACATACCCGATGTAATACGTTTCTGGAATACCATTTTTGGGAAATAAGCTGCACACAGTGTGCTGCCTGAGTATTTATAACACATCTAATTAAAAGATGTAAACATTTATTACTATTCTAATTATTTATTTTACTTATATTTGTTTTATGTTTTAAATCGTTATTTTATGGTTTAAATTCATGACATTTTTCTTTTCTGGTTTCACGTTTCAAATACGGGTATTTTGTTACTGAGAATAACAAGTAACTCATTATTATGATAGAAAATAATTACTGTTATGATGACGACGAACGAATCGTCGCCAATGTGAATGACTGGTGGCCAATGCTAATTAGAAACATACAAATCTCTTCTTTGCTTATACCGCAGGTTTGTCAGTGAAGTAGATAAGGAGCTGGCTGCATGGTCTAGGTCTACAACGACTAAAATAATTAAAAGTCGTTGGTAAAAACTAATATACCGTACTCAACTGGTGGTACAGGAGTGTTCATAGTCAGGAGGAATATAATTACAAACAGACAGCTATAGAGGCATCACATAGGCCATACCTTAACTAAGCGCCTGGTTAGAGGTTATTTCCTATCAGCTGAAGGCTATAGTACTTTCCTACTTGACGTCCCGAGCAAGAGTGGACGAGCGCACGCTAGAGACTTGTTGCAAGCCGCGGAGCGGCGCTAGTCTCGACTTGCGGGTCCAGCGATACTAGTAGGGACCGCGGTCGATAACTGCAACTCCTAACAGGTGTGGTATCGAACGTTGATACCACAGTTACAATAAAGATAATCTGTTTTTTTAACATCATGCACATAAAATGAACAAATATCTTCATATAATACACTCCTGGAAATGGAAAAAAGAACACATTGACACCGGTGTGTCAGACCCACCATACTTGCTCCGGACACTGCGAGAGGGCTGTACAAGCAATGATCACACGCACGGCACAGCGGACACACCAGGAACCGCGGTGTTGGCCGTCGAATGGCGCTAGCTGCGCAGCATTTGTGCACCGCCGCCGTCAGTGTCAGCCAGTTTGCCGTGGCATACGGAGCTCCATCGCAGTCTTTAACACTGGTAGCATGCCGCGGCAGCGTGGACGTGAACCGTATGTGCAGTTGACGGACTTTGAGCGAGGGCGTATAGTGGGCATGCGGGAGGCCGGGTGGACGTACCGCCGAATTGCTCAACACGTGAGGCGTGAGGTCTCCACGGTACATCGATGTTGTCGCCAGTGGTCGGCGGAAGGTGCACGTGCCCGTCGACCTGGGACCGGACCGCAGCGACGCACGGATGCACGCCAAGACCGTAGGATCCTACACAGTGCCGTAGGGGACCGCACCGCCACTTCCCAGCAAATTAGGGACACTGTTGCTCCTGGGGTATCGGCGAGGACCATTCGCAACCGTCTCCATGAAGCTGGGCTACGGTCCCGCACACCGTTAGGCCGTCTTCCGCTCACGCCCCAACATCGTGCAGCCCGCCTCCAGTGGTGTCGCGACAGGCGTGAATGGAGGGACGAATGGAGACGTGTCGTCTTCAGCGATGAGAGTCGCTTCTGCCTTGGTGCCAATGATGGTCGTATGCGTGTTTGGCGCCGTGCAGGTGAGCGCCACAATCAGGACTGCATACGACCGAGGCACACAGGGCCAACACCCGGCATCATGGTGTGGGGAGCGATCTCCTACACTGGCCGTACACCACTGGTGATCGTCGAGGGGACACTGAATAGTGCACGGTACATCCAAACCGTCATCGAACCCATCGTTCTACCATTCCTAGACCGGCAAGGGAACTTGTTGTTCCAACAGGACAATGCACGTCCGCATGTATCCCGTGCCACCCAACGTGCTCTAGAAGGTGTAAGTCAACTACCCTGGCCAGCAAGATCTCCGGATCTGTCCCCCATTGAGCATGTTTGGGACTGGATGAAGCGTCGTCTCACGCGGTCTGCACGTCCAGCACGAACGCTGGTCCAACTGAGGCGCCAGGTGGAAATGGCATGGCAAGCCGTTCCACAGGACTACATCAAGCATCTCTACGATCGTCTCCATGGGAGAATAGCAGCCTGCATTGCTGCGAAAGGTGGATACACACTGTACTAGTGCCGACATTGTGCATGCTCTGTTGCCTGTGTCTATGTGCCTGTGGTTCTGTCAGTGTGATCATGTGATGTATCTGACCCCAGGAATGTGTCAATAAAGTTTCCCCTTCCTGGGACAATGAATTCACGGTGTTCTTATTTCAATTTCCAGGAGTGTATATACGACGGAGGAGATAACGTAAAGCAAAATTCAGCTGGATTTCAAATTGTCACGGGTGATACTCTTAAGTATCCTGATTTGTATCAGGCATACTTCATTGGTAGGACTTGGCGAAGAGTATTGATTATGTGCTAATGATTGCAGCTTCGTAATATTGTTTCTCAAGTGGAGGTTGACATCATAATCATTCAACAGAACTATATCTGAAAGTCTTCTCACAAAGTTCTTCCAATATCTAAAGCCGTATACGTCCCACTGTTGTACCTGTGCCGTCGATGTCTTTGTCATCACGAGATGAACGAGATCTTTGCCCTCAGGAACGATGCTCTGAACGATTCTTTCATACACAATTTATTTGTTTATTTATTCATGTGGCTAGGGTCCCCCGTCGGGCAGATCGTTCCCCGGGTGCTGGTCTTTCAATTCGACGCCACTTAGGCGACCTGCAGTCGATGAAGATGATAGGATAATGATGATGACAGCACAACACCCAGTCCCTTGGCGGAGAAAATTCCCCATCGACATTCCGTCACGCTGACCATTCTGCTACCGGAGGCGGACAATCTAACAATGATAGAAATAGATTATTTATTTGTCACACGACCAGTTTTGTGCTTGCGCCCATCCTCAGGTGTTTATACGTTCATGTACATGTTTATATTGCTGGAGATCAATAAAAAGATGGAGCATCATTATTATAATTACGCTATGGTGACAGTTTTTCCACTTAGCTTCACGCTAGTTATCATTTTCAAGTCCATATCTCAGTTTTATAAACTTTAGCTGCATATTTCACGATTACGACGTGCACTCGTGAAATACACTGCCTTTACATACAAACATGTATAAAGACCTGAGGATGGGCACAAGCCCGAAACCGGTCGTGTGACAAATAAATAATCTTTTATTGTGACTTTAGCGGAAATTTTTCTACACCCTACAGAGGAACAGTCACGGAGTTCAACAGCATCCACTATGGATAAAATTCATTTAGTGATAGAGATACTTCTCCCTCACTGGAAAAGAAAATATCTTTCAGATATCTTTTGATCTGGTGATACGTTTTTTAACAAGATTTCGATGCTGCAACAAGGACATTTTGGGCTTCGAAAAGATGTTCTGGAATTAGTATGGAAAAAAAGTTTTGAATGTAATGCCCGAGGACAAGAGACATCTGGCGATTGCAAAGGTCTCGATGACACAGGTATAATCGTGAAACGCATACACCCGCCAAGTTTCATCATGATCATTTATTGAGCGTTGAGAAAGTTCTGTTGTAGGTGAACACTGCGTTGATACCTGAGGCGACAAATCCAGGTGAATCGCAATACGACGGCTATTGTTTGAGTTGCACATTACACCATCCATATTTTCAATGTGCGTTACAGATCTTAGTTACACTAACACTGCTAAATCCAATAAACTATCATGCCGACATATAGATTACTGGCCAGGAAAAAGAAAGAAGTAGCAAAACAATTTGGTCAGCTTCCTCACGCTTTAATTTGGTCATCTGGCTTGTAATAGACTTCACATTGTCACTAAATACTTTTCGATTGTCTCACACTAATTTTGATCTTCTCGCACTGATAACAGTTTAATATTCGATGATACGAGCTTTTTATTGACCATCCCTGTGATGAAACTTTTCGCTAATAACGTCACAAGCTGATTATACCCACTAGGATGCTGTTTATTTACGTTCCGTCACTGCATTATCGTGCGATTAATTCTCCTATTTCGCCTAAGATATCTGCTCATAAAAACTAGTGTTAACTAACTATTTGACAAGCTGTTCCTGTTTTTACGTCCCCATTGCTCCCGCTTACGACAGGTTGATGCCCTGTCTAGCAACCCGTTATTCTTCATCATTTCTGTTATTGCTTTCGCCTTTGACAACTCAGATGTGTAAAATCATACAGATATGGAATTTCTGTTATAGATCATAATAAACCGTTATATCTCTCATTTACTTACAGACACTAAATCTAGGACGAGCAACTGTTGTCACACACAACTTCGCCATTTCAAGAAATGTTGATGCAAGTTCACAGAAGAACAGTACTCACACAGCCACAGTTGCCAGATCTAATTTACGTGTTCAAAGTATTAACTTTCGTAATTACGTATGTCATGCAGTAGATCTAACTGTGGGGAGTGGAACCTATATCTCCTCCTTCTCCTGAGTGAAAGGTTAAGTGCTATTCCTGTTATGTGATTAGCAAGAAGAGAAAGCGGAATTATCTTAATGACTGGAACGGCCGTAAAATCCTCACAATTAATAATTGTTGGTCCGTGATTAATAGAGTGATGCGTGACCTTGAAAGAAATATGAGTATTTTAGCAACAGTTTTTGCGTTGTATAGCAGTGCTTCTTTTAAAAGGCTAGGACTTCATCAAACGAATTTTGGATAAACATAGATTCTTTTATTGTTCATGCAGTACGAATTTAAACCTAAATTACTAAACTCTCATAAAATTTAAGATCGCAGTAGGGTATGAAACAGGACACTTGGTACTTAATTTGGTATGTAACATACCTCTGGAGATCTAATAATGGTAGTTAACTAATGCGTAACCTATTAATTATTTCTTCATTTGAATAAAACGAGGAGAAGAAATCTTTATGATGATATAGTAGCAATGTAATATTTCCCCACCTTTAGTGTTCTCGGTTTAAGGAACTAGAAATGGTGACTGATCGACTGCATCAGCGTATTAGTAACACCCAACTTCATTAGACAGTCAGCGTTGTGAGGATTTGAAAACATTTAAGGGGGCAGGCCCCTGAACGGGCTGCATTTTTAGCATTATCTTCACCCTCATAGTGCAACTGATCTATAAATGAGAGATAGCTCAAAATTCTTACACAAAATTAGGGTCATTAGTTAAAGCATTCCCCAAAAAGTCATTGAGATATTTATTATACTTTGGTACTGACAACAATAGTTGTAATAGTGTAAAAAACGGAACACTATTTCACTGCGGTACCGTTTTCTTTGGAACCACTGACTGCATAGCTTGAAAAAAGAGTCAGAGTACAGGAAACATTCACATAAGTGTTTTATGCCTCCAGTTGCCTTCCTGATGCTGAGCTGTGAAACAGACAAGTAATTTATTTTACTACAAAAAAGTATTTAAACACGTAGCTCAAATATCACCGACATCGTCACATTATAAATTTTTCAGGAAACAGTAGGCAAGGGAGATGACGGATATTTGTGAGTTTAACTTCAGTCATTTAGGGGAAAAGTGTACCTGAATGATGAAAATTCAAGTTTTCGGTAAATCGCAAAAGAACATTCACAGATTTACTAACTAACCACTCTGCTCGTTTAGAACATTCCAGCTGCATAATCCAGTTGTCCTCCTGTTTCCTTATCCTCCACATTCTTTCTCTTCATTCTTTTCTTTATCCTTGACTCCTTGGTAGCAGCTTCTGCAGCTGTCTCTGCTTCTGTTACCCGCCGCTTATCGGTAGCACTAAGAGCTGAAACCATATTCCATCCCGTCTGGATGTTCAGTTTCTTCATAATATTGATCCTTGAAATTGCATCATCATTGAATGTTATTATTGTATCCATTACACCGATCTTCAGCACTGTCAGCCAAACAAATACAGTTTTGCGTATTCTCTGTTTCATTTGCATTCAAGAGAGACCATGCATACATTTCCTAATTAGATTTTTATTTGCCATATCCCTATGTATAATCCTAACTGCCTCCATTACAGCAAGTGGTAGGGAACGCTTGTGGGATATTGTATGCCTGTAGCAGTGGTGAACCAGTACTTGCTCTACTTGCTCCACAAACCATGCAGTGGGATTTCATCTGTTGACACTTTGTGAAACCATGTTGCCCAAACAGCTCGTCTCATGTTTTCCAAATCTACTACACTTCTCCTTATTGCTAGTCCATAATATTGAGTCAAAGAATCAATTTCACTTTTTCTAGGACGACCTGGACCACGTATGTGTTCTCCGTCTGACAGTTTTTTTCCACTCAAGTCTTTACATAATCTTATCAGACGAGCTCCCATTCTTTTTTGTACATTCAAGCTTTTCTATCAGAGTGTCCCCATATGGTCAGTCATTAGGAACAGTAGTGTGTCCTTTACAGTCTCCATCCCCGAGGTAGCCTACATACCTCACACCATGACTGACCTCTGGTCTTCTAAAAATCTTTAGAACTCCTTTCATTTCCATGTTTCCACTTGGGCCATCAAAGTTCTTTACACAAACATGATACCAATAAATTTACTTGAGTAACCCTGCCAGTGCTTTGTTTAAAATTCATAATCTAGTATCTCACGAGTTTCAATAAATGTGGCACTTTCAACCCCAATCATAGAAGTATGACCTCTGTTCTGCCAAGATCGATCAAATGCTACTACAATGTCTGTATTCTCAGACAAGGCTACTGCTTCTTCTGCTGCTCTTTACATTGAATGTTCACTTACTCCATATAAAGCATTATGTATTAATTTATTGTATCTGTCAAACCTCAGTGGAGGTGGAGGCAAATCCATCACTGCACAAAAAGTCTGGACAGCTCTCCTTCCACTTCCAATGCATTGCATTGCATAAGCAAGCTGAATATTTACAGTGTAATGTCGACTATCAGTTACTGGCGATGTCGTAATATCATTGTGCATCTTACACGAGTTACAGGCAATCACTAACCGACTTCAAAGACCCTTCCTCGCTGAAATATCCTCAGAAACGTCAATACTATCTTCACATTTGCAGTACATATGTAGAACAGGAAACACGCACAGAGAAACAAAACAACGCACATTAACTAAAAACCACACACACATGTAATTCCGAAATCATATATTCTCAGATCTTTGTTTACATTCGAACCACAGCCTTCTAGACACGCCTGTATTTTGGTTCCAGGGGCCAGTGCCTTCTAGAATACACATGTGTCAACGATTTGTAACTAACGACGGAAAAATCGGAAGAACAAAATAATGCATCACATATTCTGAGACACTTGAAACTGACAGATGGGCGTGGCCCCTGTGCAACATTACGTTCAACCTCAATTTTAGAGCGAACCGAAAATGATGGCGCCCATGAAAGTTTTTGAAATCAGCATGAAATACTCTTTTCTATAGACCAAGAAATTTTTTTTTAAATTTTTGGTCATTTTCCACGCAGTATTGGGACGCGAAATATTAGTAATAAGAATCAAAAGTAACACAGCTTTGGATCTTATGTAATTAATCTAAATTGTACAACAATATCGTGCTTTTCGTGCCATGCAGACAGAATAGGTGCCAGACGTGTGTAATACAATAAAAACTGAGCTAGACCTGTCAATTGTTGTAAAAACAAGAACTTAACGGGAATATTACATAGATATTATAATTTCTACCTAATCTCAGATCTTTAGAGACTCTGAATTCTTTATCATAATGTTCTATTACATAGTCTCCTGTAATGGCGTTGGCACAGTTTTTGTGGTCAATGACACAATTCAGCAGAATCATTACTCTGCACATACACTCATGTAGGGGAGTTCATTACTTTTCATTATCTATTACTCTCTGAGTTCACTCATATGTATAAGTAACACTGATCAAATATATACATATTCCGTTGTCCCCACTAGTAGGTTTTATGCAAATTACATTGCCTTCAAACACAATGTGCGACATTTTCATGATGTCTCACTACGCACAAATTATTAGTCCTACAAAAGAAAATGATCAGGGTCCTTTTGTAGGAAATGTAGTAAATTTTGTATTGGGATACGTTCTCGCTGGTGGCCATGCGTTTGAAAATCACTTTTCTTCGTTTTTCTTGGAGAAAACTACGACCTCTAGTGAGTAAGTATCCAACACGAAATTTAACTACATTAAATTTCCTTGAGAAGGGTGTGTACACTTTTTCTGAAGGACCAATACTTTATGCGTGGCGAGTGAAAGAATATGAAAATCTTGCACATGCTATCCGAAGGCGTTTTGAATAGCATAAAACCCATGACTAGGGGCAGCTGAATCACAATGTATGCAGCGTATACATAACTAAAGTTCCAGTTTCAAAACGCTGTAGAAAGAGAACCACTGCTCAGAATGACGTCAAATTTAAAAAGAATATTATTGGCACAGGGGAAAACGTCATTGAAAAAACTTAAGAAAATTTTACCAATAGATGGTGCTGTTGGTGTCTTAAACGTTCATGCGATTGGCTACAAACCCAGATGAAAATTTGTAGTAAGTTCCTATGGGACCAAACAGCTGAGGCCATCGGTCCCTACGCTTCCACATTACATAATGTAACTTAAAGTAACTGACGCTAAGAACAACACACACCCATGCCCGAGAGAGGACTCGAACCTCTGACAAGGGGAGCCGCGCGAACTGTAGCATGACGCCTCAGATCGCGCAGCTACCACACGCAGCAAACCCGGATGAATAGCAATACGAAGGCTATGATTTGAGTTACACATTACTCCATCTATGCTTTCAATCAGCATGACAGCACAGGTCCGGCAGTCAACAGTTGTGGCAATATACATTTTCTATATCTAGAAAGGCCCGTACAGGACCTGCAATATGCGGTCGTGCATTATCTTGCTGAAAAATAGGGTTTCGCAGGCATCGAATGAAGGGTAGAGCCACGGGTAGTAACACATCTGAAATGTAACGTCCACTGTTCAAAGTGCCGTCAACGCGAACAAGAGGTGACCGAAACGTGTAACCAATGCCCCCCCCCCCTCATATCATCACGCCGGGTGCTGCGCCAGTATGGCGATGACGAATACACGCGTCCAATGTGCGTTCACCGCGATATCGCCAAACACGGATGCGACCATCATGATGCTGTAAACAGAACCTGGATTCATCCAAAAAATGACGTTTTGCTATTCGTGCACCCAGGTGCGTCGTTGAGTACACCATCGTAGGCGCTCCTGTCTGTAATGCAGCGTCAAGGGTAACCGCAGTCGTGGTCTCCGAGCTGATAGTCCATGCTGCTGCAAACGTCGTCGAACTGTTCGTGCAGATGGTTGTTGTCTTGCAAACATCCCCATCTGTTGACTCAGGGATCGAGACGTGGCTGCACGATCCGTTACAGCCATGCGGATAAGATGTCTGTCATCTCGACTGCTAGTGATACAAGGCCGTTGGGATCCAGCACGGCGTTCCGTATTACCCTCCTGAACCAACCGATTCCATATTCTGCTAACAGTCATTGGATCTCGACCAACGCGAGTAGCATTGTCGCGATACGATAAACCGCAATCGCGATAGCCTACAATCCGACCTTTATCAAAGTCGGAAACGTGATGATACGCATTTCTCCTCCTTACACGAGGCATCACAACAACGTTTCACCAGGCAACACCGGTCAACTGCTGCTTGTGTATGAGAATCTGTTGGAAACTTTGCTCATGTCAGCACGTTGTAGGTGTCGCCACCGGCGTCAATCTTGAGTAAATGCTCTGAAAAGCTTATCATTTGCGTGTCACAGTATCTTCTTCCTGTCGGTTAAATTTTGCGTCTGTAGCACTTCACCTTCGTGGTGTAGCAATTTTAATGTCCAGTAGTGTAAGTTAGGCAAGGCCATCCACCACGGCGAGATCCTACCATATCAGATGGGAAAAATCGATTTTTAGTTGTCCTAAGGCAAAAAATCGCATAAAAAGCAAAATTACTTCTGTTTATGTTCCCAGACTGGCACATGACATATTCAATATGCTGTCCACCGTTTTCTGCCAAAAGTTGACAATCAACATGTTCCACAACAGGTGGGAGACTGTCGGCGGTCACGTTCAGAATGCGTTGGTTTGTGCTTGCCTTCAATTGAGCTACGATCGTAATTGGAACATTGAATACACCTTTTAGAAGCCCGCACAAACACAAGTCACACAGATTAGGATCAAGTGAGGACGGCCAGGCTATAGAGAAATGACGGCTGATGATTCTATCATTTCCGGAAGGCCTCTTCAGCAGCCGCTTCACTGGCTGAGCAGCGTGCGGAGGTGCGCCATCTATCCGCAAATCCACGCTACTGAATGACGTTGATACGCAAAATAATTTCACAGAGTTTAACAGTGACGGTACAGTAAAGTGACCCGCAGGACTCATCTCCTCTAAAAAAATACGCCCAACGATGAACGATGCCATCAATCCGCACCATAAAGTCACCTTTGAGGAATGAAGTGGTACCGATTGATGTATGTGCGGATTTTCCAATACCCATATTTTGCAGTTCTGCTTATTGACACGTCCGTGCAGAGGAAACGAGATTCATCTGTCAGCAGAATATTCCGTGATCATTCATTATCCACTTCCATGGGAGCAAGAAATTCCAGAGCGAACGTTTGTCTTGCTGCTGGGTCAGCGGGGAG
Organism: Schistocerca nitens; assembly: GCF_023898315.1. Taxonomy (NCBI): domain Eukaryota; kingdom Metazoa; phylum Arthropoda; class Insecta; order Orthoptera; family Acrididae; genus Schistocerca; species Schistocerca nitens. Next base: position 380,235,254 of record NC_064621.1, on the reverse strand, counting down.
TAACTCCTGAACATGGATGGTTTTGTGTGGATAGCAATGTAAGATGTTTTGCATGATTTCATGCAATGTGGTCAGAGGCATGTACGGGAAATTCACTGTGCACTGCCTGTCCGGGTGCACCACGACTCAACCCCTAGCGCAACGCTGTGGCCACATCTTCGAGGGAAGTCTGATCTACTGCTTTCCTTTCTCTGTTAAAGAAACGACTTTTCGAATTTTGTAATCATTTCCTCCAGGCGCTTAATAGGCATCGGACCAATACCTTTTTTCATACCCCTCAATATCTCTTTCAAACCCTTGAGTGTCCGCAACGTACGCAGGGTTACTGGCACCCTGTCACCGTTCGCGTGAAAGAATCTTACCAGCAGCATGCGTTCCTTTATGGAGGTAGTCACTCTAGGCGTCGCAGAGGCAAACTGCGGAGCTGGTGCGTATATTCTGACGCTAACAGCGCCATCTATTGGTCAAATTTTAATTTTTTTGTGACGTTTCGCCCTGAGTCCATAATATGCTGTTATCATTCTGAAGAGTGGTCTTCTGTAGAGTGTTTTGAAACTGGAACCTTTATTATGAACACCCTATACAAAGTTAAAAGGTTTCTTTTATAGCGCATAAATTTTATTGTTTTTTGCTTCAAGTGTAATGCTTATGTAACTGATACAGGTAAATAAATGTTAGATTTCATCTGATGAAGCCTAAATATAGGTGTCACTGTTCATTCACAAAGAACTTGAAATAATCTGGTTAACACATTTTCAACATCCGACGAAGTGGACCCAGGGGCTGGGGACGGGTGACGGGTGACGGGTAACGTCAGTGGTTGTCGGATGGTGCCAGTCATAAAGCGATAAGCTGCGTGGTTTTACTGGTATGAGGCATCACTACTCAACCTGGTTCTCACTCGTGCTTATATAAGGCGTCCAGCATGGATATGTTTCGTGTAACAATCGCACTGTGGAACGAGAAGTCTTTGCTCGACTCATAACGGCTGTGCTAAAAGAATGACTACACAATACAATTTTTTAATTTTTTTTGCACACACACACACACACACACACACACACACACACACACACAAAACTCGAACAAAAATTATATGATAAATGCAATTGGAAAGCCTTTTTGTAGTGTGCATTTATCTGGCAAAAAAGAACTAGAACTGTCTGTGTTTCTTTAAAAGTTTTTGAAGTATTATTGAAGAAGTGGAAGCAGTAGTCCTATCTCGTATGATACACGGTTTGAGGATAAATCACCGAAATCCATTTCATTACCGTACGTTGCGTGATGTGCAGCGTGACTGCTGTATCTGTCACTTACTTTATTAGCAGATGATGGGTTGTCTTGAACTATGCTCCTAACTGTGACAAAAGCTGTTGCGCTGACGTAATTTGCTCAGAAACTTGGTCACGTTATTCCGTCCGATCTTTGATTACAGTGACTTTTATCTTTGCTAATTCGCAGATTACCGATTCGCCAGATGTGCTACGCTCGGACACAGTGGCTGTGTCCGTTTCACTTACCACATACTCTAATTCTGAATGTAATTTATCGCCGGCCAGAGTGGCCGTGCGGTTCTAGGCGCTACAGTCTGGAACCGCGAGACCGCTACGGTCGCAGGTTCGAATCCTGCCTCGGGCATGGATGTGTGTGATGTCCTTAGGTTAGTTAGGTTTAAGTAGTTCTAAGTTCTAGGGGACTGATGACCTCAGAAGTTGAGTCCCATAGTGCTCAGAGCCATTTGAACCATTTTGTAATTTATCATTAATTTCTACATTTTTGTGCAAAAGCCATTCTGAGAAGTCATCAACAATGTGTATGCACTGATCATTAAATTGCTCTTGGGTGAAAGGTTGAATGCTATTTGTTTTATGTGATTAGCAAGAAGTGTAAGTGGAATTACTTTAATTACGGAAGCAGCAGTAACGTATTCAGTAATTAATGGTTGTTGGTCTGTTAATGATGCGTGATCATGAAAGAAATGTATTTCAGCGTCACTATTTGCGTCGTACATCAATGTTTATTTTAGAAATAAGCATTGAAATGAATTTTGAAAAAAATTACAGGATCTTTTATTGACCAAGCAATATAAAATTAATGGGGCAGCAAAGGGGCTGATCGATAGCATCACCGTATTAGTAACATCCAAGTTCATTACGCGCTGGATATCGTGAAGCTGTGAAAACATGTAAAACAATGTCAGGACAGGAAATAACAGTAATATCAAACAAAAATAACTAACCTTTGAATCGTATGTAATTAAACTAAACTTTACAACAACATCCCCTTCTGCTTTCCGTGTAGACAAATGGTTCTAATGGGTCTAAGAACTATGGGACTTAACGTTGGAGATCATCAGTTCCCTAGAACTTAGAACTACTTAAACCTAACTAACGTAAGGCCATCACACACATCCATGCCCGAGGCAGGATTCGGACCTGCGACCGTAGCAACAGCGCGGTTCCGGACTGAAGCGCCTAGAACCGCTCTGCCACAGCGGTCGGCACCGTGTAGACAGAAAAGGTTCCAAGAAATAAGTGACTGATACAAAAGGAATTTTTTTAAAAACAAAAATATAACGAACACGTTACACAGAGATTATAATTTTTATATCATCTCAGGTATTACGATACTGTAAAGTCTTTTTCATAATGTTCTAGTACAAATCTTAATGACACGCTTTGTGCTGCATTTACAAACTGAAAAGCATTAGCACAAAAACTAGATCTTAGCTGATTTGTGAGTTACGTCGTGTTTTGTCATGGATGTAGTAGCATTTGACTGCAGCAGTTCCAATATCGGGATGAAAAGCTATCGGTTAACTTGCTGCATCAAATTCGGATAAAGTCCCAAACTTTTGATGACTTCCTCTATCATTATTGTCAAAGGAGATGGAAAATTTTTCTTTTTTTTCTTTTGCTGTTATTTCACTCTCCTCACCCCATATGGACGGTCGGTGGGCTATCAGCAATACAATATTCACCTCTTCACCAAGAACATTATTAAAAACATAACAAAGAAGAAGAAATATTACTAAAGAAGAAACGTTACACAGGGTTTTAAAGACAGTGGGTAGGATGAATTTTGATGGTATCTACGCAAAAAATTATGATCGATTTTCTTTTTAAATGAAAAATTTGAGGACGAACAGCTGAAAAACGAAAATACGTGCATTTCAAAAACTCAGCACAGAAGGGTGAAATTCTTCAGAGAAAAAGAACTATACCTTCAATCAAAATTTGAAGGACCTGCAGAGGGAGGGAAGGATTGCGGGAGGACAAAATATCTCCCATGGAGGTCGAGCAGAGGTTGGCATAAATGATAGAGGTGTGTCAGGTAGGGAACTATGGAGATGAAGGTAAGTTTTTCGGCAAATAGTGTGATTACAGATGTGGGAAAGGCGGAGGATGAGGAGCAGTTTCGTAGTTGGGAAGAGGTATTAAGAGGAAAGAGATGGGCATGGATGGAGGGGGGAAGGGTAGAGGAGACTTGATGTAGAGTGGGATAGGTGATAGGGGGTTAAAGGTGATAGGGGTACTAATAATGGGGCGGATCTTAGTGTAAGGGAGAGGTAATTGGTTGATATTTCTTTTGCAGAGTATGTGAAGGGTGTGTACGTGTGTACGACGTGTGTGTGTGTGTGTGTGTGTGTGTGTGTGTGTGTGTGTGTGTGTGTGTGTGTGTGTGTGTTATGTGTGTTGGTGGGATGTGTCTTAAGAGACATGGCCTTGTATGGGAATTGAAAAGTTGAAGGGAAACAATAGGATTATTGAAGTCGAGTTTTCACATGATGTAGGACGTTCAGAGGTTTTCAAAGTGAGTCAGGGTAGGTGGCAATTGGATGAGTTGTTAAAGGATCCTTGTGGAGGAAGATAAACAGATCCAGAAAGCGAGGCAGAGTGCTAGGCATTTCAGGATCTTGCGGGCTTACAGTACTTTGGTAGAGTAGCTATCCTTGAAACACTTGCATAGTGGAGGATGTGTCAGATCAAGCTTTTGTAAATATGGACGACAGTGGAGGCCAGTTAGCGAAGTTCGGCCACTTAGAAGTTTTAGTAGTTTTAGTCAATTATGGACATCCAATTGGACAGTTAGTAGCTCAGGTTACCACATTATTTGCTGGTTAACGGCTAGCCCATGATAATTTAAGGTATCATTGGATAGGACAGTTGTGAAGGGTAAGGTGGAAGTCATGGAAATGGAAGGTGTGGATGGTGTATCAAATAAATTTTGCCTAAGTTTTGAAAGGATTGATCTTGAGGTGTCATTGTTTACATCAGGGGGGAAAGTGGTTGATGAGGATTTGAAAGGATGGTTGGGAATTCTGGAGTGTAGGGTAGGTGGTGAAGAAAGAAGAGTCATCAGGATGCTGAAGGAGGTGATTTGGTGGAGGTGGTTTGAGCATATCAGCAGTGTAGAGGAGGTAAAAGAGAGGAGACAGAGCCTTTGGGCATACCTGCAGTGGGATGTGAGATTGAATAAGATGGATGTAATTAATTGGAAGAGCATCAAGTGTGGAGTCTGAAAAAGAGACAGGAATGCCATACCCTTGTAAACTTCCTCTAAGTCGAACGAGACCAAAATAATATATTTACAGGCATTGAGCTAGTGGTGTAGGAGACAAGTGAGGTGCAAGAGCAGGTCATCAGAGGACAAGATGGTACAGAAGCCACGCTGGTCAATGAGAAAGATATGGTGCTGGTTCAGATGTTGTTGGATGTGTCAGGAGACGATGGATTTGAAGACCTGACTAACTGCTAATGTGAGATAGATGGGACAGCAGGAGGAGGTATCAGTAAGGCGCTTGTGTGGTTTATAGGAAAGTAGGATTTTGGGTGTTTACCACAGTTCAGGATAGTAACCTGTGGAGAGGATAGTGGTATAAAGTGCTGCGAGGGTGACTAGAAAGGGGAGTGGGCGTTCATTGTGATTTAGATAGGTAATGCAGTCGTGACCGGAGGATGTTTTGTCGGGCTCTGATGACTTCGATGTTAATCCCCCTCCAAATGCACTCACACACACACAGACACTGCTTTTCTGTGAAGTACTTGTTTTATGTGGTGTGCTGTGATTGAAGTTTCCACGTACTGAAAACTGGGAACCAGGTGTGGGACAGTTGTATTTGTGCATTCATGGATGGCAGGGAAAAGGGTGTAATCAAAGTGAGAGCTGTTAGGGGTAGAGAAGCCGTCAGAGAGATAGGATGCAAAGTGGTCACCTTTGTTCAGGTTGTTAGGTGAGAGAGTTGTTGTGGAGGAGAGGGGAGTTGGGGATGGAAAGACTGCCAGTGAGTCTGTCGAATGCTTTTCAGTACCTGGAAGAAATAAAAGGGCGTGTAGCACTGCTCAGGTGTATGTCAGGCTCGCTTTTTAGCAGTGAGTAAACTGCTAATGTGTCTCTGTATTTGCTGTTGGTGTGTAAGTGTATTCCAGTTGCAAGTCTTTAAGAAGAAGTGGTATAAGTGGCTGGATACTGGATTCTTCTCCAAGGAGTAGGGCTTGTGTGAGCAGAGTGCAACAGTTAGAATATATGGCCTGGATAGGGATGTGGGCAATCGTAGTGTCTGATAAGGTCTGCTGCAGGAAATCTGTAGTATGGGGGATATCATCAGGTTGGTCGAAGGTTAGGGGGTGGCTTCCAATCTGGGTATCTATGGATTCCTGGTAGGCTATCCAGCTGGTGCTGGGGTAGTCTTGGATAACTTTTGGGCAGAGATTTGGATAGTGTGCATTGGAATGAGATAGTGTGTAGGAATGGTGAGGAGAATAGGTAAGTGGTCACTTCAGTAAGATTGAGGACTTCTGCAGTGATCTGTCCAAAGAGGTTCAGATATGCTAGGATGACATCTGGAGTGGTGTTGCTTTCAGGACAACTTCATCTCTGAGGGAATCTATAAACTGACACCACCATTGGAGGTCTGTAGGGGATCTACAGATGGATGTTAATAATATAGGTGGAAAAGGTACAGTCGATGTCGGTGAGGAAAGTATAGAGGACAGGATGTAGACAGTAGCAGAGGTAACAGTTCAGGGTTTGAAGAAGAAGTTTGGTGGGATTACTAGGTAAGGGTTGTGGCCGGATGGGGAAGTTAATATGTTGCCATACTGCAACTCCACCTCTGTGAAGGGAAAGGGATTATGTATACAGTGTAAGGTATAGGGAGAGGTTCAGATAGTATGATAGGCGCTACGGTCGTAGGTTCGAATCCTGCCTCGGGCATGGATGTTTGTGATGTCCTTAGGTTAGTTAGGTTTAACTAGTTCTAAGTTCTAGGGGACTAATGACCTCAGCAGTTGAGTCCCATAGTGCTCAGAGCCATTTGAACCATAGTATGATAGGGTTATAGGAACGTTTCACAAAGGATGAAGGTATCGAAATAGTATCGGGACGGGGTTTGCATTAAAAGGAGCTTGCTGGTGGGTAGGGAACGGATTTGTGGCATGGGAAGCATAATTCCTCTCGTCCTTGAGGAGCACTTAGGATAAGGGAGTGGAGAGGTTTAAACGAGTGTGTTGAGACGGGTGAAAATGATTTGGACTTTGCTTCGGTAGTGGGTGGTTTGGGCATTGAGGTGGAAAATGGAGTGGGAGGCCAGAGAAATATGCTGTAGGTTATGCAGTCATTGGAAGGGGTGGTTATTTTGAAGGACGATGGTAAGCTTCTGAAGAATCTCATGATAACTTCAGCAGTGGCAGGTGGGTGGAAAGAGTCACTGAAATTGATAGGACGATCAGTAGAGTGAACTGGCAAAGTCAACTCAGATCTAATGGGTGGATTTTTTTGGCTTTCCGCTTGGCAGAGTAGGTTGGGTTGGTACCATTGCAGGTGTTGCAAGTGGGAGGGGCTATGAGATTTGTTTTTGTTAGCGTGAGGCTAGATCAATATCAGCAGCAGCAGAAAATAGTATAACGGGAGTAGGATTCGTTATGAATAGGAAGGTAGGGCAGAAATGGTGCTAGTGTGAAGAGTTCAGTGAAAGGTTTGTTCTTAACAGAAGCGACAGCAAACCAAGGATGACAATAGTTCAGGTATACATGCCGACATCGCAAACTGAAGATGAAGTTATAGACAAAGTATGTGAGGATACTATAAGGGTAATACAGTAAATACAAGGAGATGAAAATCTATTAGTCATTTGGACTGGTATGAAGTTGTAGGGGAAAGAGTAGATGGAAACGCTAAAAGAGAATATGGACCTGGGACAGGGAATAAGAGAACTGAAAGTCTAATTGAGTTCTTATATAAATTTCAGCCAGTAACAGCGAATACTCTGTTCAAGAATCAAAAGAGGAGGAGGTACACTTGGAAAAGGCAATGTGATACGGAAAGATTTTAGTGAGACTACATCGTGGTCAGACAGAGATTCCGAAATCAGATACTGCGTTCTAAGTCGTACCTAGGAACAGATATATTCTCAGATCAAAATGCACTGACGATGAAGAGTAGTCTGAAGTTTAAGAGATTACTCAGGAAGGGTCAGTACCCAAAGAAGTGGTACGCAGAAGTAATAAGGAATGACGAGACATGCTTGAAGTTTTCTAAAGCTACAGATACAGCAATAAGGAATAGCTCAGTAGGCAGTACAGCTGAAGACGACGGGTCATCTCTAAAAAGGGCCATCACAGAAGTTGAAAGAAAAATTTAGGTACAAAGAAGGTAACTGCGGAGAAACTATGGGTAACAGACGAAATATTTCAGTTGATCGATGACAGAAGAAAGTACAAAAATGTTCTGGGAAATTCAGAAATACAGAAGTACAAGTCTCTGAGGAATGAAATAAACAAAAAAGGCATGGAAGCGAAGACGATATGGCTGCATGAAAAATGTGAAGACATGGAAAAAGAAATGACTGTTGAAAGGACTTACCATATAGGAAAATCAAATCAACCTTCGGTGAAATTAAAAGCAAGGGTAATAGCATTAATAGTGCAACAGAAATTCCACTGTCAAATGCTGATGGGAGAGCGGATAGGTGGAAAGACGACATTGAAGGCCTCTGTGAAGGACAAGATTTGTCTGATGTGTTAGAAAAAGAAACAGAGTCGTTTTGGAAGAGATAGGGGGGCCAGTATTAGAACCAGAATTTAAGAGAGCTTCGGAGGACTTAAGAGCAAATAAGGCACGAGGGATAGAGAAGATTACATCAGAATTTCTTTAATCATTGGGGAGAGTGACAGCATAACGACTATTCACGTTGGTATGTAGAATGTATTAGTCTGGTAACATACCATCTGACTTTCGAAAAAAATGAAGAAGGATTACATGATCTGCTGAATGGAATGGTCTAATGAGTACAGAATATCGACTGAGAGTTAATCGAAGAAAGACGAAAGTAATGAGAAGTAGGAGGAATGAGAACAGCGAAAAACTTAACATCAGGATTGATGGTCACAATGTACATGAAGTTAAGGAACTCTGCTACCTAGGCAGCTTAATAACCAATGACTGACGGGGCAAGGAGGACATCAAAAGCAGATTAGCACTGGAGAAACGGGCGTTCCTGGCCAAGAGAAGTCTACTAGTATCAAACATAGGCCTTAATTTGAGAAAGAAATTTTTTTAAATGAACGTTTGGAGCACAGAATTGTAATGTAGTGAAACATGGATTGCGGGAAAACCGGGACAGACAGGATCGAAGCATTTGAGATATGGTGCTACAGACGAATGTTGAAAATTGGGTGGCCTATAAGTTAAGGAATGAGGAGGCTCGTGGAGAATCGGACAGGAAATGAATATGTGGAAATACACTCCTGGAAATGGAAAAAAGAACACATTGACACCGGTGTGTCAGACCCACCATACTTGCTCCGGACACTGCGAGAGGGCTGTACAAGCAATGATCACACGCACGGCACAGCGGACACACCAGGACCCGCGGTGTTGGCCGTCGAATGGCGCTAGCTGCGCAGCATTTGTGCACCGCGCCGTCAGTGTCAGCCAGTTTGCCGTGGCATACGGAGCTCCATCGCAGTCTTTAACACTGGTAGCATGCCGCAACAGCGTGAACGTGAACCGTATGTGCAGTTGACGGACTTTGAGCGAGGGCGTATAGTGGGCATGCGGGAGGCCGGGTGGACGTACCACCGAATTGCTCAACACGTGGCGCGTGAGGTCTCCACAGTACATTGATGTTGTCGCCAGTGGTCGGCGGAAGGTGCACGTGCCCGTCGACCTGGGACCGGACCGCAGCGACGCACGGATGCACGCCAAGACCGTAGGATCCTACGCAGTGCCGTAGGGGACCGCACCGCCACTTCCCAGCAAATTAGGGACACTGTTGCTCCTGGGGTATCGGCGAGGACCATTCGCAACCGTCTCCATGAAGCTGGGCTACGGTCCCGCACACCGTTAGGCCGTCTTCCGCTCACGCCCCAACATCGTGCTGCCCGCCTCCAGTGGTGTCGCGACAGGCGTGAATGGAGGGACGAATGGAGACGTGTCGTCTTCAGCGATGAGAGTCGCTTCTGCCTTGGTGCCAATGATGGTCGTATGCGTGTTTGGCGCCGTGCAGGTGAGCGCCACAATCAGGACTGCATACGACCGAGGCACACAGGGCCAACACCCGGCATCATGGTGTGGGGAGCGATCTCCTACACTGGCCGTACACCACTGGTGATCGTCGAGGGGACACTGAATAGTGCACGGTACATCCAAACCGTCATCGAACCCATCGTTCTACCATTCCTAGACCGGCAAGGGAACTTGTTGTTCCAACAGGACAATGCACGTCCGCATGTATCCCGTGCCACCCAACGTGCTCTAGAAGGTGTAAGTCAACTACCCTGGCCAGCAAGATCTCCGGATCTGTCCCCCATTGAGCATGTTTGGGACTGGATGAAGCGTCGTCTCACGCGGTCTGCACGTCCAGCACGAACGCTGGTCCAACTGAGGCGCCAGGTGGAAATAGCATGGCAAGCCGTTCCACAGGACTACATCCAGCATCTCTACGATCGTCTCCATGGGAGTAGCAGCCTGCATTGCTGCGAAAGGTGGATATACACTGTACTAGTGCCGACATTGTGCATGCTCTGTTGCCTGTGTCTATGTGCCTGTGGTTCTGTCAGTGTGATCATGTGATGTATCTGACCCCAGGAATGTGTCAATAAAGTTTCCCCTTCCTGGGACAATGAATTCACGGTGTTCTTATTTCAATTTCCAGGAGTGTACTTACAAGGAGAAGGGACAGGATGATAGGATCTGTTAAGACATCAAGGAATGACTTCCATGATATTAGAGGGAGCTGTAGAGAGTAAAAGCTGTAGAGGAAGGCAGAGATTGGAGTACATCCAGCAAATAATTGAGGGCGTAGGTTGCAAGTGCTACTCTGAGATGAAGAGGTTAAGAGGTTAACACAGGGGAGGAATTCGTTGCGGGCCGCATTAATGCAGTCAGAAGACTGATGATTCAAAAAAACAAAAAAAGAGAGAGACAAGAAATGGAGACTGCAGGAGGGATTTGGAGTGCTCAATACCCAGGCGTGTCTTCAGAGTCTGTCCATACATGAGGAGGTAGTCGATGGTGGGGGCAGACTCTGTGAAGATTCGCATAAGGAAGATAGGACCTGCATTGTAGATACAGCCTGCTGTGCTTATTGCTATGGCAGTAATAGAATTCAGTTTGGAGACACTCTCATCTACCGTGATCTCAGGGCTAACCTTCGTTATCGTGGCAGTGACAGTGAGGGGGCAGCGAAGACGATGAGGTTGTTTGATCAGGGCCAGTGTTGAACGGAGTGCGAGTGACATGAGGATCAAATTTAATGTCTTTGATTTTGAGGAGGTGGTCTGATTGGAAACTGGTACTATTGAATTTGATTAGGACTGAATCTTTGAGGGGGATGGGATATGATTTTGGTGACAGGAATGTGAGGGATTTACTTAGGATTTCGACAGTGAGGTATTTGGTACTTATGTATTTGGGGGCCAAGTGGGGTAGAATGAAGGTGTGAACAAATGGGGCAGGAAAAGGTGAGGTGGGTGTGGTGCCATGTGTCCGGTCGGAGTCGGATTTTTTTGGCGTTGTTTTGGTTACTGTGCTGGCTTGAGAAGGTTTGGCTGCCTGTTGACCATATTTTGGTTTCTGGCATTGCAGCAGTAGCTTGGTGAGTTGTTTTAGCTGGAGTTACAGGTGAAGTAATCGGTGTGGGATATCAAATGCCCCACCCGAGACTCATCTCTCCCATGATCTGAAGAGGTCCAGAGACTTAGACTGTCTTCCTTTTTCACAGAAGCAGGTCATTTTGGTTTTATGGAACTTCAGATCTGTCAACATAAGACAGACAATGCATTAAAGCAGATTACTGTTCTAGGCTTTAACACGATCAGTCCCGTTGACACATATTCACACCTACGTTGCTATATATATTGCTGTGGGTGAGTAGTGTTTGGCTCCACTCAGTGCAACCCATTCTATAAGTGACAACAATTCCTGAATGAAAGAGAATTATCCATTTATCCAGTAACAGTATTAATGATGAGAGAACTGCAGTAACTTCTGGTCATTTATCAGTTAACCAATAAGTGGCCAAAACACAACGACACGGCATTAAAATACACTGTCAACGATAGACAGCAACAGTTTTCCAAATTTACCAATCAGATCCCTTTCTCACCGTCACTATAAAGGTCACTGATAACATGACAGAAATTACACACTTTTCAGCCATTTTTATAGGACTGTATTGTACATAAAAGCTCACTTGAAACTGCAAACAAGCACTCATTTAATGAATTGAATATAACTCCACTACATAAACATGAACTCAGTGTAATTACTTTGTCTGCTTACATAAGAGAAATATACAGGAAGTGCTGAGAGGTATAAGTGAATGAGAAAATTGTGTGAAGTTGTTTTCGGTGGAATTCTTGTCGTGGATTATCAATCTTGATTGATAATCAGTTGCAAGGGCCAGTTTTCAGTAGAGCGGTCAGTGATGCGTGGTTTGCCGCGAAATTATTGCCAGCGCTTGATATATTCAACAATATTAACGACCTTTCTTTCCCGAATGACATTCATTCAAAGAAATGTCACTGGCCAAACCTGTCTTCGCTCCATGCTCCTGATGTTAGGAATTCTATGTTTAGAGTAATTCTGCGATCGGTATCATCCAAGGGAATACATCAGATATTTCTGGAGAATAAACGTAAGAGTGAAATATGAGAATTAATATAAGAGTTGACACAAGAGTGAAATATATTATGAAATTTTGATAAGATTTTAACACCTGAGAATACCAAACACACAAATATCATGTACTAAATGTATGACATTGTTTGTGAAACCCAGTCATAATTTTACTATTAAGCTCATCAATTGATAAGAATATACGTGTAGATAAACTAAAAAAATAAAAACAATAATTGGCTTTCGAAGACAGGGCGCAAAGGTGAAAGCCCGCGACGCTGAAATTATAGCGCGTTAAAGGTCATCTACGGTACATCGAAAACTCTGACCTCTGTTTTCTCGGAAAAGGTTGAGCATCTACCGATAAGCGGAGACACGTGTTCGGTTATTTTGACTCGTCCTCTACTGAGCGAAGTTTCTGGGAAATTAGGTTGTGATATTTGCCGTGTTCTTCTCACAAGAATTACTTTCCCTATAGGAGTGTAGAACTGTGTCAGAGATTTACACAGATTCTGTCCACATTTGTTTCTCGCGTTAGTATTTATGAGTAATTCGTATTTGAATTCCATGTAGTATTAACGTACTTTGTGGAGAATAAACACACCCATGGCATGTCTGGCCCTTTGTCGCCAGTGGTTCGTAAGGCGAAACACCTTGTGATGTAGTGGGGCAGGAAGAGTGACGAATCACCTACTCACTCTTCAATTTGCAGACCAACAAAAGAGGGAAATGCATGACCAAAATCCAGCGACCTGCCTTCTCCTGCGCTTCTACATTCCACCCCCACCCCTTCCACCGTGTTACACTGTCGGAACACAGTTTATCCCATAACATGGTTCTATTCTACGTAGATGTAGTACACGCATTTAATATTCGTTCTTAACTTATTTCATTTAACAGCATACCATCATTTTATATCATTAGAATATTGTTTTCAACTATATGTGATTCTTCCATTCTATCCAATGCAGAAAATATTAGTCCTAGAGAAAAAATGAACAGTTTTTGCAGGAAATGTAATTTAGTTTAATTTTGTACGGGAAAAATTTTCGCTAAAGGCTGTGGTTTTCGGGTTATCCAAGAGAAACGTAAAGTGACTCTTAACGAAAATTCCACCTCAACGCTCATAATCCACCGTTGGGAATTTTTAGTATGTTGTTCACGACATTCATTCCAACCATTCTAGAAAAATTTAACACTACCCTGATCTTCCTTTGTTGAATGGAATATTTAGGAGGATTCCGTGGTTGGTTGCTCGTGCAATGATGTAATCGTGGAGCTTTGTGATTTGTGGAAAATGCTATGCGGTGTCTCAATGTTTCAACGTCGAGCAATCACAGCTGTCTTTTGAATCATGCATGGCCCAATAGGGAGTCGTAGCGACAAATGCGTTTTCAAAAGCAGAAAACGAAAGTGGAAATTGTTTTACTCTAGTCACCAACTAGAGACACTGTTTCGGTGCTGGATACTGACGAGCAAGCTGGAATGTAATCATTCCGGTCAAACCCCATTCCACATTATGTAAAATCAATAAGATACATTCGACTGGTGGTTCATGAGCTGTACGATCTCGAAGCTGGCACTGGTCAATATGCTACCAGAACGTTGGAAATGCTCACCTACAAAATTAACATCGGCAATTTTCTTGTGTTTTCCGTCATTCCTCAATTGCTTCTGTTTTCTTTGAGATGTGGTCAGCCTGTAGCACTAAATGAAAGGCTTACGGTTTTGGCATATGCATTTCGCTTCTTTTTATTTGTGAAGTAATGTGGCCAGTAATACACGTTTAGTTTATGTATATAAGAGCTACATTATATGATGATTACAGATACATTATTACATTACAGTGTTCACTTCACTCTCTTGCTGTTAGGTGAGAAACAACTTTTTGGGGCTCAAGTTTCATAGGTTAAATTACTATTTAGTTCTGCTTACGGTTTTGTGATTTCATTGATACATATGTGTCGTGCTAGAGTTGTACTTCGTTTGTCTGCGTACACCAGGATGTCCGACTTTCGTTCAATTACGAATACATTTCAACTGATCACTTCACTTTCGCTGTTCAATATGTGTTGGATTTGTGTGTTTACTATAAGTAGTGTTACCAACTGTAGGTATATAGTTTTGCTTCGTCAGGCACAACAGAAACAAAAGATGAACAAAAACCACGCAGCAGTTAAGGAACTTGCTTAACATGAAAAGTTGGTACTACTCAGTAGGGGAAGAGGTGAAATAATTCCTATTTAGGAAGCACACACACATAGAATGGTCGAAGCAAAGGACACGCCAAAAGAAGATTGATACAAGTGAACAAAAGCTTTTCTTAACAAAAGAGCTCTACTGACGTGAGGTACCGACACGGAACTGATGAAGAGGTTGCTGGTAATGTACCTGTGGAGCAGGTAAAGAGAGCGCCCTTTGGGAAACCCTTACCAGGAGAGGGAACAGACTGGTGGGGCGTCTGCTACATCACCCAGCAACAGCAAACTTGTCGCTGGATGGAGCAGCAGAGGGGAAAATAGTATCGGTAGATAATGACTAAATTAGGCGAAACAGTTTAGAGAGGATACTGGACGTAGTAGTTACTTAGATGTGAAAAGATAGAGCAGCACTGGAAAGGATGGAGGATAGCACCAATCCAGTTGAATGACTGACATAAAAAATTACTGTAGTTAATAACGTAACTAGAGCCAAATTTAACAGGTTCGAAAATTATTTCGTTTGATATTATTTTAAAAACAAAATCCCTTCCTTTGCATTGAGCTGCATATGCGTTTAGTGACTAAGGCTTTAGCAACCAGCAGTGGATACAAACCAGAATTGAAATAACAGATCTGGTAACCTGTGTTGTTACTGAGATCAGTGACCTGGAATGCGAAGTCTCAATGCTTACAAGCTTCAACACAACGCAGTACATCTTTTCTGGCCCACATCTGTATACACATCTACAGTCCCCAAGCCATCTCTTAGTAAATGGTGGAGGATACTTCATGTGCGACTTGCGAGTCTTCCCCAGTTTAGGTTTTTTATCTAGTAGTGTCTGATATTTTGCTGTTGAAAGTAATAGGCATCGGACTTCAAGGTTTATGACAACACTGGATGAGAGGCTTACACCCAAGGTACACATTTGGAGGTACATCTACATCTACATCTACATTTATACTCCGCAAGCCACCCAACGGTGTGTGGCGGAGGGCACTTTGCGTGCCACTGTCATTACCTCCCTTTTCTGTTCCAGTCGCGTATGGTTCGCCGGAAGAACGACTGTCTGAAAGCCTCCGTGCGCGCTCGAATCTCTCTAATTTTAAATCCGTGATCTCCTCGGGAGGTATAAGTAGGGGGAAGCAATATATTCGATACCTCATCCAGAAACGCACCCTCTCGAAACCTGGCGAGCAAGGTACACCGCGATGCAGAGCGCCTCTCTTGCAGAGTCTGCCACTTGAGTTTGCTAAACATCTCCGTAACGCTATCACGGTTACCAAACAACTCTGTGACGAAACGTGCCGCTCTTCTTTGGATCTTCTCTATCTCCTCCGTCAACCCGATCTGGTACGGATCCCACACTGATGAGCAATACTCAAGTATAGGTCGAACGAGTGTTTTGTAAGCCATCTCCTTTGTTGATGGACTACATTTTCTAAGGACTCTCCCAATGAATCTCAACCTGGTACCCGCCTTACCAACAATTAATTTTATATGATCATTCCACTTCAAATCGTTCCGCACGCATACTCCCAGATATTTTACAGAAGTAGCTGCTACCAGTGTTTGTTCCGCTATCATATAATCATACAATAAAGGATCCTTCTTTCTATGTATTCGCAATACATTACATTTGTCTATGTTAAGGGTCAGTTGCCACACCCTGCACCAAGCGCCTATCCGCTGCAGATCTTCCTGCATTTCGCTACAATTTTCTAATGCTGCAACTTCTCTGTATACTACAGCATCATCCACGAAAAGCCGCTTGGTACTGAAGTTTATCCAAGAACAATGACATTGAACAGAATTTTAAAACTTAAAGGCTGATTTTCTGTTTGAGAAGTTCTTAGTTCAATAAATAGGGTCCTAGCCAAATTTATTTGCCATTTCATTCGTCTTTCTAAAGGGAACTTTAAAGTTTGAGGACATCTCTGACGTCTCATTATGTATTTATATAATTGGATTTAATGTTAAAATTTCGTGATTTTTATTGTGGAGTCGAGTAAATATTTTGTTGACTCCTTATCTCGACGGTCACCCTCTATTGCGTATTTTTTCATCAAATACGAAATTAATCTCAATCTTTAATTACTCCATTTCCACTCGCGATTGCACTCAGCGAACGGACCCACGACGCGCCCTGCTGACTTCCTCAGACCAGGCCTACTGCCACTCACGCGCTCCAAAGTCAGCAGACGCAAAACCTCACCCTGCTCATGATGTGGGGCGTCCCCCGCGTCATATTCGATGGTAAAGCCTAGAATAAGTAAGTAACGATAGATTCGATGCGATACGTACAGGACCGATATCCGGACCCTTAATCCTTCCTCCCACGGTACGAGGTAGCCAACGTTGACGTGCATGTGGACGGGACATCCGATACGGCGCCCGTCTGCACACGGAACGAGCTGGCTAAAGTAATTTGCGCTCTCAGCCATTGTCGGCTTTATTTGGCTCACGAATCACACAGTTTATTTACGAAAATGCACGCGCATACAATAGCTGCGTTAACTCTGTTAGCGATTCGTGGATGGCTTGAACAGCTAATTGCTGGTAGAGGAACATTACATAGCGCTGTACAATGATCAGAGGTACATATTAGTAGAAGTCAATTGCATTTTCATCCCATTTTCCCTTTTAAATAGAGTATAATGAAGATATAGCGGCTACTGTTCGTTTGCGAGTTCATAATATCCATATTCTCGATGTTGCATTGACTAGCAACACTTTACAATAATGTACTTTATCACACAGGTTTCAAGCTGGAGATTCGGTTCGTAATTTCATTCCAATGGAAGAGATTTATTTAGAGTTGCCCACTGCCATTGAAAAAGATATTTACCGATAAGATACAAACATTAATCCATCCATAAACAGAAAGTATCATAATAGCAAAAACCTCGAGTGCGTAACTTGTTTTTAGTTTCTGACGTAGACTGGCCTCTGGGGCAATATTCCAGTCACTGACTGCAGCAAATATATCACTTACAATAAATAACATCGACTTGTGAGACGATACTACTACTAAATTAATAAGAAAGACCCAGAATGCTTTAGAGATGATTTAGGGAAAACATGCATCTTCACGGTTCTTAGCTCACGACGCTATGAACTGCGTTACAGTTTCAACATAACTGCTGCGTCTACATATATGACATACATTGTTTAAAGATTGCAGCTACAAATATCATTATTTTATATTTAACTTCACCAAAAAGACGTCCAGCTGACATTTTCACTCCTCGCGGCTACTACTGCACGAAGTCCTGATTCATCTGATATCAATAACCCCTTTCCTTTCTCTCCCTTCCTCCTTCAATTGGCATAAAAACGGAACGCTAGACGGCACAGGTTCGAGATCGTCTTACCTTGCCTGCAATATTTGTGCGCTTTCTTGCTTCAGATTTACTGATATGAACCACGTTCTTGAATATTTTTATCTTAGGCAAATAACGAGGGGAGACCTCAGATGCAACGTTGGTGTGCTGTTGCGTAAGTAGCACTCAAAGAACCAAAGAGAAAGGCTCGTTGTTCCTTCTATGTGCCTGTCTTTTGCTGCATAAGGTAAAACTTAGCTTCTTTGTACTTCCAACAGATTGATGATACATCAGTTTCGGTCTATACCAGCAAGCTAGAATCGTTGTCGTCCACTTAACACCTGCCGTCCGCCTAATTCTCATACGCATGGTATTCAAGTAAATAACTAACCTAACGAATTCGCGCAGTGGTTCTATTCTTAGTGTATCTTACAGGAGCTATATCCGAATAAAGTCAGTAAGAATGGCCGAGAATGGAAAAGGTCTATGTTCGAGTGCCGAGTCTGCCGAAGTGCATAAAAACAGCCAACACACTGCTGCTGAGCGATTCGTTGTTTGTCTGCTCTCTCCCGCGAGTGGCGAGGATCAAGAACACCTTTACTTCCCTTGCCTCTTCTCTCACCCATATAGGCGGAAGATAATTTGCCATTTTCCTTCCTTCTTAGGAATCGACTAATAACAGCCTTAATTTCGATAAAGTATGGCGCTCTATCGGCTTTCCTTCACAGTCATCGTGCCGGGGACATTCGGTACTCAGCATTCAGTCTATCTAGCCTTCTTCTTCCGAAACACTCGTCTAGTCACCCAGTTATTTGAGGCATTTCTCTTTTTGTGATGTTATCGAAAGTTATTTGTCGAAAGTTTCGACATGAGTACTTTCATTTAGCCACAGGGTGCAAGTTTCTAGGCTAGCCATGGGGATGGTCTGTAAGCAACACTTTTCTACATCTACCGTAAGTTCTGTCTCAGCCTACTCATGGAATTTTCCGTTTCCTATCGATTTGAGCCTTTGCAGCTGTTAATGTTGGTAACTTCAAAGCTAATGTCCTGAAAGAAAGCTTGCGGGATGGCAGCCGAGCTCGTGGCGAATCGAAGTTTCACTATATAGGTATCACTAGACGCCCCTTCTCCACATATTCCGTCTCCCGTTCTACTTAACAGCTAAAAAACGACACTGTACCGTACAGGCGTTCTACTCTTCTACGTGAAAGCAATAACACTTAAGATGTAATAGTACCAGTTCTGAATGGAAAGATGGTCAGTAGTGCGATTCAAAAGAAAAACCTATCCGCTCACTGACATGTAACGTTCTCGCTAACAGGATCACTGTATAAAGTAGCCTCGATTTTCTATCCTTCTTGGACCCTTTAATTAGTTTTGGCTTGTTTTAATTAACAGTCAGCACTACCCATTAAACTTTTACTTCGATTAATACGTGCGAAGTTTTCGTACGAACCATGACTGTACTCGACACTTTTTCCTTGACTACAAAACCATCCACCAGTGGCTCATTACACAGGAAGCAGCTGTCCCAGTAAAAGAGAACTGTAAAACTGGAGTGCAAAAGAAAGAATGTACTTTTCAACAGTCTTTATAGCTTTTAGCTGTTACCATGACAAATATGAATAATTCAAACGAAACGATTATGGTCTGAATAACTGACAGAACCTAAAGGAACATTCACATTTTTAGTAACTGCATATACATATAGACTTCCCTAGCCTCCATAAAGGGTGGGTAATGTACCATTATTAGGTACACTTTCATTTTGGGTCCGGTAGGTCTTTGTCACATTATATATATTTTATGCGCCATTCGCAGTCTGGCGTACGTTTATGTACGATGTTCGAAATAATTCAGCATTTTCTTGTACCACTGGTTGTCAGCGGACAAACAAGTGACTGAGGTCGAAACCTTCAGCTGACGCAGTAAAAAGCGCTGGTAGTCTACAACAAAAATGCAGCACATGTTTCTGTGATACAAAGTAAGGCAAACTGATAATCCACATATTACTAAGACTTTAAGACAGTACTTAATAAGAGGAAATTACTATTCCAGAATGAAACAATGCTTAACCGCGAAATACTCTCTTATGGTAACTTCCTGTGATCATTGATGTATAGTAAAGGATGAATTACGTAGTAAACGCTTCGTGAAACCTGACTTGGAGCTTAAAATATACTCTTATGTAGTATTCACCATAACTGATACTTAATTTTACGCCAGCGGCTTCTGTAATGTGTTGGTATTTGTTGTTGTTCAGTTACGATTATTAACAGTTATGGGTGTTGTAGAACGTTAGTATCCAAAGTTACATGAGACAATCACTAATAATTGAACGAGAAATACGTTTCATTTTATTAAATGCCTTGCTAGACTGCTTGTTACAACCCCATAGTAGTGTGCAGTGGCTGGCGAGATTAAATCACTTTTCTCATGAATGGTTTGTGGTATCATTTCAATAATTTCTATACCCTGTGAAAGTTACTTAAATTATGTAGGATCTTCGAGCTAAAATTTATCATACGTACTCGAAAAATGGTTCAAATGGCTCTGAGCACTATGGGACTCAACTGCTGTGGTCATCAGTCCCCTAGAACTTAGAACTACTTAAACCTAACTAACCTAAGGACATCACACACATCCATGCCCGAAGCAGGATTCGAACCTGCGACCGTAGCAGTCGCACGGTTCCGGACTGCGCGCCTAGAACCGCGAGACCACCGCGGCCGGCCATACGTACTCGTTTCAGCGATTTGATCATTTCTACAAATTCGAATGCACAGACTGTCATCATACATATACGTTCAAGGCCCTTTCGAGAATATTTTTCCGCAAAAGCGATTTATCATTTGGTGTCCCATTTCGCCTCTTTCCCTTCTACGCTTTCACCCGAGTCTGTTTCCGCTAGTAATTGTGATAAACACAGTAAACAAATCTTGCACTTGTGCGCCTCTGGCACCCCATTCAGCTTGGTGCCCCAAGTAGGAGGCTGTATAGCCTGGGTCTTAAACCAGCCCTGCATATGTTATTTATTTAGTTATTGCGTTATTTTTATTGTGTGTGTATGTCTGTCTAGTGATATGATTTCATGTTTAAATAATTCGAGTTATTTGAATCCTTCTGCTTGAATGCTACATTTCATTGACTGTCTCCTTCTTTGCTGTTTGTTGCTGGATGCGTCGTCCAAGGTCGCGCAGGACTAGCCGAGCGGTCTGCGGCGCTGCAGACATGGACTGTGCGGCTGGTCCCGGCGGAGGTTTGAGTCCTCCCTCGGGCATGGGTGTGTGTGCTTGTCCTTAGGATAATTTCGGTTAAGTAGTGTGTACGCTTAGGGACTGATGACCTTAGCAGTTAAGTCCCTTAAGATTTCACCCACATTTGAACATTTCGTCGTCCAAGTGGAAGGCTAATTATTGGTGGAGTGGTCGCAAGCCTACAGGAACAACATGATATGTTTCCATCTTTTCGTTAAAGTCCGTCGCGTATACAGAAAAAACTGTAAGGCATCGCATTTTTAATAATCGCAGAAAAAAATATTCATTTTCAGTAGTACTGATTGAGAAACATATAGTCGAAATTTGCGAAGGTGGAGTAAGTTTCACTTCCACACACCGAGGGAGGATTTACGAGATTACGCTGAGTTGTGACCAGGCCGAAGTCATAGAATTTCAGCGGTACACCTGATTTTATTATTCAATGAACGTTACATTACTGCGATAGGATTTCATAATACATATAGTCGCGTGTAATTGGTTTTTGGGGAGAGGAAATAATTGAAGAAAGCAAGGATGGGAGGAATGGGGATGAATATCTGTTAGGTAGATGAAGCGGGGGGGGGGGGTTGGAAGGGAGAGGGAGAACGATGATATGGCAGAGCTAGGCAGATGTAGAAAACAGGGATGATGGATCCCCATACTCCGTGACAGAGCGAAGGGGAACGATGTGGGAGACCCGCAACGCTGTACTAGGCAAGGTCCTAGTGGAGGTGGTTTGCCGTTGCCTTCCTCCGTCCGTAATGGAGATGAATGATGATAATGAAGACGACATGACAACACCCAGTCATCTCGAGGCAGGGAAAATTCCTGACGCCGTCGGGAATCGAACCCGGGACTCCATGCTCGGGAAGCGAGAACGCTGCCGCGAGACAACGAGCAGAGGACAGAAAATGAGGAAGAAAGCATCAATAGGGGAAAAACACACACACACACACATAGAGAGAGAGAAAGAGAGAGAGATATAACATCAACGATATATAAATTTTTTTATTACTAGTGGAATATGAACGTGTGGATAATATTCATTTAATTATGTAATTATTTCTTAAAAAGATGATAATTATATGGTGTTATAGCTGCAGCATTTCGGATCCCCGCCAGTGAGTTGACACATGTCGGCAAATAACGCGTCCCCTGATAAATCCCCAGACGAATTAGTCCATGGGTGTGAGGTTGGGAGAACGCGCCTCCCTGAGCACGGGTTATGAACACGGAATCCATCTTCCAAGAAATCCATCTCCCAGGAAACACACCATTCAAAGACGAACCCATATCTGTGGTATAATGGAGAGGTGTACCGTCCTATTGGAAATACACTCCTGGAAATGGAAAAAAGAACACATTGACACCGGTGTGTCAGACCCACCATACTTGCTCCGGACACTGCGAGAGGGCTGTACAAGCAATGATCACACGCACGGCACAGCGGACACACCTGGAACCGCGGTGTTGGCCGTCGAATGGCGCTAGCTGCGCAGCATTTGTGCACCGCCGCCGTCAGTGTCAGCCAGTTTGCCGTGGCATACGGAGCTCCAGCGCAGTCTTTAACACTGGTAGCATGCCACGACAGCGTGGACGTGAACCGCATGTGCAGTTGACGGACTTTGAGCGAGGGCGTATAGTGGGCATGCGGGAGGCCGGGTGGACGTACCGCCGAATTGCTCAACACGTGGGGCGTGAGGTCTCCACAGTACATCGATGTTGTCGCCAGTGGTCGGCGGAAGGTGCACGTGCCCGTCGACCTGGGACCGGACCGCAGCGACGCACGGATGCACGCCAAGACCGTAGGATCCTACGCAGTGCCGTAGGGGACCGCACCGCCACTTCCCAGCAAATTAGGGACACTGTTGCTCCTGGGGTATCGGCGAGGACCATTCGCAACCGTCTCCATGAAGCTGGGCTACGGTCCCGCACACCGTTAGGCCGTCTTCCGCTCACGCCCCAACATCGTGCAGCCCGCCTCCAGTGGTGTCGCAACAGGCGTGAATGGAGGGACGAATGGAGACGTGTCGTCTTCAGCGATGAGAGTCGCTTCTGCCTTGGTGCCAATGATGGTCGTATGCGTGTTTGGCGCCGTGCAGGTGAGCGCCACAATCAGGACTGCATACGACCGAGGCACACAGGGCCAACACCCGGCATCATGGTGTGGGGAGCGATCTCCTACACTGGCCGTACACCACTGGTGATCGTCGAGGGGACACTGAATAGTGCACGGTACATCCAAACCGTCATCGAACCCATCGTTCTACCATTCCTAGACCGGCAAGGGAACTTGCTGTTCCAACAGGACAATGCACGTCCGCATGTATCCCGTGCCACCCAACGTGCTCTAGAAGGTGTAAGTCAACTACCCTGGCCAGCAAGATCTCCGGATCTGTCCCCCATTGAGCATGTTTGGGACTGGATGAAGCGTCGTCTCAAGCGGTCTGCACGTCCAGCACGAACGCTGGTCCAACTGAGGCGCCAGGTGGAAATGGCATGGCAAGCCGTTCCACAGGACTACATCCAGCATCTCTACGATCGTCTCCATGGGAGAATAGCAGCCTGCATTGCTGCGAAAGGTGGATATACACTGTACTAGTGCCGACATTGTGCATGCTCTGTTGCCTGTGTCTATGTGCCTGTGGTTCTGTCAGTGTGATCATGTGATGTACCTGACCCCAGGAACGTGTCAATAAAGTTTCCCCTTCTTGGGACAATGAATTCACGGTGTTCTTATTTCAATTTCCAGGAGTGTAAATATTACGCACACGTTCCTCGTGCACAAACTGCGGTAGAAGAAATTAGTGCAACAGATCCACACATATTGCCCCATCGATGAAGCTTTCATCGAAGAAGAACCGGGCGTAGATTTTGTCAGTTGATATTCCCATCCAAAAATCTTTTTTTTCTGGGGGGGGGGGGGAGAGACACGCTGGAATTCCAAGTGCTCCACTTGTGGTGCGTCATCCTAGATGATGAAGTTTTGTCGATTAACATTTCCACAAGTGGGGAAGGTACTCTTATCACTGAATAGGATCTGAGTGAGGATTTTGTGATATGCATTTGCTACAAGCAAATCCTACCACATGTTCTTACGTTCTGCTAAATCCTCGTCATACAATTGGAGGAAAACCTGCAGGTTGTATGGCGTTTTTTTTGTCAGTGTGTGGCCCAACACTTTATGTACCATCGAGCGTGGAATTTCCAGTTCGACCGACAATCGCCTCACCGATTTTGAACTGAGTTCAATAGATATTCAAATGTATTCAGTTATGTCAGTAAAGGTTGATGGATGGCCTTGTTCTGAAGCATTCTTAACCGCACCTGGTACTTAAACTCGTTCTTTACCTATTGAATCGCATTATGAACAGGTCCAGGTTTATTGAAGCGGCGACCAAATCTTGTCCGAATTTCACCATATGATAACTTCTGCTACCGCCAAATAACAATGGCTTCCTGTCCAGCTCAGTTAACATCACGGTTGTTCGGGTACCTGTAACAACAGAACACATGTTTAGCGATGCCTTGAAGCCAATCCATCGTTTCCAACGATAGCTGTAACTTCTACATCTACAATGCACCTGGCATATACATATTACCCCTACTATACCGTTTTCTGCAAAATCAATACTTAATTTCTGGAAACCCTGTATTGAAGCTGTACAACCAGCACAAAGGAAGAGAACACGCTGACTGTAAAGCCATGGACCATGTTCCAGCCATTTCCAAGCCCAAAGCCGCTCCAGCTTGTCCTCAACTTACCCTATGTTCACGATTTATATTAAGGTACCACACAACCCAGTATATGCTGCTTTATCTTCGTCTGCGAGAATGAAGTCAATCGCAGCAGAACAGTGCAAATGGACGTCATATTTTTGAGAAGAATGTCCGCATCACTGCATAATTATGTGATGCGTTCCACATGTATTTGAAAATTTCCCATCTCCTTATCCCTGGACATTATCTATTCTTCATTTAAAAACAAAGATATGAAGTTTGCTACGCCCATCCACACCTGAACCTTACCTTTCACTGAATCGGTATCTGCCCACGATTTTCCTGAGCGAGTACCAACTGCCATTTTCGGACTAACGTATGACAGGGTTCATTCTGAAAACTGAAGGAGGATTAAACTGTGAAGATCAAATTCTTCCACTCACTCATGTTTTAGTCTCAATGTAGCTGTCTTAAGAAAAACACTTGGGTTAGGGGGACCACACTCCTAAATATCTGCCACAAAAATCATTGCTCACGCAGTTTTATTACGAACCTGACACTCCTGAGGCAGGTGAATAATGTGCACACACTTACCTTGTACACTCAGTTTCTTTGCGGGGCTGAGACCAGATATCGACTTTCTTCTGCAGTTATTTCTCTTCGAGGCCGTTTACTAGCTTACAACGTACCAGAAACGTCACCAGCGGCTTGAAATGACCTAGTGTGGAATGTTAAAATATGGCCCTTCTATGGTGTGTCTGAACTACTCGTAGGTGTCTGGGGTTTCAGTCCTGAGAAATTGAGACCAGCTGGGCTGTTTTTGCCATTACGTTGTAAACTTCACCAAGCGACTACGTTCCGTTAACAGCGAAAGTGCAAACACATTATGGATATAATGGCACGGTTTTGATTATCTTTCAACCACGAACCTACTCGCGGCAAGGACAGATTTTAGATCTTGATGGTCATTTTCAATGAGTGTTCGCCTCATGTCTTTCAGTTTCCGTCTTCCTCAATTACCATTAACTTCTGGACGCTGGCGTAAATTCTATGGATACTGACAGAAAGTTCAGAGCCCAGTGTGAACGGTGAACATGTTAGGATGATCTTCAGCAGACCAAGGCGCCAACTCATCCTTACGTCTTCGACTTAATAGAGAAAGATATACGTAGAGAACGTACGGAGTCTGCCTTTGAGTTCTGCTGTTGCGCCGACGGCCTGAGCACGTGCTTGCCGCCCCACTCCTGGTGCAGTGGGCTGTTCCTTTTGGTCGACCTTCAGGGGGAAAGCTGCGTCACCGTAGCCAGCCGCATGACGCAACGCGACTGCATTCTCATAACAGGTTCCTGGTCAGTTAGCGCTCCTATTCCAAGAAGTAATGTTTACTCAGCAACTTCCGCTGCAAGAAGTTCCTACTCATCGCGACGGAATGTTTAGAACGTTTTCACGTGTCATGCTGGAATATTGTTTCTGTCCACAGATGCAGTAGACTTTAGACGTGGCGTCTTCGTCACCTTCGTACAAGGAGCAACACAGAAAACACTTAGGGCGAGGTATAGATTTTATGTTACTTATCGTAATCATGGCAACGAGTTGTAGTGTGTTGCTACGGAAGTAATACCAATAACGATCTGGAAATAAATTTAAAAGTACCTGGGGGCGGTAGGGAACGTGGGATTTGTGAGTCGAGCTCTCTGGTGATTTCACAGGACGTAATTCAGGTCACCATTTATTGATAAACACAAAATCATCATATTACAGATCATGGCAAGAGAAATTTGACAATCGTCGATAATAATACTGTTTAATAGCCGTCTACAACTCCTCCCTTCTCCAAAAGGAAAACAAAGCTTTCTCCTTGCGAATCATTAACGACATTTATAAGTTAGTTCTCAATTTCTTTTAAAACCATTCTTCGACACACAACTCTGAAAATGCTCATAACAAACATATCCCAACTGACTTCACAGTTACTGAACTCATTACGTATCCTTAGAATTACTGGCGCACTACTTAAACACAGTTCAATGATGGCAATCATACATCAATAGCTGTCACATCTATTCCACCATATTTTATAAAATTTCGGAGGAGTAGATATTTTAAAGCAAAACTAACTTTCAATTGAACATTAGATTCCCTTACATAACTTAAAAGGACGAACAGCTACCTCATGTAATCAATAAAAAAAGTCGCACTTAATGTTGATTTTAAACAGCAGACGAAGTAGGAAGAATGATGGCATCCAAAACAAGTCCACTCACTTATAATACAGAAAAATACACTAACATATATACTTTAACAAAGCATGAGCTCATGCTAGTAGGCATTAAACTGACTCAATCCATGGTACAACGACGGATGAAGAGGTATAAGTAAAAACGTCATTGCCATAATACACCAAAATGACAGCTTAAAACAAAGTCGCTGACACACCGATCAATCGCAATGTCCTAATGCACAACAACGACAGCTTAGAAAGAAGTCACTCATACATCAGTCAACCACAATGTCTCCCAAACAACGTCACTCAAACACTAATGAGTGACAATGTTTGCTAAACAACGTCACTGAGACGCTGATGAACGACTCTTTATTTACATCTCACACTGCGGTACCAACCACAGCAGTAAAAAGGAGAATGGACCAAATAGTCTCCATCGGTAATGCAAACAGGCCAACGATCAGTGGCGTGGTAGCTTTTTGTCCTATTGACAGCCCAGCTGAGAATCACACTAGCATAGTCCTGTCACTTCCACATCTGGCCATATCGGTACATGAGAGGCATAGCATCAGTGGCGTGTTGGCTGTTTATCCTCTTGACAGCACATCTGAGAAGCATACTAGCATAATGTAGTATCCTGCCCAATATAGGGTGCCTAGGAAGCTGTTTTCTCGGATCGCTATATAATTTTTTTTTTCTATTGTAATTTCATTCCTCATACGAGGTGGGCCGGCAGTGGCCTACATATGTACAACGTAAGATACAATAAGACAAAGTACAGAAAAAAAGACTTGGTAAAATATGAAAATAAACATAACATGATAGATCTGAAGCCGTTCGACCGAAGGCACTGTGTACATAAAGGAGGTCAACAGTTAAAACAAACTTAGACATCCAATTAGATACATGAACGTAGAAGGACACCCATGAAAGAAACACTGATGCACAAAACCACTGTGGTGATGATCAGACACCAACACACTGATGAAGGGCAGGAGAGGGGGGGGGGGTTGCCACTGGTTGTAGGGGAAAGGGGGAAAGAGGGGGGAAGGACCCAGTAGGAGAAAGAAGGAGGGAGGAAGAGGAGATGGTAGGGGTTGGAAGCCTGGGGAGTGGGAGGGGAGGAAGAGGGAGACAAGGGAGAGAGGAGGGGGGAGAGAGGAATGTGAGGAGGAACAGAGGGAGCCCAGGAGGAAGAGGGGGAAGAGGGAGGGGGTTAGATCTGGTAGGGTGGGATAGATGGAGGGAACAAGGACATCATCAGGGAGGGAGAGTTGGTGGAAGTCAACTTGGGCAAGGGTATGGAGAGTGTGAAGATGGAGAGCAGGTGGGATGCAAGAATACAGGTGCGGCAATGGGCCGGGATGGGCGAGGATGGGAGAAAAGTGGGTGTGGAGGATCGAGCTTGTGGGAGCTGTGAAGGATTCGTATCTGTTCGAGGAAAAGGAGAAGGTATAGATAACAATTCAAGCAAATAGTATTAATGGAGTTTATTACAGTAAGTTAAATTAACAATACTTAATGTGGTGTCACCGCCAGACACCACATGTGCTAGGTGGTAGCTTAAATCGGCCGCGGTCCATTAGTACATGTCGGACCCGCGTGTCGCCACTGTCAGGATCGCAGACCCTGCGCCACCACAAGGCGGGTCTCGAGAGACGTACTAGCACTCGCCCCAGTTGTACGGACGACATTGCTAGCGACTACACATACGAAGCCTTTCTCTCATTTGCCGAGAGACAGTTAAAATAGCCTTCAGCTAAGTCCATGGCTACGACCTAGCAAGGCGCCATTAGTTACTTCATGAATCTAAAGAGTCTCACTTGTATCATCAAGAATGCTGTATACCAAAAGACGATATAAAAGTTAAGTGTTCTAGTAGCTACATTCTTTTCTTTATCACATTCATCACGTATCCTGTTCCAGACTTCGCGCCAGTCGGCGTGTGTGTACGTGTGCCCTTTCGGCTACCCGTCTCTGTGGACTGGCTGCCTTGTCAGTCCACTACACTTAACTTGGTGTATTCACAAAGGTATCTCACAAGCAAATGGTGACACGCAAATAATCAATGTCCTTCGGTATACACAATTTCAATGTAAGGAAAACAATACTGGTCATAAGTCACTGCTTCAGCCTTGTATGACGACTCGTCGTCCACTCCCCGCGGCTAGACGGAGCAGCGCTTATATTATCTTCATATAGATGTCGCTCCAGTCGTGGTGTCGTCCTAGTCAGCGTACTAATGGCTTAAGTCGTCGCACAGCCCTCTCTGCTCCTGCGTTATTGATCTTGTGCTGACGCTTTTTGTTATGGTGGAACACATACTCCTGTCCATATTGGTACATGAGAGGCATATCGTCCACCAGGGCGCCGTACTCTTTAAATCTCAGTAATAAAGGGAAACAGACAGCCTGTTGTTGCCGGTAGATCGGTGTTGCTCAGCAGTCGCACCTCAGTCACTGCAGTACACAGCCCGGCTGATCGCCGACCCACACCAGCAGACAGATGTTCACTTCCTGCTCCCCAGATATTTTGTTGTAGGGACTCCTCACCAGCTGACGTTGTTTGTGCTTCCGCCGTGGCCACAGTACCAGCTTGGCAGCACAGACAGGAAACTCCCTCTGACATGAACAGTCAGAGACGTTGCAGGAAAGGCTCAGTGTTCATGAGACAAGAGGAAACTGAATGTTAATTATGTACAATAAAATGAAACGAAAAGAAAGGATTGTTTGGCGTCCTTCACTGGTTTCACAACCAAAACTATGTAATCATTTACTGGCTAATATTTTCTGCTTTAATTGTGAAACAAATGATAGTTAAACCGTGGGGAATGTATAAAATGATTGAGAATGCATGCAAAATTTAATTTACTAACAACATTTATTTTCCGAAAACAAAGACAGATATAAGTTATGCTAAACACGTTTTTGATGGAATACCGTAAACAACTAAGTGGCTTAAGATCACAATGGGCAAGGATCCTGAGAGAGATCTGAATAACCGAGGGAAGGATAACATTATATTATAGCTTGCGTCACGTAAGACGGCGCTTCCGCGCATAGAGGCGGAGCAGCGAATGGATGACAACTGCGCATGCGCGGCAGCAGAGAGCGGACAAAGTCCACGTCGCCGAACTGCGTTGCTACGGACAACAATCAGGCTCATCTGCTACCATAGTATACTTTCAAATCTATGATGGGAACAGTAAACATTAAAACCAATTTGATCAGTCGTCATGAGAGAAACATTAATTCATGTCTTGACGACGTTGCATCCACTGCTCCACAGATTTACTCCCCATGACATCGGGAGGCAAGAACAGCCACACAGCTTTGTTAGGACGTGAAGCACAATTTTTCTCAACATGACGATTGTCTAACGACAAGATCACTGAAACTGCTTGCAATAAGTATTATTTATTGTTATTTGAACTGTATTATAAGTAAAAATTTAATACAAAACAAAATTAACTTCAAGTGCAAACCGAAATCATTATATTTGTTTGACAACTGCTTCTGCTCAATTGAGTTTTTTTAAATATGTATAAGGTGTGTGTGTTGATGTGTTTGACTGTAGTTCAGTGTAATCACTCCACATAAAAAAGAAATAGTCGTAGAAAAGACTAGTGAAAAGCCTATCGTAAAAATGATTAGTAATTTGTCATATTTTTCGTGGTTAACAGGTATTATGAGTGTAAACTAACTTGTTCGAGATTACAGTGAGAGACCCCATTTATAATCCGTTGCACAAGCAAACAATTAACCATCATCTGGCAATAACTCCAGGGAATGATGACCGATAACATCGAAAACGACCGATATCTCAACAAATAACAGTTACTGTCATTTTAGGGCCTTATCCAATTCGTGCCTTGAAAATGATAGGGGTTTATATGTGGAAATATCGGACTTTTGACGAACTTATCCAGCATTGTCGCGTGTTATTAGAGCATACAACACAGTGGGAAAAGTTTAACGCCGGCCGTGGTGGCCGAGCGGTTCAAGGCGCTACAGCCTGGAACCTCGCTGCTGCTACGGTCGCAGGTTCGAGACTTGCCTCGGGCATGGATGTGTGTGATGTCCTTAGGTTAGTTAGGTTTAAGTAGTTCTAGGTTATAGGGGACTGATGACCACAGCAGTTGAGTCCCATAGTGCTCAGAGCCATTTGAGCCCTTTTTGAAAAGTTTAAATTCTCCTTGTGCAATATGTTCAACATTATAGTCTGCATAATTCAAAGGATACAAAGTCCTAATCGAAAAGGCTAGGAAGTTCTCATTATTATGTACACAAATGATATGTTGACAAACACATTTTTTAAACCACGACTCTTTAAAACTAAGAAATATTATTACTTTGGTCCAAAGTCTACATCGCAATACCACCGTCACTTCTATTTCAATCTGTTTACGTAGAACCTGATTTTAAATTTTCGAATAGGTTCAAGGCTTCTATCCATCATCACTTCCCTGTCAAATTATTCTTTCTGAAGTTTATCAGCATGCCACACAGACTGTGCCCACGCTATAGGGTGATGTTGTCTATTGCCTCATGCACAAGCGATTCAGTCAATGTTATCTTGAATGTTTTTTTTCCGCCCACATAGCCTTATCCTTTTCCCAAATTAATTTCATAGGGCTACATAACAGTGACACGTGGTTAAACGCAAAACTGTGTGACCCCATTCACGTGCAAGGAAGTCAAATTTGTACCTAATGCCACGTGACTCGCATAAATTAACCAGCTGCAGGAGAACGGCACGACTCTGGTCTACACTTTGCTTAATACTTTTATTTTTATGCCGCTTTTTTGGTGTTTGAACTTGGTGTTTTCTCTGTAACAGTTGAATTATAACTGGCTATGACCGACTTCGAAGCAATGTATGACAAGAATTGTGAATCACGTCACGCCATTGACAGCATTTATTTCCGAATAGTAGTCACTGTTGTTTTTCTGACACGTAGTTTACTCTCAGAAACAAAACCAGATGAAGAGTCAGCACGCAGAATAATAATCTGAGAACCTATTCCTATGAAACCTTAAAACCGCCGGTACCATCACTCTTTTTCCAGCAGATCTTCCCGGAATGATTCTAATTGATCCATGTTTCATCAAGGTAATACACGGTTGAACTGACTCCTTCTCTTGTATCGTGAATCTTTATATGAGATGTACACTCCTGGAAATGGAAAAAAGAACACATTGACAACGGTGTGTCAGACCCACCATACTTGCTCCGGACACTGCGAGTGGGCTGTACAAGCAATGATCACACGCACGGCACAGCGGACACACCAGGAACGGCGGTGTTGGCCGTCGAATGGTGCTAGCTGCGCAGCATTTGTGCACCGCCGCCGTCAGTGTCAGCCAGTTTGCCGTGGCATACGGAGCTCCATCGCAGTCTTTAACACTGGTAGCATGCCGCGACAGCGTGGACGTGAACCGTATGTGCAGTTGACGGACTTTGAGCGAGGGCTTATAGTGGGCATGTGGGAGGCCGGGTGGACGTACCGCCGAATTGCTCAACACGTGGGGCGTGAGGTCTCCACAGTACATCTATGTTGTCGCCAGTGGTCGGCGGAAGGTGCACGTGCCCGTCGACCTGGGACCGGACCGCAGCGACGCACGGATGCACGCCAAGACCGTAGGATCCTACGCAGTGCCGTAGGGGACCGCACCGCCACTTCCCAGCAAATTAGGGACACTGTTGCTCCTGGGGTATCGGCGAGGACCATTCGCAACC
Source organism: Schistocerca nitens (assembly GCF_023898315.1). Classification (NCBI taxonomy): domain Eukaryota; kingdom Metazoa; phylum Arthropoda; class Insecta; order Orthoptera; family Acrididae; genus Schistocerca; species Schistocerca nitens. The sequence goes on along the minus strand of NC_064621.1, from coordinate 380,202,672 downwards.
GTCTCCATGAAGCTGGGCTACGGTCCCGCACACCGTTAGGCCGTCTTCCGCTCACGCCCCAACATCGTGCAGCCCGCCTCCAGTGGTGTCGCGACAGGCGTGAATGGAGGGACGAATGGAGACGTGTCGTCTTCAGCGATGAGAGTCGCTTCTGCCTTGGTGCCAATGATGGTCGTATGCGTGTTTGGCGCCGTGCAGGTGAGCGCCACAATCAGGACTGCATACGACCGAGGCACACAGGGCCAACACCCGGCATCATGGTGTGGGGAGCGATCTCCTACACTGGCCGTACACCACTGGTGATCGTCGAGGCGACACTGAATAGTGCACGGTACATCCAAACCGTCATCGAACCCATCGTTCTACCATTCCTAGACCGGCAAGGGAACTTGCTGTTCCAACAGGACAATGCACGTCCGCATGTATCCCGTGCCACCCAACGTGCTCTAGAAGGTGTAAGTCAACTACCCTGGCCAGCAAGATCTCCGGATCTGTCCCCCATTGAGCATGTTTGGGACTGGATGAAGCGTCGTCTCACGCGGTCTGCACGTCCAGCACGAACGCTGGTCCAACTGAGGCGCCAGGTGGAAATGGCATGGCAAGCCGTTCCACAGGACTACATCCAGCATCTCTACGATCGTCTCCATGGGAGAATAGCAGCCTGCATTGCTGCGAAAGGTGGATATACACTGTACTAGTGCCGACATTGTGCATGCTCTGTTGCCTGTGTCTATGTGCCTGTGGTTCTGTCAGTGTGATCATGTGATGTATCTGACCCCAGGAATGTGTCAATAAAGTTTCCCCTTCCTGGGACAATGAATTCACGGTGTTCTTATTTCAATTTCCAGGAGTGTAGTTCGTGCTACCTATGTCACTTCTTTGAGCTAAAAACTCTTCTTAACAAAAATGGTTCAAATGGCTCTGATCACCATGGGACTCAACTGCTGTGGTCATCAGTCCCCTAGAACTTAGAACTACTTAAACCTAACTAACCTAAGGACATCACACACACCCATTCCCCAGGCAGGATTCGAACCTGCGACCGTAGCAGCAGCGCGGCTCTGGACTGGAGCGCTTAGAACCGCACAGAAACCGCGGCCGGCTCTTCTTAACATATCTGGAAATAACTGTAACACGTTTTTGTGATGTCAGGCATTCATCATACATATGGAGCACTTTAAACATCGTTGTTAAAATCATTTATTTGTTTTACAGGTTCCTTGCGGTTTAGATGCTTTCCAGGCGACACAAAACCAACGTTTTCTACAGCTCTGTCGCTTTCTAATTCTGTTTACAGTTCTCTTGCCGATACCATATGATTTTGGGAGTCCGTTCTTGTGACTTCAAACGTCAACAGTAGGAGACCTGCTTTCAAATTCACGTTTGAAAAAGTTATAAATGCGGTAAATTTTCCCATCTCCTGCTTGTGAATCACTTCACATTTATTGCCTTACACGTGACTTTTTTTTTTTAAATCGCACTTGAACATCTACAGATACACGTTCACAGCTATACTTCTACAAGAAAGCAAAAGAAAACAAAAATAGCTGATAGTTGAATGAATAATTCGGTTGTTGCGAAGTACGGTAACAGTGCAGCATGTAGGATCGAGATTCTCACAACCAAGCTGTAACTCTGTGATAGCCGCTCGGAAAGAAAATGAATATTATTGGCTACCAGTGTCTAGTGGAGGGGGATGCGCAGAAC